>NW_028186061.1:281334-364061 GCF_003343005.1 Rhea americana | reverse complement strand
GACCTCTCAAACTTTCTTCTGCACTTCTGGGAACTATTACTTTCCTTTCTTTTTTCCAAAGAAAAATGAGTTTTCCTCGGAATTATTTGTCTCTGGGAGCTGGGGATGCATAAAAAAAACCTCCAGATAAGATGGGACCAAAACATACACAGTCCTTGGATTTCCACCTTCTGTTTGTACCTATCTGGCCTCAGGGTTTTTTTTATTCATTACATAGAATATGTAGGTTAGCATATGCTGTGATACTGATTCCTCTTGCCAGTTGGGATGGCAATTAGATGGCTGCATAATTAGATCATCAGAAATGTTGAGTTGGAGCCATCTGAAAGCTGCAGCTCTGTCAAATGTCATTCCCCTCGCCCCCTCCAAGCTAGCCRTGATGATTAGGGACCTTTATTTATTTGTCTAAATATAGGCATCAAATGCCATCTGAGATGATATTCTCACTGGTCTCCAGCACTCCAAAGGAGCATCAGTCTTCTGTAAGGGCTGTCTGGTATCTGCAGCCCCATGTGGGTGTCTCAGACTCCCAAGAGTCTCAAATAACACTAGATACTCAGGTTTAGACAACCAAATCAAGCCACCCCTGTGCTTGTTCTTCAGTGCAATCGGGTCCACATAAACCAGCTCTGAAGACGGTTTAAGCAAATTAGTGCTTTGCATTACAAGTGACTTACAGTCACCACAGTTCAGCCAACAGCATGACAACTTACTAAACCATTTGTAATCCTCTGCCCACAGTCCATAGGAAAATGTGGTTGCTGGAATGGTATTTTRGCCAGATAATTAACTCTACTTAAATTTGTGAAACTTGTGAGCAAGGGAGTCTGTGACACAACCTTCTCCCTTCCCCCAGCTATCAAAACAAGGAAGATGTGTTTCTTTTATCTGTGAAAACACTTCCAAGTCCTTTCTGAGAAGTTGAGGGCCCCTTCTTCTGTTGCCAATATAACTTCCACAGAAAATGACTTAAGCCATAAGTTTCTTGGCAGAGGGACTACAACCAGGTATTGTCACATTTTCTGTGTTGCAGGACTCAAGCTTTGATGCTTTTTGGTTTCATTAGCCCCTGGCCCATACAGACTTTTTTTCTTCTAGGTTAGAGTATTTTCCTGTGTTGTTCGAACCAATGTCTACCAGAAGTTATAGTTTGGCACAAATTTCCCAACCATTAACCATTTTGAAAGTCAGSCTCCATCATCTGGTAAGTTAGACCATCCTTTTTTGATAAATAAAATATATCCCAACTTCTGTTCCTAGAGACCTTTGGAGTAGATGATACCTTTAGCTCACTGGCAAATTTGTTTGAGAAGACTGCAGATGTATCAGTTATTCTTAACCCATTTAGTAGGCATGTGTGTTTTAAATAGTGTAAAAYGTCACTGACAATCATATAAGAAAGCAATCTAAGCAGTAGCTTAACGAAACATGAATAAAAATAATAGACATGCATGCTTAGATTTGCTTTACTGATGGTAATACAAAATATTAGATAAAATAGTTAAATAAAATAAAATAAAATAGAATTTAAATTAAATAAATTAAATAGCTGATCAGAAAAGATATCACTGGTGAAAATATGGAGTATTCTCCTGGCAGAGATCAGAAAGCCAGCTTGATCAAAGCAGCAGACAAATATATTTTGTCTTATATCAAATAAGAGACTGTTACATTAGCAGCAGATAAACATGCTTCCCTTATACAAATCAGATAAGTTAATAATAGTATTATCCAGACTTTTTGTATTGGTGATGAGACAATGAGAGAAAGTCACCAGTGTTCTTATGGCCCTGGATCTGTTCTTAGGCTGAAATTTCATCTACAGGCTCCCCAAAGTCTTCCTTGTACCTTTCTACTGGCCTAAAATCGAGTAAAATTTTGTATCTCTAAGAAATYGATCAACTCTTACTTTTCTTTAAAGCAATCTTTAATTTTGAATGCCAACATTTACTTTATTATTCATGATTCAGCTTATTTAAAAATATCTAATAGACAAACCTGAACTCCCATGTTTTCATCTGCTGCTCTACATTACCTCAATTCATATTTTCTCTTTGCCGTTTGAATCTGGGATAGATGCTAAAACACTTCTTTTATTTCTTAAGCCGAGAGCCTGGTTTCTCTTAGCGAGTATGGTTTCTCTAAGGTAAAAYCCTTGGATTCTCAGAGTTTCCGTTCTTTCTCATGGTGTCAAGAAGGAACCAAAGCTCCAGGAGATCCTTGTCACCTCTGCTTGCCCTTGCTCAAGGAGACAGTAGTTTATAGCAGGCCTGTAGCAGGGGAAGAGTCACAGTCTCATCAGCCATCACCAAGAGTTGTGAAACAAGAGCTTTGCCCCCTTCTCTCCCACCAGGATCCCCACTTTCTTTACTGGTGCATCTGAAGCCTTTGACAAGATAGCCAAGAGCAGAGAAGGGGCTAAGTGCTGCTGGAGAACACGCAATAGGACCGTGCACACCTGGATAACTTCCAGACACGTCGCAGGAAGAAAACAGCCTGAGAGGCAAAGGGAGATGGGCTGGGTTTCCTGCCTCCAGATCCAGCAGGGCTGTCCATGTCCCACTGGTTAACTTTGCAAGGGATATGTTCAAGCTTGATGACGATTTTAAGGTCATGACTTAAACATATGCATAACAATCTGTATAGAGTTATGCATGAATCTGCAGTCTAGCTTTCTGCATGGCTGATGCTTCAGAAAAGCATGTTTGGTGCTCTTTGCACATCAGGACTAATTGAACAGGGCCACAGAACTGCTCAGCACATTTAACATCATCTGCAAATAGCTTCTTTTTGGACCAGTATTCATTACCATGCACTATGGCAGACACTGAAATAAATCCCTCTTGGCCTTTGTGGTTTTGTGTGAATCCAGGAAAAAAATTTAAAAAAGCAAAATGCACCAGATCAGCTTTCTAAGCGGTGACTTTCCTTGCGCTTTCCTAGAAACCCTGCTCTGCTTTTCCCATCTCCTGCCAAGCTGTATAGAATTGGATGAGCATAATTTTTCTTTTTCTCCTTCTACTCAAGCTAACACCAGTGCAAGTGAATTTATTATTGTAACTTAACCCTCTCTTGCAAAGTACATTTAAAGCACCTGGCTTTGCTTTTTGAATGAAATCGGAACTACTTCGCTGAAAACTTAGTTGATCTTTATTTAACTTGCAGAGGTTGTAAGTCAGCTGCAATAGGTTGGAGCTAAGAACTTCTCTCGTGAGGAAAACCTATAAGAGGAGAGAGCAGCTGGAGGTAAAGTGGCCTTACAGTATCCTGGAGATGCCCAGGGATAGTGCTGTCTTGGAGACCAAATTCTACCTGTCCTGGTGCAAAGGAGGCTTCATTTGTGTGGATTGTTTTTATGCTGTTGTTATGTTTTCTTTTATTTTTTATTTATTTTTTTAAGGGGGAGGGATATATAGGTATTTAGTGAAATTGATCCTGGAGGCCAGGGAGTGAATGCGTATCTYGAAGCTCCCTTCACTATAAAGGCAGAATTGAGTGACCAGCACAGACTTAAATAATTTTCAGATATTTGATATTAAGATGAGGAAAATCCCACCCTCACATGGGAACTAACTGGGACTGTGCCCTGTAGACACTTTTAGTGGCTAATGTGGCTCCATGCACCTAACCTTCTAAGAAAACTTCTTGCCAGGATAGTTATTGGTTTTCTGAATCAAATCAAAAGTAGAGGGAAGAAAGAAAAAAAATGKGGGGGGGGGATTAGGTCAGATGGAAAACAACTGATAGCCTAGMTTTRGAGAAACTCCTAGAGGAGTCATCTGCAAAGTCATCCTSAAGATGTGGTGGCTTTGCTGATCTGGTACAGCCATGTCAGGATGTGGATTTGAGTTAAGGAAGTTAGAAAAATTGCTGAACAGGAGTCACCGCAGACACACGCCACAYTAAGACAGTTACACAGTTTACGATCTGAGCTGTTCCTATAACGAAACTTTTAATCAAGAGCAGTGAAAAAAAATGCRGGCAACAAAATTTTTTAATTGGAAAATGGGGCTATATCAGCACCTGAAGAGTCCAGGAGTTTAGTATTTCTTTGATGCTGAAATGGGAACTCACAGCAAAACAGGCCATCCAAATCAGAAGCAACATTTTGAAATAAAATATTTAGTTCGCTTTGCCTCACTCCTCTTCCACTTAATTTCTAAACCATCAGAATGGTGCTCTGATGAAATCTGGCAGTGATACAGCCCATCCTAAGACATCTTTCTGTGAAGAGTCAGATGACTGGCCCCCTAAATATGCATATCTAGCTTYAACTATTGCAGAAAGAGTAGAATTGACCAACTTACACAAGACATTTAATCTGAGACTGAACTGACTGAAATAAATTCTATTCTTTCCCTATTACCCTAATTCCCACTTGCAAAATGAAAATCCTGGAGTTGCCACATTTCACACAGTGAAGGGGACAAGTCATAAAAAGTAATGAAGTGGCAGTGGACACCTTGAAAATACTTTTTTATAGTAGCCAAGCTTAAACTCTCTGCAATGCTCACTCTTTGATCTTTATCCATTCTGCTTCCATAAGTCCCTCTTTTTATTTCATCTCTGTAAATGGGAAATGATACCCAGTTCAGGTTAGTCCTTGAAATCAGAGAAACAAGACTGTTCTTTACAAAGCAGGGTCATTTTGAAATGAGTGTTTTTTCTCATGGTTGAAAGAGTCCACTGGCCAGAAGAAGAATGCTGTCAGATCAGTGTCATTCTTTGCCATATAGTTGGGGATGAGAAGCAAAATGTCATCTCCTTTGATTCATGAAAGGCTGTTCTTCATGTCTGCTGTTAAAGAAGGTTCATTGCCCTTTTAAAAGCATAGAGCTCAAGGGGAGAGCTCATTTCATTCAACATATCATTGGCAGCATGTTGTCCTCATTGCTGACCCTGCTTTGAGCAGGCAGTTGGACATGATGATCTGCAGTCCCCTCCAGCCTCAGTTTGCCCGTGCCCCTATCATTCCTATGATCCAGTATGGCTTTCAGAGGAAAGGTTTTCTTGGAAGTGRGAAGGAAAGGGGAGAAGGGGAACAGCACATTTTGACCACCGCAGGAGACAAGAGTCCTACACACATAGTGGTTTGGCAGGAAGCCTGGCTAACCAGGGAAGCTCCCCYGGACAACCAGGCAGAGTTCGGCGTGGTTAGACCGAACACTGAGAGGACAAACCCCGTGCTGATTCCAGCGAGGAGCAGCTGTACATAGATGAATCACTCCACCCTCTGCACTTGAGTTGTGCTGCTGCGGCCGTCTGATCACATCACTAACTGCCATAGCCTTAGTCCRGCCTCAAAACTTTCCACTTGTGTCTGCACCGTGATTCCCGACCTTTGGGTGGTGAGCCAGATTTTTCTCCTGCTCTATCACATCATATCTGAGATGCAARCCTCAACCACAGCATGCTCACCTGCTTAAAATTTATCAAGAGAACATATGGCAGACCCGCTTTTTTTTTTTTTTTGGCCATCAGCTTAACCTCAAAATTATACAAGCTAACATGAGGCACATCCATTTTCCAAAGACATCTTTCCTGTCCTTCTTCACAGACAGCTATATTTCACCATTTTTTTGCTTTCTTGATCAGTACTTGAGTAATCATGACATTTATGCCATCAGTCTTGTAAGACAAGCAGTCAATGCCTCACTAGTATTTCCCACTGGCTATGAAACTTTATTTGCATATTGTTAATCAAAGGTAATCTGTTTACAGGCGCTGTAAAGAGTACTGGCAAGTTTTAATTATTCACRGACCCTTAAAAGCACTGGTCACTTCAGAAAGCTAGAAATGTCCTCTTTTTCCCTCTGTTCATTCATCAATATTTAGAAAGAAAGGMAAAAAATGAGTGGGAGAAGAGAAAAGCATTTGTGACACTTTTACTAGGAAGAGCTCAGCAGAGGAAAAGGCCAAATTCATTCATTTTCTATTTAAAACAATTTTCCTATTTAAAACAATAAAAATTCAAAGCAGCCTCTGTCTAGAAGCAAAATAAGCAGGTATCTATGACAGTAGGTTGAAGAGGACTCACAGAAAAGATGACCCATGGCTTAATTTAGCGAAGTAAACTAGAAAACCTGAAAAACTAGGCCAACAGCTTCTGAGAGAGGGGATGAGTCTTGGTGTGCTGAACCCTGAGAAGTAAAGGAAGATTTCTGCACCCCAGGTATGATTGACCTTGCTTAAAGGAGAGATGGAGAATGGTGGCAGAGAAACAGTTTATAAGACACAGCCAAAAGGGAGCCTGSGGCATAATCCTTGGCCATGAGACTACTGCAAAGGAGCAAAATATGGCCACACTCAGAGGGAAAAGGAAGAAAGAAACTTCTCTCAGGGACCTGCAGGAGGCTATGTGGAGGTGATCACAAATTAAAAACCCTCTAGAAATTGCTGGACTGAGAACAAGCCAGAGAAGATGACTATCCCTGCAAGGACACAGTGGGAAGGAGAACTCTATATGAACCCCTAAGTGTAAATGTAGAAAAGTCTGCTTTGGTAGATCTGAAAGTCTCCATTCCAGAACTCATTTTTCCAGTTTAAAGCCTAGTAAGCTCTGCAGTTCCAAAMTTGTCCAAAGGTTTGTGGGGTCCTCACTGCAAGGAAAAGGGCAAARCTACCTCTGGTCAGCTCTAAATCCCACCATAGCTAATCATTTTCTCTTCAGGGACTCAGTTCTGCTGTCCACCACCTCCCAGGTGGTGAATCCCACCTCATCAGTATCTCAGTTCTTTAGMGAGGAGACAGAAGAAAAAAAAATGCCTTCTTAAAACAGTGCTTCTTACTGAATATTCTCTTTATACTCCTATTTTAATTTTTCTAATTCYATTTTACTTTCCCTTATTCATGAAGGCTTCACTTAAAACAACTATTCTCCTTTATCCCCGATGTACTCCCTGCCATATTTGCACCCATTTATCAACSAGATGGGAATGACATCATTTATTTCACCTCTAAATGTCATCTTATTTTAATTTAAAAAATGCCTTAGATAGTCATGTGACTTACCTACAAAATGCAGTGTGCCCCTGCAGACAGTTTCTCTTCCTTACTGTTACGGAATTCTTCTCTGTGTTCAACATTATGGGTGAGCAGTGAGCTTGCTACACTATGTAAAGGTCCAAAATGCAGGACAAATAGATTTACAGACAGATAGCTAGTTAGACAGATACTTTGTTCACAGAAAGGATCACAGCGATACAAATCTTCCACCAGAATTCGATGAGGCCAATGCATTGCTACGCAAAAACCTACACAATAAGAAGTAAAAATGACCACAAATATGTCCATGTTTTAGATTCTAGATGAGCTGGAGCCACCGGTGGCTGTTGCTTATGGTAGTCTGCCAGCGGGAAGGGGGCAGCCAAATCTCTAGGGTTCCAGCAYGACATGCGCATGTTCTCTGCAAGCAGGTGGATTTGTCAGGCAATGCCTTGCAGAAAGCCATCTGCAAATATCTTCATTCTAAAAAGCAGCTTGGAAAAGTTGTACATCTCACATAGAACATAAACTGTTGCTTTGTTTCCCATCACCCAACAAAAGCAGCTCTCCCATGCAGGCTGCTGAACCTCCTATAGCCAATTCTTACCAGCAAAATGAGACTAGAAAGTCASTGCCAGGGGAGCAATTGAAGGAAATCATAACCTATGAAAAGTGACAAAAAACAGCCAATAGGTTATTTACCACACAGTATTTTTCTAGACCCACTCTCTGCTCATGTCTTAAGATACAGGGAGGCAGAATTTGAAATAAAATGCGTCACTTTTCATGTCCATTTAATTCCAAAACTGTCAACAAAGACAGCAAACAAGGCAATCCCACACAGAATAAAGGTGTGGGGTTTTTTTTCGCTTTTTTTTAATATTGACATTTGTACCTCAAGAATAAATTGTTGTATTCCAGCCCCTGCTTGAAGCACCTAAGACATAAGCATATGAATTCAGGAGAGCAGTTACCTGCTCAGTTAGTTGTCCAGCTTTCCTCAGAATTTAGAGTTGACTCCCAAAAGAAGTGTCAAAGCCCTTGATTATATCTATTCAGAGACATCATGCCTAGAGCTGCTTCTTAGCTGTTGAACGCAAGGTCTTTCTCCAAGGTCTTTAACCCTATAAGAAACACCTACCTTACCAAAATCTGGCTACGGAGCAAGAGGACCAACCGACGCTCCTGCTACAGCATTACTAATTCTAAAACTGGCACCTACAGTAGATTTGCCAAACTTGGAGAAATACTCTTTCTGTATGGGACACCAAAGAGGTAAGACATGGTAGAACTGGTGAGGTTCAACTTTGGTCTCTATTTCCACCGATCCYGCAACACATGAAGAGACAGCAGGTCTTTGGTGAGCTCACTGGGCATTTAACGTTAGTTCATGCTCATGTACGCCCATGGTGGCTGAGAGTGAAACATCACGGGGGAAAAGGTTGTATGTGCCTGTTACTCCACTTGGGAAATGGGTGKTTTTGTCATGACTAATATTTTTGCYTTCTCTGTCTTCCCTCTGCTTCCTGTCTCTTGACCTCAAGATCATCAACCTTTTTATTCACCACTTGCCTGTGAAAAGAGCTGAAAAACCATTTTTGCCAGATAACATACTTCGGATTGTTTGAAACTGCATTGCTGTGTTTCCAATTAGGTTTCCTTGCTTTTATCTTCTTTGTATAATCTATTCAGTCCCTCCCACTAATTAGAACCTTATTTCCCTTTTTTCYCCTTTAAAATAGTGTTTATCCTTCGCATTGTTTCTTGCATCTCTGCTTAACAAGATTGACTTCTGTTATCTTTGTTTTTTAAATATATATTTAGATTTTATTGGCACAGACGCTTGTTAAAGTGATCCAACAATTCATTATAATCCTTACGATTTTCCATAGTAAATTTTCTAGACAATCAACTCTGATCATCATTGTTTTTGTCTCATTCTACATTCTTTCAGAGAGTTATGTTTTATGAAAAGCCCAATACTTCAGATTATTACCTTTCTTACACAACATTCCCTCAGAATCAGTGGATATCTGATGATATTCTGATGGCTAGACCACCAGATGTTTTATTTATCGTACTTGGCTTATTTTCTAGGACCAAGTCCAGAACAATCTCTAATCTCAAGAGTTGCTCAACAAATTCTGCAAGGGGCAGGAGGAAGAAAAGTCTATCCACAAAACATAGTTCTGCAAATCCTAGTGTTGTCYTTATGCGGTTAAAACATATGCTGATCAATAAGGACCTTGCAATGAGATTAATRAGGAATTTTAAAACATATTTTTGGGAGGGTATGGAAACTCTTAAATTTTAAGGCACAAACTGTTTTCTAACTAAAGGAAACCAAGAAGTTTCCAAGTGCAACTTTACMTAATTGTTGATTGTGAGGTTCCTGAGGGGGGGTTCTGGAACAGACGGCACTTGCTGCTGCTCAGGATTTGGAACAGGTTCTGGATCAGCAGTTTGAGCCAGGATAGTGATCTCCATTATCAACAAACAAACAGAAAAAATGGTAAGAGGAACTGAATATATATCATGTTGTAGTACCCTCCTGCTGACGTGGTGCCTGGAAGGGCTCAGAACTGAAGAGCAGCTTACAGGAAGGACAGACCACTGAAATCTGAGCTCGGGGGAAATTCTTAGAGGAAAAGTAAACAAAGAGTTAAGTAAAATGAAGACTGAGGGGCCCAAAATTAGACAGAAGAATTGACCCAGTAAGTTTATAATTAACTATTTCAATCCATTAAATAAGGATACTAAGATATCTTACTTATTGGTAAGCGTACTTCCATAATAGAACTGTCTCTGAAAAGCAGATCCATTTAGTCCACCCAAATTTTCCTGTAATTCCAGCCTGGTTTTGGTAGCCAGCAAAGATGAGAGAGCTCATASATTGGGATTTAAACATCTGCAGTTAGGTGGAGGGTCTCGTGTCCAGGAACAACAAGCCTTCCTCTACCAGGCAAAGCAGCCATCCCTACTAATGAACAGCACCACCTGAAGAACATCATGGTTTTATGATCCTGAGCAGACATCGCACCTACAGCGTTTGGCAGCACTATCATTCTCTGTTGCTTCTGGGTTGCACCAGATCTCTGCTTTGCTTCATTTCTTATCTTTATCCTGTTCCCCAGAACTAATGCTACCTGCACCACAGAGCAAATCACCCCCAGCCAATGTCTCCTCTTCTGCTGCCCACCTCAGTGCCACAAAAGAGTATTTGCAGTTAGTTCAGGGACAGGAGAGATATCTGTGATGGAGGAAGTAAGTTAGTGCTGGGTTACCAGTTATATAGCACCAGGTAGCAAGAAAAGAAAAATAATAACTCTCATAATTCTTAGTGCCATCTCACTAAAGCCAGCCCTGTGAGAGGTAAGTTCATCTCCCAGGAGACTTCAGATGAGGTCAGAGCAAAGAGAGAGGAAGATAGACTTTTTTTTTWAAAAAAAAATCTAATTTCACTCAAACTTTGCACTAAACTTCAGCTTTTATGAAATCTCTAGGTTAGCAAAGCAAATAGTTTTGCAGCAATAAGCATTAAATAGTAGAGTGGTAATAATCCTTTGTTTTCTGTTCAATCCTTTTTAACAGAAGAAACAAAGTGAGGTTTCATTTTTCCAGCTTCTAATATAGGCTTTTTATAGATTCAGTTGATTCATTATTTGTCTTATTTATCTGCTCTTATACTCTGTTTCCTTAAGTAATTGATACTTGATGCTGCATTGGAAATCATAAATTTAATGTCACAGGCAAATCTCTTGTCACCTGCGTGTGTGTATCTGCATGYTCCCTCCTTGATTTCCACAGGTCTTCAGCCGAAGTCCTGAAGCATGAAGATACACTGAGCTAAACCGATGATTAAACRTAGTCTAATCTTGTCAAGTTTTTCTGCAATTCCTCTCATCAAGCTTTGCATTTGTGATTTTCTGCAGCTGGGAGAGCYGCATACCAGCAGCGCTTTTGGAAGAGGCAGTAGCAGGACAAATGAGACAGAACCAATCAGAATATTTGAGATTTCAAGAAAAATTTGAATCTTTCTATATTTTTAAGGCTTTTCCCTCACGTATCATAGAAATTTCTTTCTTTTTTTTCAAATGAAGTTCCAAACTGACAGGCTGAAATTCATAATAATAATAATAAAAAAAAAAGTAGGAAATTTGAGGATTTTCCCACCCCACCCCAATTTCAACAGTTTCCAAACCTTTCTACTACGATGGTCTGCGAGGGCTCTTTATTTTTACAGCTGTTGCATACCTAGTTCTCCTTATTGGAAGACGCACATGCAGTTCCAGTGATTCTAATCTTTTCATTCCARGAAAGGAACCAGCTGTAAATCCACTGAAGCGGGATCAGGATACAGCACCCGGCCTGTTGTTCTGGTCCCCCGCTGTTTAAGACTTCCCTTGAACTGCTCTCACAYTCAGTCATTCTGTCACTGATCCAGAAGCCTCTGTTTTAAGAATCCYTTCTCATCCTAAGATCTCCTAACTCTAACCTCAGCAGGCCTCTAAAGGCAGCAACGTTACGACCTGGTGAGCCACCTCTGCAAAACTGTTGAGGCTCTTTTCTTTGCAGAGGCTCAGTTTCTCCCACCCTCAAAGCACCCAGAGAGTTGCTATTTTTGCATCCACTCTCGATTTCAACAGGAATGGTAGGGATGAGGGTCTCCCCCCAAYACTATCCCTGGGTGATGTAAATTCATTCACGTGATGAGGTTGTAGCACTGAATAGCACAGATTTCCTCTCTTTTATTCCAGACAGTGCTGCCACCACCCCTGGTTACATCCCATCAGCTTTCCAAGACACAGTAGGAAGAACGGGAAAAATCTCAGCACCATTTAAAATAACAGACTGATGATTGCAAAGAGTGACGATTTCCCAGCACCAATGGAAAACTGCTCAAGGAGTCACCTAGTGGTAGTGAGAACATCACATCTAGGACGGGTCTTTCCCAGGTCTTCATGGCAACGTGGCATGGCATGTACACAAACACAATGACTGCTTAGCAACACCTCCTGCCAACCCAGGCAGTGACAGCGGCTGAAAATGCACGCCGCTCTCTCCAGCTATTCCTGCAATGAAAATATGTCATCAAGGAACAGTAAAACTCGTGCTGGGATGATGGGGATGAGGTGGAACAGGACCTCCCGTCCCTCTTTCCACAGCACTAACACAAGTCTGACTTTGTTGTCCTAGCCTCAGCAAATCCAATTTGGGTTCCTGCAAGCCCCTCGTGTCCCCAGTGAAAGGTGGCACACATGATAGTTATACACATGTTGTGTGAAGGGATGGGGGAGGAGGCAGTTCTGCAGCAGGAGCCAGCAGCAATTCCTATAGCCAAAAGGTCAAAACACCTGCAGCATTTTTCCAGATATGTGCTCTCCCCTGTTATCCTGTCTAGACCAGGGATGGCCCGACAAGTAGGAATGTGGCCATTTGGCAKGGAAGGTGACTACCGCTCTCTGGGCCAGTGAATGGATAGATCCTGAGACCAAAGGCTGCAATACACCCACCTCCAACACAGAGCAACCCTGTGACTTTCTGCAGGACGCTCTTCAGTACTGCTCGRTTTATGCCTGGATGGACAGGTATCTCTGAAGGCAGGCCGTGACCTAGCTCAGACTCTCCCTTGTTGAGGCACTCAGCCAAGGTTTATTTTGGTGGCAATTTYGGTGAGGAGTGTGCCTGTGTCACCTAAGGAGGAACAGTCTAAAAGGGCCTGAGCTAGCRTGGGGATGAGCTAGTACATTCCTGCAATACAGCCCTTTGCTCCGCAACGGTATTCACACCAGTTTGGCCACTTTGCAGACTGGAGGGGTGCTACTAACCTGGGGCAACCCTGTACATTGCTTGATCTCTCATCCTCACACCATACTGCACTATAAAAAGCCGTGTGTTTCATTTTATGAAAGGCCAAACATGGATTTCCTTGTGGGAGGAGAGTTATAGGACATGGGCATGTGTGTCAATATGAGAAATAATCATGATCTGTCATACTGTGATAGTCCCTATTTTCCACAAGCTTAACTTTAAAGATGACAGCAGGCTGCATATCTGTTCTTTCCCTTGCTTTCTTGAATGCATTAAAATGAGATAAAAATCTAGGATTTTGTAYGCAATACTCTACTGAGTGGGTGTTAGTAGTTCCTAGTCAAACCTCRAAGACAAGGCACCTCCAGTATCTTACCAAACAAAGAAAACCTTTTAAGTCAGGTTCGAAAAAATCAGATATTTAGAATTTGCAATACATTTTAAACTGCTRTTAGGTAGCTCCTCCTACAGACACCTTTCTATTGCTGTTAAGTATGTCAATTTTCTTTCACAGGTAACTTCTCCATTTCCAGAGTGTGACTGTATCAAGCTTGAGAAGAACAGTAGGATCTCAGAAGTTCATCTGCTAAAAGGTGGACACCTCTTGCAAACTCTGCAAGAAGATCCTTTTGTGGGTGCGATTTCTCTCCTCCTACATGGACGCTATATGGTCAGATTTATTTTGTCATAAAAGCAACAGAAGCTACACAGGGAGCCCAGGATGATGAGATTAGATGCAGATATCTAGATTTACTCCATACTGTGTCCCCAACAGCATTTCAGCCCTGGAATTAATACTCACCTYGTTGATATTGCGTCAAAAACCAAGGGACTTGGACTGCACTATGTATATTTCCTGGTCTTGCATCCAGTAACCCTTCATCCATACTTCGTATTTCCTGCTCCTGTCTGCACTGTGTTTGTTTCAGTTGTACAAATGTCAGCTGAAGGTGACATCAGCTAGTATACATGTTTCAGAGGYGGTTTCCAAGCACAGCTCATAAATATTCTTTTTTTWWAAAAAAAATACTTTTGGCTATGTTTGGCCTTTCTAGTCATGATATTCTGCCCCACTCTCCACGTATGCAAACATTACAACTCTCTGAAAGCTATGGACCTCCCTACACCTTTGATCCTTTTGTCTGGACTAAAGAAATGCATTGCTGATATATAAAGCATGTGTGATACATCAGCGTGGTAGAAAGCTCCTTCGTGTATTAGCCCTCTTCTGGAGGAGTGAGATTTTTGTGRTATGATGCATAGAGCCAAACGTGCCAACATTCCCTGGAAAGCAGGAATAAGGGGGAAAAAATCTGAGTTTATTATTTGAGATCTGAGGATATTATTTATACATCTTAATTACTAAATAAAACATCCATACAGCTAACTTCCAAGGTGGCAACARGACCCTGGGAACTGGGTATTGGAATCCAGGAATATTGATCCATTTAGGGTGGATTTGCCAGTGTCCCTGAGAAGGAACATCTGGAGAGAAAGTAGGACACATTCCAGTGCAGTGCAACAGCTGGCTGCCCTGTGTGTTTGCCCTGGCCACAGCTGGCACTGGTGCAGCCCCACAGCCCCATCATCTCAGCATCCTTCCGGGGCACTGCTTCCACGTGGATTGCTCTTGCATTATCCGCACCCACTCCACGCAAGCGATGTCACTGAGACCATCTACATGTGGTGGTGGCACCACACTGCCATGGCCTCTGGTCCTGAACAGCACAAGGACAAGGGGTGACAGGGAAGCCAGGAGTTGTATCATTTGTATCCCAGAAGTATGAGTTTGGCCATTTCCAAATGCAAAAGTAACTTGCTGTCAAGGGCTGCAGAACCATTCATACCAGGTGTGCATGATTTGTGTGCACTGTCATATAACACTACTAATGCTGATGGGTTCCTTCCCAAGTGGAAGACCACCTTCCTTGAGGCAAAGCCTGGCCGGTATTTAAGCACGTAAAGGATCCCTATAAGCTATCCCTTGTACAAATGACTCTCCCATCCCATGCAAGTCACYGCAGGCTCATCAGCCTCTTGCTGCTGATGCCATTGTAGAAATCTTTTTCCTCCCAGTCTACTGCCGGTGATCAGAGCCAACCCACAAAACCAGCTCCTCCAGAAAAAGTGCAGATGACTTGTGTCTGGAAGAATCTACATCCCACCATCGTGCCAGGGAGCAGGAGGTCAGATATCCGACACGTGAATCAAAAGCCTCCTGTGTTTGCTGCTAAGCCACAAGGCTGATCGAAGATCCAAATATTTTCTTAATTAAAACTAGAAATCAGATCCTCAAAATAGATATGATTCTGCATTGGACCAAGTCCCAGGTTTGATTTTGACCTTCCCCATCAAGCTGTCTCCTTCTCTTCCACTGCAAATTACTGGCTGGAAGCCTTTGGCATCCAGTGCAGGCTTATGATAAAGCTGCTAAAGAGCAGATCGGTAATTTTGGAAGCCTGAAATGCTGGGACAGGAGCCACTTAAACTGCTGGCATTTTATTGCTCTTACCCAACTTGCTAGATGTCTTTGTCACCATGAAATGTGGAGAGCTGGTGTACTGCTGCACTGCTAAAGCACTCGGTGTCTTCTGCTACACCATACACGCTGCTAAGGACAGTAAAGCAAAGGTTTTTCCAAACATGGACAACATTGCAAAACAGGGCTGACAGTGCATGCATTTTTTTAAAAAGTTGAGGAAATAAGCTTATCAAAAGGGTGTGGTGTCAGTTTGAGAGGCTTCAAAACCCTTCAGTGCAGAGCCATAGTCACTAAATCCTTCAGCTTCATTATAAGCCAAACAATCAAATGTATGAGAAAGGAGAGAATAGTACTAATATTTCCTTTTCTAGTTCCACCATCAGAACAGTCCCTGGGAAAGTCTGCGTCAAAGAAAGGATGCTCTCAGTCTCTGCCTTCACAAGGCAGTAGGCTGAGGAGCGTAGAGCCCTCTAAGAGGAGTGTAATGCAGACATTACATCTAAGACATTAAGAGTTAAGGCTTGTGGTTGCCCTAATAACTCAACACAAACACAGACGCATGAGCAGCCTAAGCATTTCAGCTGTTAACTGCATCACCTATCCAAAGAACCAGGGGCTAAAATCTAATCTCCGTCGCCCTAGGTGTAAATCCAGAGCAATTCTCTAAGAGAAGAGGGGGAAAGGTACCTATGCACAGATGTAGGTGTAAGCATTGTCTCTCAAGCCCCCTAAAAGCCTTTCAGGAGACACACCAGAGGAGCTGCGCTCACGTAGGGATCCTAGCCGTGGCATCGCCATCCACCTTTGTGGCCTCTGAAGTCACTAGAGAACTGATTGTTCACTTTACTGAGTTTCATTTAAGACTTGAAGTACTGAACATGCGCAAGGGTACATYGCACCAGCAAGCTGAGGACTAGCAGGCAAGCAGAGATTCACCTTCTTCTCCTTCTGCAGGAACTTGCTGCAGCAAAGGAGTAGTGGCTGCCTTATCTTATCATGATCTTGATTCACTTTCTTCTTAGGGAGATTTTTTTGTCTTTTAAGTGATTTTTTTCCTTATAGAATCATAGAATCAGTAAGGTTGGAAGGGACCGCTGGAGATCATCTAGGCCAACCCCCCTGCTCAGMAGGGTCACCTAGAGCATGGTAGACAGGGTTGCATCCAGGCAGGCCTTGAAGATCTCCAGAGAAAGAGACTCCACAACCTCTCTGAGCAACCTGGTCCAGTGCTCCATCACTCTCACAGGGAAGAAATTCCCCCTCATGTTCAGAAGGAACTTCCTGTACTCCAATTTCTGCCCATTGCCTCTTGTCCTGTCACAYGAGGCAAMTGAAAAGAGTTTGTCCCCTTGACACCCTCCCTTCRGGTACTTTACTTTATAGCTACTCTTCACATTGTTTTATTTTGTTTAGTTTGGTTTGGTTTTCCAAGAGGTTCAGAAATGGAGTTGSCTTTATCCACAAACCCACACTTAATCAGAGTCAGAGCATCTTGCCTCTTCCTGCTCCCCAACCACTGCATCTTCCTTTGCAAAGACCGTTGATTAGCCCCCTACACAGAGCAGGGCTGGCTTCTCTGCTGAATGCTCTGACAATTAGTGACGGTTGTTAAGGATGACACAGCCCGTCTGTCTGCTAAGAAATGGGCTGAGACCACAAATTCATTTCATATCGGTCACCACTAGCACGCTAGAGCCTTTGACCCCCCTGGCCAAAACAGGCAGCTCTCAAATCAGCCCATGGCCACCTAGAGGACAGAGGAGGGGGGGTATTTTACATTACCTAGTCCATAGRACAAGTGGATCCAGCTTCTTTGGTGGTAGGGGTTGGATGTCAATTTGGGGACCTTTCCTCAGAAATGGAAAGTTGGAATAACAACAAATCCTGACTTTTACCATCTGGCCATGTACAAGCCAGGCAAATKACAGGACTTATGTGGCTGCTGGACTTCATGCATTGCCTTTATAGCCACTTACCACCACAGCAAATGCCACAAGTTAGATGGTGTCGTCCTGTAAACCAGATCCCATGAATCCTCAGCTGAGCCCAGCATGAGAAATATAGTAAAGCAGCAAAGGATAAATCAAAAAGAAAGATTCAGACTAGGCTTAGAGCTGGTTCTTGTAAATTAGCTGTTAAATTCCATGTTTTACAAGGACCATGGGACCAAACAAGATGAGGGCAGAGGTTTCACCTCATTCTTTCTGTTAGACACAATGGCACGGCCGGGCCTGTGGTACTCTATGTAAAGTGATCAGAGATCACTGTAAATTATTGACTTTCATTTCTTCACCTTGCAAGCTGATATATTCGCCTGCTTTGGGGAACTGCAGTAATAGCAAAGATATATGGAGTTGGGAGTTGATCTCAAGGAACAGAAGAGACCCTTGACAGCGGCTGCTAAGCAATTTCTGCTCACATTTTTGATCATTTCATTTTTGTCCCTCCTTTCTCTCTCAATTCAGGATCTTTCCATGCCCTTTCTCTTCACCTACAGTCTTTTCCATGCCTAAAAGCATCTCCATCAAATATATCCATCATCACCTGGACCTGCTGCACAGAGTTTCACTGTCCTAAGCTCTCCTGGTTCTGGTAACTTCCTAACACATGCAACACACCCCCCCCCATCTCCTGTACGCTCTTTTGGAATTCCTTTATGCTCCAGTTTTATCTGAATCAGTTCCAGATTCACAAAAGACCCCCTCAAATGCATGAGCATTGTCTGAAAAGTTGAASAAAATCACTGCAAAACCTATTTCAGAGGAGACAAAACACAACATCTTCAGTTTTCTTTCTCTTTTTCTATATAAATGTTTCCTGACTGGAAGAATAGCACCAGCAAAGAGATCGCCTGCCTTATTAGACTCACGTTGAGCAAAAGAAGAGCAGAGAAGAGTGAATCAGGGCACAKGACTGTCAATACCCTACCAAGTCTCCTTATCCTGAAAAGTCACTCAGGGGCTTGCCTTGGTCCTTCACAGCTGAAAGTATTTTTATATATCTTTGGTAGGCCTTATCAAATGACCTAGTAAACTCCAAAGGAAAAAAAAAAATAAAATAAAATAAATTACACACACCTGTCAAATCTAAAGCCTAGAGGGATAACATATATGGGATAAAATTCTGTTCCTCATCAGCAGCCCTGTTACTAATCCTGTCAGGATTTTACTCATGCTCTTGCTAGAGAATCCCAGCAGCTGGGCACTGGCAGAAGAAACTAMGAATGATAAAACCTTTCTTTTGCCCACAGTTGTGGCCCCTTGCAGCTGGACCAAATCACCTATAGTAAGGGAGGACGGAGAAGATGTCTTTTGCTGTTACTATGGCGCRTTAGTCCTGTGGCTAACCAGAGCATTTAAGGTCTCCAGGCCATCAGTCCAGGACTATAATCTCACATTACAAATAGCATCAAACTCACGAATGCACAGTGTACACAAAATGCATGGAAACAAGTAATTCCTCCAGCCAAGTTAACTATTCCATCATTCCTTTGGGTCTTGATATGCCATGGCCTCAGGCTCAGGCTATTTCGTGTACATTTTGCTTCTTTGTGGCCCTGTGTGAGGTCTTTCTGGAGTTTAAGCTGGAGGACAGCCAAGGTGTTAAAGGGACACCTTTCCTCTGAGCTGTTGAGTGGAATGTCCAAAGTTTATGAACACTGGAGTAATTCTAGGTATATGGCCCTCATGAGCACCATCAATCATGGATTTTCATTTCAAACTCTCCCTACTTTTTATGGCACTTCCCACGGCTGCGTAAGAGAAATGCTGTCACTCCCASCAGCTCACTTCAGCTTACTGAAGTTGCTGAGCTGGGTGCTAAGTTCTTTTTAGTACCCTGGGGGGAGACTCTACCAGATTCCTGATAAGGATTGTGGAAATTTGAGAATGAAAAACCTCTCAAATAATTCAAGTTAATGTTAAAACTAACTGACCCAGGACCTGACGGGACAGAACATGGATAACTAAATGTGACTGTTGACCCATTTGTCAAGGAACATTTATTTATACGCTGCAAAAACTCAAGGCACTGATAGAACAGGGTCCTGGGAGTTTGTCTGACATGGCGCTAATATCTGAGGTGCTTATGGGTATATAGATTTGTCTCTCACTTATAAAGCACTATAAATCAGTTCTGAAGCTACTAATTATCTCAGGGAACATTCTCCAAGAATGTGACCAAGAAAAGAGACAAACAAAAAGTCTGAAATACCTGTTAAGGGTTTTTTCAAACACCTACAAATACTCAGTCTCAAAATTCACTGGATAAATTATCAAAGATGTGGATCATTTATACCCATCTTTCAGAGAATATTATAGGAATAACCAAACAGACACAACGGCTATCTGGTCCAGAGCAGGAGTAAGGACCCTTCTCATTTTATGAAGGTACTGATGAAATAATCAGAGCAGAGTGAGTTATTAATATATATTGGAGATATTATTACCATCTTCTGCWTAAAAAGGGGTTTTCTCCTTAAAAATTTTCCCAATTAACATGGCAGAATCAAAACTTCCCAGTAGATCATGTAAATCCAGCTGAAACTTAGTAGCAATTAACAAGGCATGTAGACTACCCGTAAATGTTTTCTCCTCTCTGCAATTAAGGTAGGGCTGGTTGGAAATTTGATGGTGGAACATATCTTGTTACACCATCAGAGGCCTACTTGATTGTTTTTAATGGGAAAATGTCATTTCACTGAAGAAAAACTCCTTGATTTCCAAATAGCTACTGCCTAAGAGTCTCTCAGGTATGGGGCAGAATATTCCATCAAAGTCTAGAAGAGCTTTCAAGGGAGTTTACAGTATATTGGTGCTTTGGAAAACAGATTGGATGAGAAAATCAGAATCTGTGATGAATCTCTGATATTCTTCATGAAGCAGAATTGCTCTTCTACAGCCATATCTTCTTCCTGTCTTCTGGGCTGTACAGCTCTTTGGCTTCCTTCAGGGTTCAGCTGATTAGCTCCTCAGACGGATAAATATATAACTTCTTGGTTTTATAAGAAGGGCCACAAAGCACACAGGAAGAATCTAAGTCACAACTATGGGCTTTGAGGAAAAGTCTCAACTCAGACCTGTATTTCCTATAGTTCAGATGGACATGCTAAGTTCAAAATCAATCTTRCATGATTTTAACTTTCGGATCAGATAGGTGTGTGAGGAATGCTGCTTTCCAAAGAGCATGTGCAACTCTAGCCTCTAGCCCTAAGAGAGAGTGCCTTTACTGAGATACCTCTCCTGTGTGCTCTGGAGGGCCTAACCATTCCCAAACCCCCCATGAAGAAAGAAAAAAAAATATGTCTCACCAGCTTAGACTCACATTCACATGCCAAGATCCAGCCCAGCCTATCCAGAGCCTTCCAGCACAAAGTCCCCAAGGTCTCCCAGGCATGYAAAGTGGCTTGAATAGCTTTGCACTTTGGGCTTTTCCACCTTCCTCTTCTCCCCAAAGATGACCTCCTTTCTCCTCTGCCTTCTGCTTAAGCCTGCCTTGAACTGTGGCCAATGCGTTGTTGTTTGGGTAACATGTAAAAGCTTAGTGTCCCCCAACGTGGAGGAGGCCAGTGAAGGGCTGAGGAGTGGATAGAAATTTTCCCCAGGCAGAGTCACTTCTCCTCCAGCCTTTCCTGGCAGCCGAAGGCCAAGTGGCCTCCACCTCTCAAAGTTCCCAAAGCCCAGGGAGCCAACAACGTTGTCAGGTTCCTCTGCCGCCTTGAGGGAAACAAGGAGGGTATTTTCTTTGCTTGTCCCTTAATGCAGTCAGCAAACACTCCCCACACAAAAAGCCCAGGCTGGGAAGAATTGATCTATGCACCATCTTGCATTTGCCAAATGGATTAGCTCATAATTGCTAGTCTCTCAAATGCCTCAGATGCCCTCAAATGACTCCTGTGTATGGCAAGACAGGGCTTGGTTTTCATTTAATGTATTTATCATTATTATTTCCCTCCCCTTTTCTCACCCTTGACAAGACCCTGACCTGTTTCCTAAATCCTTATTTGGGGGCGAAGGGGAGGTAAGAGGGGGAGTCTTTCATTAGCGAAACTGTGAGCCTAAAAGTGACTTTGAGAGGCAGGATATTAACCTTTAAGTCTCCTAATGCCACATTACAACGTCTAATCCTGCATTCCAGGGCAGGCTGAAAAATGAGAAAAGGATGGGTAGGAGAGAAAAGATTACCCATTGTGCAAAACACACTCACGCTAAAGGAAACAGAGGTCACCGCAAGGGAGCTAAAGAAACAGAGGCCCCAAAAAACAAAAAAGAATAGAAAATTAAATAAAAAGAGAGAGAGAACAGGTTTGAGTAAATTTCTCTTGGGAAGTATGCACATTTCCAAGGAGCGGAGGGGCTCTGAAATGGTTTATTGAAATGATAATTTCATCCAGTTGCTTTGCAAGGGCTCTCAGCAGCCCTCCCCTCTGCACCATGTTTAGTGCGACGAAGATTATTTCTGCCTATCATCYGGGGGATAGCTGACAGTGCTGCAAGCCAGGTAAAGCTCTCCTTCTGCCTCTGCTGCCTTGCCAGCGGCCTCTACCCGCCCCGTCCATCTCAAAGGGTGACAGTGGTTATTGCAGCCCTAGGACGAGCCAACTCGGTCCCTGAAATCTCACTACTCAAAAATTTCACTCCTTGCCTATTGGTACGGACGTCAGTGTCTGACTTCATGTGACAAGGCACGTTTGCATCACAAGGTCATCAGAAAACACAATCTCACTTCCAGGCATTGCTGTGCGTGGGCACAATGAACAGCGAAGGTGAGGGATTGAGGCAGAAGAGAGAAACAGAGATCCCTGAGCAATCAATAAACCATTTGCAGCTAAGGAAAGAAGGAAGAGAAGAAGGAAAAATACTTAAAAAGGAACAGTGCTCAAACGTTGATAAGATCTAGACAGTGACTTACCTTCTGAGAAATATTACGCTGGAATAATCTTTCTTTTATGAAAATAAGGCTGAAACAGCACAAAGAATAAATTTATTTTGATGTCATCTTGCTTGGGAAAAAAAATAATGCTTTAAGATGAAAATTTGCTTTTCCAACATATGTAGGATGGAATGATTCATGCCATTTGCAATATTTGGGGACTGGGAGGGGGAAGGGGATTAGTTGCTTTGGATAGTTTACAATTTTTGTTAAATTATATAGTTTTCTGCAGAAACCATGTCAGATATCATACATTCTCTGTGCCTTCCAATCTGCTTCCCTGTAGACGAATGCACAGGTGCATACCCATCCATAGATTCAGACAYCTAATTAATAATTATGTATGCCTCTCATCACTGTAGTCTCAACAAATCTCCTAGTATCTCACTTAGAGTCCTGATTCCCTATCAGTTCTCATGCTAGGTGGTTTGAATGTCCTGACTTGAGTTTTGAGAGTCAGGTACAATCAAATACAGTGTGGTCATTGCTGACTGCTGTAAAATAACTCTGTATTYACAGTCCTTGATCATATTCTTGCTTCTGTGCTCAGACACCCCAATTTTAACGTTTTTTTCTCCTGATTTACACTAATATGAATTAAACAAAGTAAAACAAAGCAAACTTACCCCTACTAGCTTTGGGGTTGCTCGCTTTCTGCAASAGGCAGACCAGGGCTTTGCTTACTGGTCAGTCAAAACCAAAGGACAATTCAACTCCAGGTTCCCTTTTAAACTAAACTTTTCCACCCAGGTGGTGGGTTCTGTTCCAAACCAGACAGAGAATCCACCAAAGGGCAAATAAAAGTGTTCGGCTTCATGGCACTCAGTTGCCCAGTTTTTTAGCCTGTGTAAGTCACCATCACCTTGTGGACAAACCTGATGAACTCCCCTGTTCGGGGTCTGAACATACTGCCTTTTTTGCCTTGCTCTTCAAACAGGGGAAACATGTTTGTTATTCCTGAGGATGGCATTTTTCCCCCCCCATATTCACAACAGCTAGCAAGGACAGAAGGGTTTTGGAGGAGCTCGTTGCCTTGCTAATGTGTGGTTTGCAACAAGAGCTGCGGAAAGGTTTCTTGAAGAAAAACCAAACTGGTTGGCTTCGGGAATGAGCCAAACCCAAGTGTTTGGGAGTGATCCATAGTTAGATGATGAAGGATGGGGAGGAGGAGAGGTAAAGGAGGGTAATAAGAGCTGTGTGTGGTACTTCCACACAGAAGAAAGCCTTGAGAAATGAGTTTGAGATTCCTCCCTTTGGAAACAGTTGAAAAAGGAGCAGAAGCCTGCAGTTAAGAAGAGGTTAGAAATACTTTAAATCCAAATAGGTCAAAAGAAAAAAAAAGAAAGAAAAAAAAGTCCTTGAGGCTTCCTCTCCCATCAGCACTCACTTTCCAGGAGAGCACACTGGGTAAGCC
This sequence comes from Rhea americana, assembly GCF_003343005.1. NCBI lineage: Eukaryota > Metazoa > Chordata > Aves > Rheiformes > Rheidae > Rhea > Rhea americana. The sequence continues at coordinate 340,440 of NW_028186061.1, read as the reverse complement.
TACGTGACCAATGAATACAACCTGACCTCAAACGAACCACAAGCATAATAGATCTTATATCATGCTTTCCTTTGGTAGATCTCAGCAAAGTTGTGTTTTCCACAAAAATGTTTTCCAACAGGAATTGGAATGAAGAAAAAAGAACTTTTTAAAAATTTCCATCTGAAAATATAAAATCTAAAGGGAAATATCATTTAGGGAAAAAAAAAAAAGTTTTGTCTAAAACCAAAACATTTCACTTCTGAAAGGAAAGCCAAGTCATGAGGAGGTTAAASTGACTTGTCTAGAAACCCGCTCCTGACCTGCACCTAGGTTTCTTAAGCCACTAGGCAGGCTGCCTTCACTTAAATTGTAATATCAACAGAGATTTCAGGCAAACATTGAAGAAGARTATAGTATTAACCATGAAGTCACTGGGTTATAAACCAGCCTCTTTAGAGATCTTCATACCCATCCATGTACTATTCATCACTGGTATAGAACAGAAAAGCAAGGCAGACCGTTCCCAGAGAGACCATTTACCCATGTTATCCCCCTGTAATAACCAACCGACTAAAAGTGCACATAGCATTCTTTGCACAATCTGCTCATCTGCTGTAAATAAAATCACACATAATCTGTACGTAAGGTCAAGCTAAACAGGCACAATTCATTCCCAAGCTCTAAAATTCCTCCATGYTCCAACTGGGCAACTTCCGTGTAGTGAATTCCCCCAAATGACACTGAACTGCAGGCTGCAAGACCTAAGGATTTTCTCCTAGGCAAACAACATGTTAATCCCACATGCAGTTTTTACAAAGCACACGGAACATGTCATGTATGGAGACTCTCAAGATGTCATCTGCCACTTAAGAGGTACTAAGAGAGCCAAAAATAGCAGAAACCCAGAGCAGCGCATACCCTTGGGTGCTCTACAGCTGTGCTTGAATCTGGAAGACATGTAATTTTCACACCATTTCTCACCAACCTACGTTCAGTCAACTCCATTTTCCCAGCTCTGTGGTCTAAACACACAAATCTCCAATTTTCACTTTGTTTTCTCATTCAAACGATCTGGCAGTGCCCTTAGGCATAACACTTTCAATCCACTGCGTTTCTGCACTCTGATTTACATTGGCTTCTGAAATTGGCTCCCCTATTTAAAAACGTAYTTTTTAATAACTTATTTCACTAAGTAGAGCGAGGGAATAGAAAACCCTACCTGGATGCACTGATCAACAGATTTATTGATGGCTTTAGTGTAAAGAAGATGGGAGTGAAAGTGAAGTGGGAGATCAAGTGCTGGGATGAAAGGTATCATGACATGATGGAGGAGCAAATGCAGCCTTCTGCCCTAGCTTCATCTATCTCTCCAGGCCAACCATACACACTCTTCTGATTAATAGAGCTAGACAGACATTTCAAGGAGGTCGTTCATCCCATTCAAACTAGGAGGAATTCATTATTTGGGAGGTATGTATGTAAATTGGCTATTTGCAGTCACTAGCCTCCAGTGACAACACTGATTTTGACAGCAAAACTTTGGTGACACATGCACAGTAACTAGTGTAATGGGCTCTTTTCTCAGCTCCATCTAGCAGCATAACATTAACACTCTCTCCATAAATGTTGAAAACCTGTTCCAGATAAATGAGAGGATATTTATGAGCACCTATTACTAAAAACAGCTTTGGGTGTAGGCAATCTAACCTGCCACTGCTCCTGACAGTAGAGAATACATGGAAGCACCTTACAAGATGGATTTTTTTCCCTGTCTCTGTGAGAATTGGAATAAAAATGTCAGCTCTATAATAAGACCCAGACTCAAACCCAAGAGCTGGTCTCTATGGAGTATGTTTTTGAGTTGGGCTGAGGGAGTGTTGCAGAGCTATACGCTTCTGTAGAGCTTTGTGACCTTGCCAGCTCGATCCAATCTCCTGGGCTTTCAAACCAAACTGAGCTTAAATATTTACACTTGAGTTTATTCTTGGGGCCTAAGAGAGACAGACACTTCACTTTAACTGAATTCTTCTTCTAAACTTCTGTGGGTCTTTAGAAATCATAGCTCTCCAACTGGCTAAAGTGCAGCTCCACAGACAGCACTGAAACATAGCCTGACAACAAAACAGTTAGCACAGTACCTGTGGCATGCTTTGAACATCCAAAGACATTAATATTTGGACTCCTGCATGATTTACTGGCAGACACAATACTTGGAGAAATGCCATTCTCTCTCAGTCCCAATAGCCAATAATGCATTACACTCAAATCAGGTATAAGAATTTAATTGATTAGATTCCTGGTGGTATTATCTGATTTTTTAAGGGATTGACCTACCATATAAACCTTAAAAGAAACTCCATGTGAGCAAGAAATCTATTAGTAACTGATAGCAAAGGAATAAACTTCAGAGGAATCCTTGACAGTCACTGCATCTGTCAGGCATGCCTTCTCCAAGCACCAGATGATCAGAGTCAAGATAACCTGTCTCCCATATGATAAGTCTGGCCCACAACAGAGAGGCTCATCCATATTCTCCTCTGGCTAAAGGCCTCTATGAGAGCATAAGAGATGAAGAATGATTCCAACAGCCCAATATCAGAAAAAAAAATATATGTTTTGGATGTAACTCACCTGGAYAGCCAAGATGTTTATTACTGCTGCAGCCTCTGTGTAGATTTGAGGCAGTGATCTGCTGAACATCTGTTGTCTTCTGCCTTTCTCCTCCTCCTTCTGAGGCAGAAGAGCTAAGAGGTGACTGCACATCACAGCTTGTGCCCAGCTCAGCAGGAGACTTCACAAAAGGGCTCTCATCTGCCAGGCTGAAATCACTGGGAGAGCATCCATCACGCCAATAGATGCTGGATCAAGCCATAAAAGAAATGGTCTTCAGGATCCCGTATCTATTCATAAAGCCCTGTTGCAGCTATCAGCTACCAAAAAGATACATGAGGCAGATGTGAAAACATCTTACGAGAAGATGACAATGATTGGAACAAAAATTGTATTAATTTAAGTTGCATAAGACTAGCTCCTAGGGTACCAGATAATCAAGGATGAAATCTATTGTAGCCTCCCTCAGGACATGTCATCATGTCAGATCCTATAGTAATGTGTCAAAGGCATAGGAAACAAAAAAAAAATCAATTCATCAAGATATAGTTTTCCCTAAACCTTTTTTTAAAAAATATCATAGTTTGGCTTGTGTTGAATTGGGTTGAATGTGAAGGCCAAAACCAGTCACTGATTAATGGTATCTGGTTTTCTAGTATTTATGCACCATTAAAAATTAATAAGGGTTTTCTCTGAGCAAATACACGTTTAGTTGTAAAGCTGCAGTTTTGGCCTTTGGTTTTTTTTCTGTTAGTCATAGCCTCTCAATGAGATTCCTTGAAACTTCAAGCTGGTTACTTCCCAGGAACTTGCAATGATTTCTCAAAGCCAACATTTAGTATGAGGAATTGTTGCAATCTCCCTAGCATCAGAGACTGGATGTAAAATGTAACTACTCATGCTGACTCCCAGGCTTCATTTTCTACAGCTGTATACAAGTAGGAAGAACACGCAACAAATATTCAAAAGTTGCATTTATTTTTTGATGCATCCTAATCTAATTTCTTAGACATCAAGATTTGGACACTAAAGTCTCAATCCTTAGCAATAGTAACTATCTATATTGACAACTTTTAAGTCAACAAGTTTTCCCCTTTTTTACGTAAGAAGCTCCAAACCTAGGTAACATTTAAGCTGAGCAGTGGAGTATGGTGCAGTATCCTGCACTAATATTAATTTTTAGCTGGTCTGCTCATATAGTGCAGTCCCATGTTATGTGGTGATATCAGCCAAGTCCTTGAAGCAACACAGTGCAGAATTGTGGTATTATATATTGCTCCTCATCTGAAAATCTCTGTCTTCCAGTAAGTTTAGCTAGTGCAGGTATCTTACAGATGTGCTCATGCTGAGACAACTTTTGAACTACACTGGCTTGGTGTGATATTCGTCACTAGCTCAGATAAATGTCCAAAGTCCTTTTCAGCATGACAAAACTGGAAGATAGCAAAGGTCCCTGGACTTCTCATTCCATTTTTAAGCCCCAGACCTCACCAGTTCCCAGCTTCTACTCATTTAAACCTGCCTGTCAGGACTGGGACTCCCTGCCCTACCCTGCCAGCTGTGCTAACTTAGAGTGTTCAACAGCTAGAAAACCACAGGAGTGTCTATAATCAGAGTAGGGACATTGCCCACACAGACCGCAGAGCCATGGACGTGATAGGGAAGGGCCACTTGGAGAGTGTATGGCAGATTTAGAGCGCAAACACATTTTGCTTGGGCCTCACCAAAGTCTCAGATATCTGATACTTCCTGCCTTCCTGGTGRAGTTCCCATACTCCTTATCAGCCTCTTAGTCTCTCAAGAGGCAACTCTATTGCACACCACCATCCCCACCCACAAAAGTGATGTACAGCAACCTGGGTGGCCTGGCAGAACCGCAGCTCATGCATTGCTGTCTGCTGAGCAGACCCAGTCGAAAATCAGCAGATCTCAGGGAAACAACCAGYGGACATAGGGGAAAAAATAAATCCAGGAGCTCACTTTTAGGCCTTCATGAGAAAGAACAGCACTGACATCATACCCTTGCATAGCAACTGAGAGCCTCCAGTTTAAAATCCTGGGCCAAATCTTCAGCTGKAGCAAATCAGGATAGCTTTTGACCTTAAAGGAGCTCTTCTAATTGACATCAGCTGAGAAACTGGCCCTCCTTCTCTTTCTCTCTTTACCATTTTCCTAGAATTTGTGACTTGAGCTCTTCCTCTTAATGAATTCACTTCCTACAAGAGCATAGCATCAGAGAAGGAGTCCTGTATGGGCATTTCTAGGCAGCAAAGTCTTGTCTGAGACCTGTGGAGAGCTGCAGGTGTTTGGCTTTGGATGAAAGGAGGAACTAACAATGCTGTTTTATTCCTGACATTAGTCCTGATATTTTGCTGAAGTATTTTAGTGATGTCAGAGCCAAGCCTTAGGAAAAAAAAATATATATGTAGTACACAGTGTTGGGACTAGTGGATGAATTAAAAGGACATGATTATTTTGATTACCTTGATTTAGAGTGCCAGCAGTGCTGAATCATGTTCAGCCAAAGAAATATCATGGATACAAAATTCAAATACATACAGAAAGGCAAGAGAGAACAAAGACAGGGGGAGACAGGAAAGAAAAATTACTCTGAATCAAAAGATCAAAATATATACCCATGCAAAATTTTATTCTTTTAATGGTTCTCTTTCTTAAGAAAGCAACCACGAAACACAGAGATGTTTAATCCATTAAAGTGCAGTCTCCCAGGCAGAAAAGTCTGAATTTTGTCAACCCACCAGCTTGCTTCTCACTGGGTGGGCTCTGACTGGAGAGGGGATAGGCTTTCATTTGATTCCCTCAGAATAGGTCAATGTGCCACAGGCTTTGTGGTGGTATCTAATAACCTCTACTGGCAGATTGTCAACACGAGTGCTATGGGAAAATAGATTTTCATCTGAGTAGCATAGATCTGACTGTCATCTGGTACCAGGATGGTAAGGGGTGACTYTGGTGAGAGCATGTATCGGGGGAAGAATGAAATCTTGGTTCTATAAGGAAGGTTTCGTCTGTGAACTGAACCTCAGTCAATCACTCAGCTCTTCCCATTTTTCTCAGAGGTTGGAAAGAAAGGAAGATCTCCACTTTTTGCAGACATACTGCTGGCTGAAGAGAACTTTTGAAAGTTTGGCTTGAGGCAGAGCAGTGTAAWGTATCTCATGAGTATGAGTGAGGACACCCCAAAATGCGTGATGGGCTGTTCTTCAGCACAGGGAAGTCTACTGTCATGCAACACTTCAGAAATGACCATGAGCATCTTCTTTGATTTAYTGCAGGAGGACCTGAAAGACTCTGAGATGGACCTGGACATCAGGAGCCACACCTTTTCTTGGACATGGGAGGTCTAAATTCAAGTTTCTGCATATCTTTAATGAGTCTTAAAGTATCAGGTCTTTGGCTATTCTGGCATGAGTTTCCATATCTTATTTTATGACAAATAGACACAGCACAGACAGCTCAGTTTTGTCTTGATGCAGAGTGATAAAATTTGTGGAAGCTCAAAAATCCAGCAGCGTATCTGAAAGCTATTTGAAGAAAAAAAGGTTTCTTGCTCATATTTATAATCACTCTGCTTTTACTTACTCACAGGCGTGCACATACATGTAGGTCAGCCTTGAGGACACAAAGATGAAAGAAAGGTTGTGCCTATGGTCCCGTTTCTGCTGAGTTTTCTGCGCAGAGCTTGGTTCATACCAGGTTATTTCTACACCAGAAAGTTGAGCTACTGTAATATCACTGAAGGAGCACAAGCACACCTAGTTTTGATGAAACAACGTGTATAAGTGTCCTCCTTCTTAAACTTCTATCTGCTTGTTTTAATGAAAAGAAAAGGGGATATGGGGGCAGGGGGACAAATACATACATTCTCCTTTATATTCTTTCAACTAAAAAAACTGTTGGGACTATATCTTCACAAAGGCAAAACAGAATGTTTTGTCTGTCTTTTCTCTGGCAATGAAAGAAAATATATTTTTTATCTTTTCAGTTAAAGTTTCAGTCAAARGTGACTTCTGTATCACAAAATATTTCATTCTGGTCAAAAGGATAATTTATATTAAAAAGAAAAAAGAAAATAGCAGCAGTAGTACTTATCCACAGCAAGCCTTCAATACAGCAGGTGGATGAGATGGGTGGAAAAACAGCAGTACAACATCTGCAGCTCCCAGAGCGGTCACCAGACTGGACCCTCTCCGGGCACCCTGTGTCTCTGGAGTGATAGGACACCCAGCAAACCCTTCCCCATAGCATGTCAGCTCTAGCAGGGCAGCTGCAATAGGTGAAAGGATCACCTGACAGGGACGGAGGGCTGCAATTCCCCTCAAGGACACTCAAGGAGAGTCCCTAGGTCGAGGTGCTCTCTGGCATCTGGCTGTAGGTCCTTCCTCACCACAGCCATCCTCACCCAATGTCTTCCGTTTTTACCTGCCTTTGGGCAAACAGCGTGGAGAAACCAGGCTCATCCCAACCTGGAACAAGCACGGAAACACAGCCAGCTCCTCCCTCTTTCAAGGGACRTTCAAAGTCCAGCATGCCCCCTTAGCTGAGCTGCAATATTGCCTCAAATGACCRAGGCAATACTGGACTCAAATGACTGAGTCCTTACTGGACTCAGTAAGCTATTACTGGTGGGTAAAATATACCCAGGCTTAGGAAAACCATTTACAGGCCCAAACTTTGCTGGCTAGTATCAAAGCCAGAGCTGAACATGGGGCTCTTTGAGGACAGAGCATAGCTGRTAGCACCCATTGGGAAAGATAGATACCTCCACTGAGGATTTTCCCAGAGAGCTTACAACTACCCTAAAGGCCCCATGCGTTACCTGACACTAAACCAAGATGATATGGAGTTAACTGCTCATTTCCCAGAACCCTCAGGCAKTTTGTGACAAACTAACAGAGAGAATAATGGAGCACAGGGGAAAATGATGATTAGGCTTACAAAGCATAGCCCAGCCTTCTTGTTTTGTTTAAAATGTCAGTTATACCAAAGGAGGAGTATTTTGTGGTTCTACAATTTCCTGAGTAAAATTGAGAGGAAATCATAAAATGCAAAAAAACAGCCACAAATGAACAGTCCTTATCTTGACATGAAAATATTATTCAGAATCTCTACAGATTGTTTTGCTAATTTCCAAGATGGATGATCAAATACTGACTGATCCTTCTTTGACTGCCAATATTTTTAATAGGCATCTTAGTCAATGTTAGTACAGCTGTCCTTTCAAATCAACTCTTCTGATGACTCACACTTGGATTCAGAGATTTCCCGAGGTTTTATCTGCTCTCCTAATGCTCTTGGTGAACTCGTCCTTGAATGTCATCACATGAGAGAGAAGAAGGTGCCTCCTCATCCAAAACACACAACCCATTCGGCAATGAAAAGGACGCGCACAATTGAAAGAGTTAGAAAAGGAGGGGGAAGAATTAAAAAAAAAAAAAAAAAAGACAAGCAGGGACATTTCACGCTCCAGCAGATCTGCATTTCTGCATTTATATATAAAGCTCTTGGAACACTGTCCCTCTGCAGCCACCTCCAGCCTTACTCATGGCGAATTCACATCACCTGTTTCCCCTTTGAGTTGACATTTCCAAGGACTTTGGCTTTCTGACATGCAGTTGGAAAATTAAAGGCAAGAAAGCCTTCACATTCTGAAGAAAACAGGRCTGCTTGCAAAGCCCCAGGGAAATGTCTACAGCCAACGGAAACGAAGAAGAGGAAGGCATGAGACACTATGCCTACTGTAGAAAACAACCAATGAATTAATATTCATTTGAGGAATTTTATTTCTCCCTTATTAATTGTTACCCATATCAGCCTGACCAAAGACTGGAGGGAATTCAGTAATGGGATGGTGGAGAAGGGGAAGTATTCCCTTACAAAAGATCATTCCTCAGATGGAAAAAGAGTTTTGTGGCCCAAAGTCAAAGAATAACAGAATAAAGGTTTTGTGTAGATACCTGCAGTTTTGTTACTACACAGATAGATAGCCCTTGGCCCTCTTGAAAAGAAAGAAAAAAAAAGAGAAAGAGAGAAGTCTTTGGGCTGAATAGTTTAATTCTGAAGCCTTCAGTAGCTTGAAATTTCTCCAAACCTATTAAACTCTGAAACCAAAATAAACATTTTGTCCTCCCTTCATGGAAGCATAAAGAATGTCTTAAGTCAACTAGTCCACTTGCCTGCCAATACCAAATTGCCCTCAAGAACATATTCTCCAGAGCTTTGTCAAATCAGGTTTAAAATTCCTCAAGCAACGAGGGGGTTGCACCATGTTCCTGGAAAGTCTATGCCACAATCTACTCCCRTATCCTTTTCGAAAAGCACCAGAAAGCGCATATTACCTGCATACACCACAGCTGGAGAGGAACTGAATTTTCCATCCTGTGGTAAATCCTGTGYCTTCAAATATCTTTCCATTCTGAACCTAAAGGAAAGCAAAATATTTTCCAAATTTCCTACTAAAGATAATTTTGAGAGAAAAAAACACTTGAGGTTGATCAACATGTTTCATCTCAATAAAGATAAATTTTCAGATTGAGTTTGAGGTTTATTGCTTGCATATACTAGATTCTGTAACRTCTAAAATAAAAAATTTGAAATGAAAAGACATTTTGAGACTGAAAAATGAAGCCTTTTCTTAAATGAAAGATCATCAATATTAAGGTTTTCATACTATTTCCAATTTATCAAATTGGCTTTTCCAATAGGAAAACGTTCCTTCAGAAAATTTTTCATTAGCTCTCAGAAGGGTCAATATCAAAGTCAGAAACAGTTCTCTTGGTTTCTATTCTCCAAGGATTTAAGCTGCCTAGTTATTGCTTTTCCAGAAGATGCATTTCACGGAAGATAACTACAGTGCAATTGAAGGATTCCTTCAAAATAATTGAATTTATACATTTTAAACAGTGCGTTCTGGACCTGTTTAGGACCTAATACTGAATTCAAACAGCTCCTAGATAGGGCGAATTCTCTTTATTTTTTCAGCATTTTAATTCTAGTACCTCTGCTTTCTAAATATGCTTATCCAGCTTTGAAGCTAAATGTTGCTTTAATTTAAGGAAGTGTACCTACACAGCTTGAGCTACTCTGGAATTTAAGTCTTGACTTGATATGAATTGGTGAATGTAGGACAAAAAAATAATCATCAAAAGATGTGAATACTGGCACAACTGGGATCAGATCCTGAATTAGATGGGCAGCAGTGTAGGGATGGTGAGGCTTACATCCCTCGGCTCTTGGGAACACGTGAGCACACCTGACCTATGCACATTTCCCCCTCTACCAGAGCTCAGTGCATGTAACCTCTTTTTCTTATTCGTATCTTAAAGGCTTATTGCATACCCTTCGTCACTTCAGCCCCCCAGCACTGACTAATATATTGCTTGTACAGGGAAGCTGTTTGCACACTCAGCTGTTTAGTATTGATTAAGAAGCACTCTGCAAGGAAAGACTGGGTGGCTCCAGCTCTGGAAAGTGCCAATGAAAATAAAGCTCATATTATTGGTCCTCAGCTTCTTTACTGGGCTAAGAAAAAAGGTGGTATTGTGGGCTAGGAGACTGCTCACCAAGATGTAAGTCTTTGCTCATTACCTAACAACAATAACAAGCACTGGGTAAATAGGTGGGATACTCACGAGCGGAACCGAGCAGGAGAATTACAAATCAGTGCAAGAAGAAGAAGGTGGAAAAAAAAAGGCGGTGTTAGACTTTCCAACGGTCTGAGAGAACAAGGTTTTATCCACAGTCGGGGGAAAAACAGATTTACTAAACACAGTGACCTCACTTGTTTGCACAGCATTCGGTAACGTGTATTTTATTACCTATGCTACCTCCATGGTAGCTTGCAAAGCCTTTCCAGTGGCCTTGTGAAGGACGTCGAGCACATGGAAAAGAAATAAACCAGTCTCAGGAAGTAATGGCACAGCTGGGCGAAACAAAAAAATACAGGCTAGAAACCCACTCGTTGGGTGTAACTAAAATTAGCTGGTTGGGTATAACTAAAATTAGGCAGATGAGGACAAGGACAGAAAAATGTGTCTCTCCTCTGCCCAGTGTCGGATCCCCAGTGAGGGTCACTCACAATGGTGATGAAGAAGTGCGTACCACGATGAGAAGAGGCCTCTCACTTCTCCTCCCTTGTGATGCCTGCACCAGAGCCAAGCTCGACAATGACAAATGGGGAAGATGTATTCAAACACTTAAAGGGAAGGAGCTTGGGACCAGGCTACAGGTAGATGTTGCTTTTGGAGAGGTTCYTCTGAGCACAGCCTCCCTCTGCTCTCTTTGGACTCCTGGCTGTGGCCACAAGGTTTGACYATGATGTGTGTATCAGAGGAACACTGGTGGTCCGAAGCCCAGAGGCAGACAGCAAAGCCTGTAGCCTCCTCAAAAGCAGTTTCCTAGGGCCTAGTTCTATCTAAGAAGTCTATTTTTCCAAGTCTTTGCACTAAAAGCATCTGTGAGCTGAAAGGAAGCAAAKGAGAGCCTGTGAATTGAACCTTAGAGTTCAATAGCACTAAAAATATAACAACTGGAAAGCAAATCCATCTGGAATAAAAATTAAAATAAAAAGAAAGGGAGGGGGCTGTCTAATGTGAGGTGAAGGCAAGTGTGCTCAGGATCAATCCAACTTAAAAAAATAAAAATAAGACATCAAGGAACTGATCTATTCCATGTATTACAAATGAATGGGTCCTGACCTGCAGACACACATGGCATTTGGCCAGGGTAGGGAATCACCATGCTGGCTTCGTTCTTTGGTCCCARCCTTATGTAATGTATTTTCTGACCTTTGGCCTGTCCTGGGATCACATTTTTTCTTTGCCTTTCCCTTTGCTGTCTGCTTCTGTCTTTTCCCAATGCTAACCCTAACATGTGAACTGGCTTCCTGCCCCAAACCTCAGATTGGCTTCACCCTTGCTACTCCCACTCCTGACCATAAATAGCCTTGACCATAACACCACATACTTGGCTCCAAGCAGCTGTCCAACCTGGCAGTAATGCTGAGCTGCTTGCCCTCATCTATCTGATGAACCCCTCAGGAGCACATCAGAGCAGCAGGCACACTCCAACCTGCTGCAGGTGAATCTGCTCCTTTCTGGAGCTCAGATGGTCATATCACAGCAGATCTGACTCTAACCTCACAAGCCCTCTTCAGGCRCAGTAGATATTAGTAGATATACAGCATTAGGTCCACCTGGTCAAATGGCTTTCATTTTGCAGCTCATTACCATCTGACCTCTGCAGCATGTTGCTTACTTCATTGGTGGAGGCCCAATTAATGCAACTCTCATTAGGCTCCTCAACATCAGGGTGAAAGGCACAACTTGGCAATTTACAACACTAAATGAAGCAAATAGAGAACAGCTGCATCCAAATTTACTCACATAGAAGTGTACCAGCGTGACCATCAGTCTGCTGGAAGGGTACACCTCCCAGCACTGGTAGGGAGCAAAATTTAAAGCATAAAGAAAGAAGAGGCAGTGCAAGGGACTTTGTTTAGTCTGCCACCGTTTCCCAGAGTAGCTACTGAGAGAAATGGGGAGTCATGAAACAGAGGCGAGCAACTCACTGCGCAAGACCAGTGTGAGACGGGCCGTGCCTCCCGTGAGTCTCAGCAGGGCGTCTCACACTGCGAGGTGATCCCAGACCAACGTGACCCACCAGCCTAGCAGCTGCACATGGAATAAACAGCAACAACACTGTTGCATTAGCTGTTCCTCCTGGTCAACAGGCACCCACTGAAAGATTTGTTTGCAATGGCCAGATTATTTACATCTCAGCAGGAGGTTATTCTTTGAAAACAAAACTGCACCCTATTYCTCCCTCTTTGATTTTCAGGAGGATAAAAAGGACATTAATTTCTTGGGCTGTGAGGAAATAAAAAGAAAGAAAGAAAGAAAAACAATCAACCAACCCCCAAAAATCTTTTTAGTTAGCCACAGAGATTGTGCAATCATCCCAGGGTGTTGTCAGCTGGCCCTTCCCAAGGAGCTCTCTCCCAGCTCCACCTGGTGGCAAAAAGGACATTCAGACTCATGCTGTGGGCATCAGACTGGGATTCCAGGGACAGGGGTTTCTGTTTCCACTTCTGCCATTTTGCATTTGTGCCCCCTGTTTGGCGTGATGTTAGCTTTCCTCCTCTCACCAGGAGACCAGCCTTTCTCTTGCAGGGTAGGCTCTGTCTCCGCTTGTCTTTGTGGCACTCTGGGGAGAATTACAGCTATGAGGAAGGCATCTATTAAGAAAGCAAAGAAAGCCATGGGCTGGCAGCCAGACCCAGCAGATAGCTGTTTGTRCTATTTGTCTTGGGGCTGAGCCACTTCTGACAGTCAAAGACCGTGAGGCCGTGAAGAGTCTCTCAGAGATGGTCAAAGCAGCRACATCTAGCTTAGCACTTAGGAGGTCTAAGGCTGACTCAGTTGCCTAGACATATGCATCTAATACCCTTTGAGGTGACCTAAAGTGTCTCACCTGGCATATCTTTCTTTTCACAGGGGGTGGAAGTTGCACTCCCTCTTATGAAGATACCTTCAGCTTCAGCCAAATGTCTGTTTGACATGAGCATAACGGCATATGGTAGTAGAAAGAGAGGGTACTGATTTAAGGAACCCCAGACGGCAAGATAGGAGGCCATGACGCTTCAAATCATGGTCCTTTGAATGAGTCAGACATCAAATCTGGATCAAGATAGCTTCAGGTTTCTGTCATCTTCTGGTCTGAAATACAGTGTTCAGGCTTGTCTACAAAGAAAGGAAAAAAATAAAGAAAAAGAAAGGAAAGGAAGGAAGGAAGGAAGGAAGGAAGAAAGAAAGGAAGAAAGGAAGGAATGTATTCCCCCCCCCCCAAAAGCAGGAAGAAAAAAATTTGGAACATCTCAATTTTTTTCTGCATATCAAAAATCATCAACTGTCAAAAAGTCCTGGGACTGGTTAATAGCTAATAAGTAATTAAGATGCAACAAACCCAAGTATATAACACTTCCATTTTAAACATAAAGTTGATTACAAATACTATTACACTATAGTCACTGGAAACACTCTTGAGAAGGCTGCTTGTATCCTGTGGGGATCTTTCCCTAGCTTACAAGTAACAGGCCTGGCTAATACATGCCAGGAGTTGAGGTCACTGGCACAAGAAATATCAGGGYGTGATGAGCAAACCCTTTGTATGAAGTTATGGAAGCTATAGAAGGCTAAAGCCTGGTTCAGAAACACTCTGACGGAGCTGTAGAGAGAAAATACAGCTTAAGGAAAGGAGAAAAGAAAAAGGGGGAGGCTAAGCTGTGCTGCTAACTCTTCCCAGAAGACTTCATCCCATGTGGAATCCCACTTATTCCGTAAACCGCCCAAGTATATATTAAGCTAAAGACACAGAGATCAGCAGAGCAGATGTTGCCCTAATCTAACCTCCACCCACCGGGAACTCRCTGCAGTTCAGTGTCCTCCACCCTCCTGGATAGATCCTTGGGGACTGGCATGGTGCCCATGCGATCATCAGTGTGGCTGGAGGAACACAACACAAATGCCACGTTTGGTGCTGCCGTGGGGCAGAGGTCAGCAGAGAGGGCACTTACAACCAGAAAAGCAGTGTTAGAACCATGTCATCTCCCCTAGCTGCARGAACAATCAGTATGCTTAGGAATAACCAAGTCAGTAATCGCTCATTAATTCCAAAGCATCATTGACTGTRGTCGTCATAACTCCTAAAAGCTCCAGCTGAATTACAGATCAGGTAGCAATTCAGGGGAATTCAGGGAGTAATTCAGSGGAATCTATGAAGTTCAAGGGAAGTGCAAAGTCTTTCACCTAGAGAGAAATAACCCCATGCACCAGTACAGGCTAGGGGTTGATCTGCTGGAAAGCAGCTCTGTGGAGGGGCTGGAAGTCCTGCTGGACACCAAGTTGACCATGAGCCAGCAATGTGCCCTTGTTGCCAAGAAGGCCAATGATATCCTGGGGGCATTAGGTAAAGCAGTGCCTGTAGCTCAAGGGAGGTGATTTTTTCCCCTCTATTCAGCATTGGTGAGGCCACATCTGGAGTACTGTGTCCAATTATGGGCTTCCCAGTACAAGGGTGACACGGACCTACTGCAGAGAGTCCAGCAGAGGGCTRCTAAGATGATTAGAGGGACTGGAGCGTCTTTCCTACAAGGAAAGGTTGAAAGAGATGGGACTGTTCAGCTTGCGGAAGAGAGGACTGGGTGTGTGGGGGATCTTATCAATGTGTGTATATATCTGAAGGGATGCTTTAAACAGAAGGGTACCAGACTCATCTCAGAGGTGCCCAGCAATAGGACCAGAGGCAATGGGCACAAAYTGAAACAGAGGAAGCTCTGTGAGAACATGAGGAAAAACTTATTCACTGTGAGGGTGACAGAGCACTGGAACARGTTGCCCAGAGAGGTTGTGGAGTCTCCTTCTCTGGAGATATTCAAAAGTTGTCTGGACATGATCCTGTCTAACATGCTGTAGATGACCCTGCTTGAGCATGGGGGTTGGACCAGATGATTTCCAGGGGTCCCTTCCAACCTCAACTACTCTGTGATTCTGTGAAATTGGCTTTATGATAGAACCAGGGGACAACACTTCTAGAATTGAGAAGAGGGGAGAGTTTGGGGGGCATTTGACAAAAAGTTTGCACTGTTACTGTCTCAGTTTTTATACTTTTCATGAGGATAGTATTTTTTTCAGAAGTGATTAGGACTGACAGTATATCACAGCACCAACTTCCTTCCTATTAGTTATTCCTGAAACAACTATACCAAACAATACTCTTAAACAGTGAACTACCAGGTCTATGAAAGTAAAGAACGTTCCAAAATGCTTATTTGGGAATAAATGAACAAGAAAAAATAGTATCATTTGTTAAGCCAATGAAGTATCTGATTAAAAAGAAATAATTCCCCAAATAAGGAACATATCATTTTCAGTTATAGATTCTTGAATACTGAACTTAGAAAGTCTTTCACACCACTGTTTGTTTCATATTATAAGTATGAATAAAGTTTGATATAATGGGACCTGGTTTTCTTTCAGGGATCTTCTGTAAAGATTACCAAAATAAAACTGAAATATGGAAGGTAAACAACCTTCACTTTGAAGTCTGACAGTGCTCTAGCACATCCCATATGTCAGGTGATGTCAGGTGAGGATTAGACATAAAATGAGGTGATACGTGTAAGGTTGCCTTTGTGTTGACCTTGGCAGCAGGAGCCAAGAGATGGCATCAGGAGACTTCAGCRTATTAATGGTCTTCTCTGAGGTTCCTCTTAGTCAGATACTCATGAGTAAAAGTTTCCTATAATTATTTGCTTTCAGTGGAGAATTTTGGTTTCAATTCACTTACATATTTCTCAAAACGTGCTCTGATCTCTGCAGAAAATATTACTGTTTTCATTCAAGTTTCCTCCCGACCATCCCTTCTCCTCTACTCCCCCCCCCYTTTTTTTTTCCACATGTTACTCTATGAGAGTTATATCTCGAATGCCTCCAGTCACCACTCTGACATGGGACTGAGCTCCTTAGCCAATTTGTCCCCTGTGGTGCTCCTGTGGGGGACAGGCTGTACATCAGGGCAGTGTGGTACGACCAGGAGGCCTATCTACAGGTGAGAACAGCAGAAGCCATTGAACTATAATTTCTGTAAGGCATCACAGTTATATTTTTCTAATTAAAATTTGTCTATTATCAACTTTCCAACAAAAATTTGCTTTTTTCAAAGAAAAATAAGAAACAAAACATTGTCYAGTCAGCTGCTGTTGCCAGCATGAGTGGTCTGCTTATTATGATGAAATAACCCRTTCCAGCTCATTTTCTGTCACCAAACCTTGCCTAAACTTCAGAAAAAATTCACATATGCCTTTCGTTTCCCTCCTTTGTAGCATCAAGCCATGAATGATAGTGGAAACCTTCCCCTCCACCAGGTGATGCACAACTTGCTTGGTACTGCCAGCCTCTCTCCAGCAAAGTCCTCACACTGTGTCTCACTCCACCTGAGTCATTCAGACACAGGGAAGGAAAAGCTGTGTTTTTATTGAGAAGGTTTCCTGGCCTCGGGTGAGGACAGACATATGAGAACAGGAGATGTAGCTCATGAAAGACACCACAGCAGACCAGTGTTAAGGCTGGAGATATTTTGCAAGCCTGTAAAATTACCCAAGACATCAAATCAGGTAAAGACCACCCAGTAGAGCCTTAAATGTCTTCCTTATGCTTTTCTTTTGGAAGCTGCATCCAATACTGCAATTTAAGTGCTCCCTTTTTAGAAGAAACTAAGCTGTTTTTTTTTTTTTCTTTAATCTTTAAACCTTGCCAGAAACAGTGAAAGCTCAGAAACTCAGGGTCCTCTGTGCTTCTGGGTGAATCACCAAAGCAGGATCAGTCGATAGGTTTTTCCCAAGAGATGCTGGGTGATTCCCTAAGGTTGAAGCTCCTGCAGGTTTACGTCTCATTGCTGAACCACCTCTGTTTTCTTTCTGTTCTCTCAGCCCTGTCAGTGAGCTGCCGTTCTGCTCCTGGGATGTTGCTCATGGAGAGCCTGGTCCTGTTTTAATGAGCATAATCCCTTGAGGGATCCTTCAGTGCAAGTGAGGGGGAGAAATGAGTGATAATTTATGATAACTGCCTTTGCAATTTACACCTTGGAAAATAACACTGCCTAGGGGAAGCTGAGAAGGCCATAAACGAAAGCATTGCCAGGACAGACGTGTCATTCTGATGTGAAACCTAAAGTCTTTCCAAAGYCAGTGGGAGCTGGGGGTGGTGGAAGACAAGATTAGCATAGCCTAGAGGTGTGGGCAAGGCCCTAAGCAACCAGAACACCACAACACTTTCCCCTCAGTTTTAGCTGATGTGATAACAAGCTCTGTAAGGCAGTAACTATCAGATAATGTGTATGCACAGTACATTTAGCACACCTTTCAGGGCTACTATAGGGACTTTGCACCAGGAAGTTTTCGTCAAAGGAGAGATGGATGACTGGAGAACGGGCTGAAACACTATTGACTCCAGAAGGTTTTGTATCAGAGTTTGGGATTCTCACAGTGAATGTTGCCAGAAATGAAATTTAGAGGAGATAGCAATACAAACGTATGTGTGTGAGCACAGACATGCACAGATATCCCAAGGCATGAACAGTGAATGGAGGAAAAGCATGCCAGGTACCACTTAGCCTCGCTGATATTCCATGATACTCTCTCTATTAGCTACAGATGGAGGGTGAAATATCTACAGTCCTCATATAGCTATCTCAGTTGAATAATTAAAGGAAAGCAGGACAATTCCAGACCTAAACCTGTGGCTGTTTGGTCCTTGAGCATGTGAAATGGAGCAGCAGGAAGCTACAAGAGAGCAATAAACAAGGATAAGCAACAGAGGTGAATCATCCCCACTTTAATAGACTTTTGGCATGGGTACTGTTTTAAGGTCTGGCTGTGTCTTCTCTGAGAACTGATGAGTTTTTCAAAGCCTTGTTATGGTCAATCACCACCACAAAAAAACAGCACAAGGGTACCTGAAGGCTGATCAGTAAATATTCCAGCCACAGTGTGTGAGTATTATTTGTAGAGCTTTTGGATTTCTGCAACTATCTGAGAAGATTTAAAGACTAACAGGAAATATTTCTGTGCACTGGCACTTGGTTGATGTATTGTTAAAATATTAGAAAATCCCTGGTGTGCTTTTGGCTCATGTAAAAGCATACTCCTGAGAAATTCCTCGGCCTGGTTTAAGTGTTAAATCTGGGCCAAGAACCATTCCCTGGAGGTGGTTTGCATAGATGCACTCTGTTCTGGTGGGCAAGGGAATGGACCGGGTTGGATATGGGCTGTTTCATGCCAGGTGGTGTCAGCATCAAAGCTATGTTTAATTAACCAGTAGAGATGTAACCGGAAAGTTCAATCCACCACATACCCTGACACTATCTGACTCTTAGATCTAGAGGCAAAGATGGGAGAGGATGAAGAAAATGAAATGTTTCTTCCTCTTTTCTAGACAACCAGCAGCATGTCCTCTCACCATCTCTATAGGAAAAGTCCTGAGGGAAATGGTCCGTTTTTGTATTTTTGATACCCTTCATTAGCTTGGCTGCAGCACAACAATACTGTAGCCAACCACGCATGAAGAATTCATATGTTTAGCATCATCTCTAGTCAGCTTCAAATTTACCCCTGCAAGACTGGCAATTGCAGGGGTGGAGGAGACTGCTTCCAGCATAAGCCTGGTGGGCCAGGCTTGAAGTGAATCCATAGGGAAACACATGAACCATGCTGCCATTCCCTGCCTCCTTCCCACTGCAGAAAGGTGGAATACAAACCCCAAAGTATGACCTCATTTGTGTTCTCATTCTGGCCACTGGTGCTATCCCCATGTCTAAAACAGTGTTAACGGCGCTTACCACTGTTCAATACTTAAAACGACCAGGACGTGAGTTTGGTAGAGTCACATCTCCTCTCTAGCCCTCTTTCATCTTTCTGATTTTGTGTCTGTAGTCCTGTTTGGACTGAAAGCAAGTAAGCACAGTGACTGTCTCCAAACTCAGTGGAACCTCTATGATGAGATATCCAAAAGCACTTGCAATTATATTAATAATGATAATGAGTAATAGCTGGAACCTGACTGCCATCTCCAGCACATCCTTCAATTTTTTTTTCTTTTTTTTTTCCCTTTTTTTGGTGGGGGGGGCAAAGAATAGTCAGATTTTCAGCTTTCATGACAGCTTAAGAGGAAGCAGAGCTCTTTATAGTATTGGTCTCCTCATTAACTTCTATCTCTTCCCCAATTCTGTTTTTTTGCTCAGAGACACATACCCTTCTCCATTTGTTTGTGCTTAGCACATCCCTTCGTTTGCACTTGGATCACACAGATGCACAATTACACTTCTCTGTGCACCATCCCTCAGATGAGCAGCTAGAATCTTGTAAGTGATTCAGGCCAGGTCTTTATGTCTTTCTAAGCAAAAGACACCTCTATTACATATTGGATTGTGCTTAGTTCTTATGTCCCCCCATGCTGTCCCCACTGCTTAGYGCATCTACAGATGCCATCTTAAATCATGTTCTTGTGAAAACCCAGAAGTGGCCTTAAGAAGAGCGGTGGGAGAGACAGGGGAAGGAGCCAGGTTTTATTTTTCTAGAGGTGGTCTCTCATTCGATACTTTTTTTTTTAATATCAAATTTTTATAATATGCATTCTAGCTTCACCCACTTCCTCTGTGGGAACAGCTGTCAAAACGCTGTTACATCCTAGGCTATTGCGACTCACATTAGCAGCTCTTTAAGGGTCTGGCAGAGGCTGGCTATGAGGTTTCAAGCTTGTGACTTCTCATTACTCAACTGGCAGGAAGTGTAAAGCAAGGTCAGATGGGAAGTAGAAGGCAGGGAGGTATGTTGCAGGGTTTGGTGGGAGATACACCAGTGGTAACTCCTTGGCTCTCCCATCTCCAATCCCATCTCTTCCAGTGACCCACATTTCTTGCTCAAAATGACCTGAGCCAAACATCATCTAAAAGATCTGCCTGGTTCCTCAACACTTGGTGTTGATCTCATCACAACAAGGGCCATGCATAACTCAGAGTTTATGATGTATTCTGTTCCCCATATCACCGTAGAAAATGTGAAATGTTTTTGGATGTTGGTGCTTAGGCAGTAGTGCAAAACACCAGGATTTCACAGCCTCATATGCTCAACAAGGGGGRCATTACGCTTCCTACAGGGCTTGGTTATTACACACTCTGCTGTGCTGAAAGCTTTCAAATGAGACTTTTTTCTAAAAAAAAAAAAAAAAAAAGAAAATGAAAAGAAAATGAAAAAGCAAAGTAGAACAAAACACGGAAGACCCCTTGGTTTGCACAGTTCTAACTAATTTGATAAACCTTCATTTTTGGGGTGGATGTAGATAATAAGCTGTGAAAGTGTGCATAGGAAACTAATACTGGAATGATCCAGGACCTTTAAAGGTTCCGTGACACTTGTTCGAGGATGGACAAAGGTGATTCTGTGGGAGGTACTGAAGTGCCATCTCTTGGAAAGCTTTTTGAAAACCTGGATGTGATTCCACCACAGTGGAAAATAAGACTAGGAGGTAACATAAATAAATACAAGAATTTGTGMATGCATAGAAAGATGGAAGGCACCAGATAACCAGTTCTGATTTTGTGAAGTACCTTAGGAAAAACAAGCTGAAGTTTTCAAGCCCTCCCAGCAATGAAAAATGCAGTAGATATTTTTTAATAGTCTCACCCAGGACAGAAGTTATATTGAAAGGATAGCTGCGGCTAAAGCTCTTTCCAAGCTTAGTTTTTTCTGTCACACGCTCAGAAAGTCTGCCAAGCTCCTTTGGTTGGTGAGTTTTGCTTGTATGGACCACACTTTGCTGCCTCACCAGAGTGCCAAACCTTTGAGAACAAGAGGGAAAGGACACAAGCATGAAGGGCAGCAAGTTTCTGCAGCATAGGAAGTTACCAGTGGTCACCTGAACTTCCATAGCTGGTTATGAGTTTTTTCTTACCCCACCCCATGAAGCTGCTTTATACTAACTTGATTAACTGGCCACTGAAGGAAACGACAAGATGAGGCAGGGACCTCAACAGGCAGTAGCCTAGCAGGCCAGAGGAACTTAGCTGCAGCCCCTCATCAAGGCCATGTATTGATACATGACCTTTGCATCACAGTTTTTCCTCAATTAAATTTCCTACTAGTTGCAACCCCTCTGGTCTCACCACCTCTTTTTTTTTGATGGTTATCAGGAAGGACAGAGAAGAGCCCTGCTAGGTGCCACCACTGTGGCACCACTGTGGCATTTGGTGGCATGGTTCCATTTCTGGAACAACATGGGCTTTGTGCTCCATCTATTTCAAACTTAATGGAAAAGAAGTCCCATGCTGGAGTCTGGCTTCTCCCTGACATATCAGAGCTCTCACAATAGAGGCAAGCACATGAGGTCAGCAGCCATAATGTGGTTTATGGTAACACAACCATCTTCTCAATGAACATCTACAGAGCAGACCCTTTTGTGCAGACAGTGACTTCAGAGATTTAAACACAGGATTTCAGCAGCTGACCAAAGGCAAACTGAACAAATCTTGCATGGCCAGGGTCACAACTGTTGGAACTATATCCCAAAAAGCTTTTTCTGAATTGGCTTCTCTCTCAGGATTTTATCCCCAGGGCGTATTCAGGAGATTAAAATACCTGGCCCTAGGAGTGTGCTAGACCTTCTCCAAATACAGCAATTGGAGCTATGGAGAATTCCCAAGCACCAGATGATGTTTCATTGCTCACAACCAAACTCCTCTAACCTCCCTCCACACAAAAGGTCTTTCAGTTGACAGTGGCATTACTGAACAGTCTAATAAATCATCCAGCAGGTACCAGGAAACCTCTTTAGTAGGGCATGTAGCCCACCACCTGCTGAGCTAATCAATATCTTCTCTACCATAAGTTCTGTCTGCTGTAGGGGTTGGGGTTTCCCCCCCCCCCTTTTTTTTTTCTTTTTTGATGTCTTGACCAATGTGACTTCAAGTGGCTGCTGGTTGATTCCTCAGCTTTCTCCTCACCCACATGGAAAAGCAGCAGCTGTGAACCACCATGTGGCTGGGGACCAGGAAGGCAACATCTCATTGAATGCATGCATGTATGAGGAGGAAATTGTTTCTCAGAGGCTTTGCAAACCTAAATTACCCATGTTCAAGTCATTAGTAGGTTACCAGATGAACAGCAACAGGCTCTGGATATTTAAAGCTCAGCTGAAATGAATTTTAGATACCAAATAACTCCAGAAGGCCTTTGTGAGGAGAAAGACATTTGAGCAGGCAAGACAATTCACAGCCTAAGATAATGACAATGGTTGTCATTCAGCCAGTCTAAATTTGGCCACATCCTCCTTGTTCTGAGCTCCTGCCAGATACTCTATCAGAGTAACTTCGCAATCACTTCATGACAACGACATTTGGCCAAGGTATCATGACTTCTTCAGCTAAACATGATGACTAATACGATCCCATTAAAAGCTGACAGAGTCCTTCARTCTCCTGAGTTTTTTTAACCTTCTTCTGCCCTAAACACTGACCTGACCCAGAGCAGCCTGTAGTAATCCTGGATCAGATTATGCTTATGTTGTTTCACCAGAAAAGCAAAAGACTTTGAAAGGGTGGTTAGAAAGCTGGAGGTTTGGCCCTGCTGTGCCACAGATGCA
The DNA here is from genome assembly GCF_003343005.1 of Rhea americana. NCBI lineage: Eukaryota > Metazoa > Chordata > Aves > Rheiformes > Rheidae > Rhea > Rhea americana. Next base: position 317,638 of record NW_028186061.1, on the reverse strand, counting down.
TTACTTGGCTGGAGGAAGGTGACCCCACCATTGTGCCTCAGCCAGAAAATTCAGATAGAGATGTTTCTTTAGCCTGTAGTCATGTTATGAGACCAGCTACATTTTAGTTTGGAATGCATTAAGTTATCGTGATCAGAAGGCCAGCTCAAGAACCAAAGATGGACAGGATAAGATTTATCTCRGAGTTTACTTGGCAAGGGTTAATTGTCCCCAAAGCTGGGCTTGTTAAAGAGCTGTTTCTTGAGCTGTTGACTCTGTTTTTTTGTAGGCCTAATTACTGTGGAGAAGAAGGGAGACCAACACTTGACTGTCTCCTTTCGGAGTTGTAAGCATCTTTTTTCCTAAAACCCTGGGGGCTTTCAAGAAGGGAAGCCACCAAGGCACTCAGACAGATAAGGATCTCCACTACCCAGCAAATCAACAGGGATCTTCAGAGGTTTCCAAAATACACTGGGGCCTCAGACTGGAAATACACCATTCTYCTCATCTACAGCAACAGTCCACCTACTTGCTACCCTACTAGACTTTACAGCCTTTGAACACTTACAGTAGCCATGGGTACAGAATGGCTCCATGCCCAGATGTCAAGGCAGTGCTGAGGGAGGCAGAAAGCTCCTATAACTACTGACACTGTAAACCTTTTTCAACAGAAGTGAAGAAAGAGGAGCACGCTTCAAGTATAATTTAAAATACATTTATTGTTTCATTTGTTCTGGCTTTCTTGTTATACAAAGATGTTAAATAACTTAAATACATTCTCAACAGTCACTCAGAATCAGATTTATACCTACAAGCTGTACATATGAGGTAGAGAAAAATAACTTAGGCTCCCATAAGACATTGGAAAAAAAAACAAAAAAAAACACAAAAGAAAAATACTAATCCTTCATGTTAGTATTCAGTCCCCACCTCCCTTTAAAAGGAAATGCCATCCCAAGTGTGCAAAACAAATCCTAGACTTCACATTCAAGCTTCAAAGGGCATTGTTAAGAGACTGTGGTGAGGTGGGAAAAGGGAAAATTCCTATGCGAGGTTGGTGATCCCTCTTTCGGATGGGCTTATACCAAAAGAGAGTTGGCAGGGCTGCCAGATACCTGCGTATAATCTTAGTCCTCAAATCATCCTTATCTCTCTCAACTGGGAGGTCTATGTCTTAACCCCCTTCTAGAGGTGCCTAACACYGACTGAAGATGGAGATGGGGCAAATGAGGTTTGACTGGAGCTCTTTAGTGAAGGGGGATGTCTCCTGGCCTATTGCAAATGCCCCACTACACCAAACAAGCCAGTACCTCAGCCCTGCACAGCCTGACTTTCCTGAGCAACCCTGCAAAAAAATGAAGGACCAGGTGGGGAAGGGGAATCTCCTGTCCCTTTGGGTCACCATGCCAAAAACAGCTTAGAAGGGCTTTGCCCATTTCTGAGAACATACAGCAACAATTGAGAAAAACGTCATGTTCAGGTGTGTCCCCAGCATGCTGAATTTTCATGTACCCAAATCATTTATGGTCTACACTTACATTCTCCCCACCCTCTGTCCTTGAAGAAAAATACTTATAGGTAGCCTACTACGGTGTTAAAAAGCTAACGGAGTTAAAACGTGCTAGCAAAATCCATTTTCTTCTCCTCACCTTTCAAAAATACTAGAGATTTCTCATTTTTGTTCAGAAATACTGTGTCTTTGGAACCTGTAAATAGATCAGTCATATCCAACCCTCCTCAGTGGTATCTGGATTAAAAAAAAAAAAAAAAATATTCAATGTTCATATCCATGGACGTAAGCTTGACTGCTTCAGCACAGGCCAGATCTCTACAGGCATGATCTGGTGTCATACTGAGCCTCATTCATGTTACATGGACTACAATGGTCATAAAAGGAACTATTCATCTTGTAGGAAAATGTTGCTTTCAAAAAATCATCACCTAGTTAGCATCCAATGAAAGCCAAGGTGAACTGATTGTGTAAGCCAGGCTCATGCTAACAAATGTGCACGTAGCACCAAAAAAGCAGGGAACACAGCTTTGCTGCGCCTTTTTAGAGTACAAAACAGATCTAACCTTACTTTAAGGAAGCCTTTTAAAGAACTTTAAGGAAGGGAGATGAATAAAGGCTGGCTGACCATGAAAAATCTTCAGAAATTTTTTAGGCCCTATCCAGGTCTCCAAATCAGCAACCCCCAAAGCTCTCCTGAAAAGACATAGCTTACAACTCATCCTGTCCTTCTAGAGGAGAACRAGAAGCTTCCTGAATTCCAGCGGACCAAGTTCCAGGGCTACAACTTTACACTACCTCATTCAAGTCGAAAAGAACAGCTTGTGCTAGATCAAGCCTAGAATTTGGTCCTCTTCATTTCAACTTCCCATGCATTCAGATTTTCTTTTTTTTTTCTTTCAACAGCTTTCACAAGAGCCACTCTTCCCACCTTACTGAGATCAAGGGTAAAAATCTAGTTATTGAAAACTGTTTCAGGCTTTCCTTCCTCCAGAGCCATCCCAAGACCAGGAATCAAAATTAAAGAAGCTTGAGGTTTCTGGGTAGGTTTTTGTATTTCAATTACAAGCTACTGATTCTGTCACTCTTCGTAAGAAATTTTTAGTGTCAACAATCAGAAAAAAAAAACTCTGTGGACTAAACACTGCTGGTTTCACCAACTAAAGTCTTTCAAGAGCTGGAAGACAATGGAAATGTAATGTTTAGGACTTGTTTTGCACATCTCCACATCCAGTATATATGAGTCAGTCACACAGAATAGAAGCTTGTTAAAAAACAGATGACGGGTGCAACAATTATTTGTGTGGGTTTTTATTTCTTTTAATAGAAAATTCTAATATAAAACAGCAAACATTTTCAGTTTGCCTTGTTTACAAAAATATTATATATATTTTTTTATATTTCTGACATAACTAAATGCACTATTCAATAAAAATATTCTTCCATCAGCTAACTTCTCTTTTAAAAAAATTAATAAAAAAGTTATATAAATAATGGTTGCACCCCCTCCCACCCCAATACTGATCTTGCAAATCTTGCTGGATCAGCTTAGGAGAACCCACACTTTGACACTTTTGGGGAGAAAAAAGGGTGAAAGAGGATCAGATACAGACTTCCCCTACACCCATCCATCCTTCTCCAGTTATATCTGCTGCAAAAATCTGTTTCTATAGAGCAGAAGAAAAAGGGGAAAAGTTGCTTTACACTTTCATTATGAAGTGCCATCACGAAAAATTCAGGGCCCGAATCTRCTCTTGTAGTAGTTTTACAAGAATGAACAATTCTACTGGGTTGCGTTGGAGATCATACGATGTGACAGTAGAATTGGCCTCCCTGGAAAAATCCAAATTCATATAGCTGGAATCAAAAGCGTTTTGCAAGACATTACTCGATGTTTTATAGAGGACTTCAAGGCCTCCTGACCTAGGATTTTCTAAACTTGCACATGGAGGAGCACAAGCAGAAGTCCTTGCTCAGTCCTGCAGTTTAATTCAACCCCAACACACAACCCTTCCCAGCAGAAAACCCAACTCAGGTACTKGAGAGACATTTGAGAGAGTCTAAAAACATTTCTACCAGCTGCTACTTGTTTCATCCTAATCAAGCTCCATTGGATTTTTCCAAAACAAGGCTCTACCCCCCATTCTTTCTTCAAAGATAAGGCAAGCATCAGAAAAACCTGGAACTTAACACAACCTCCCCCAAAACACACACAAAAAGTTTGGAGATGGGGAGAAGAAAATAACCCACATATGTTTTACCACCCTAGGTCAAAAGGCCAAGAAGACAAGTTCTCCTGATTTCAGAGTGTTAGTATATTTTATACATTGCCTATACATTTAACACATGTGCCTCGCTACTATTTAGTTATTTATATTTTTTTTTAACCACAGGAGAATAAACCTTGCTATTTACAAATATATAACAGGCAAGTAATATATCCACATTAACATAAATACAATTTGTTTTTGTGTCTTTTTTTTTCTTTTTTTTTTTAAATACTTACAGAAAGCATCCAGGCTTCAGTGCGTGAATTAATACACAGAAGAGCTCTTTCACTCAGTAGTTCATTCACTCTTTGCCTCTTTCTTCTATTCAGACTCTCGACAGTCTGCCTTATTTGCCCACCCATCTCTCCCCCCTCTACGGCCAAACGCCACCAGGCTATCTATCCCACCCCATCTGTCGCAGGCATTTTCGCTATAATGATATCAATGCCAACATTGCCCTCTCTTCTGCATCTAGGGACTCATTCTCCTCTCACACCAGTGCAATATGGAGTTACTCCAGCGAGGTCAATGGAGACAGAGACACCAGTGAAGAGAAGGAAAATGAGGCCCATGGTTTAAATATAACAATAATAATAATAATAATTAATAATAATAATGCACATAAATTGTGGCCCATTCTTTCATTAAGAACAAATATTTTAAAAAAAGAATGGGCCTAAAACTAGTAATTCAGACCCCAAAACCCTCATGTTTTGAGCAGGTTTGGATCCAGCCTTACTTTGGAGGGGCAAGAACTATTCTAACACACATACAAAAACGTAACAGTGAGTTTGCACATATGTGTGAGACGGGGGCGGGGGGGGGGGGCGGAGAAGAGAATTTAACATAATACCACATTGAAACCAAAAGAAGGTCCTTCTGAAGGGCTTTACAATAAATAAGTGTTCGTTCAATATTTATATATATATATATTTACGTGTCTGCATGCGTGTATACATATACACGCATGCATACACTGAATAATAGGTTTCTATTCAGTTCATTTTTTTAAACCATTAGATAAACTGCTCGTGTGTGACTTTCAAAATGGTGCATCCCACAGAAGCTGCGAGACCCTCCTGCAAATTCTCTGCGTTGAACGCCCCACTGAGCCCTTGCCATGGTGGATGCAACAAACGCTGTGTGTGGATTCCTCCTCCTCCAGCACTACTCTATCTCCAGAATCGTACAGCAAATCAAAAAAGAAAAAAAGAAATCAAAAAAAGAGCCATTATGTTTCACTTTGCAGGACCACAGCGCTATTAACGGTAACATCCTGTCCCTCCCCAGTCCCCTACCTTAAAATYTGAAGACAACAGAGCCAGACTGGGCTGCAGTTATTTGTTACCAGGAAAAACAATCTTTTCTCCTCCCAGTAGATGCACATGAAAAGCTTAAATATTAGTGGCTACTATTTGGGGAAAGAAAAAAAAAATGAAAGAAAAACAACACCTTGAAAAATAATGGTCCATCTTGGAAAACTCTGTTCTTTTTGCTTGGCAAACATCTACCACTTCTTGAAAAATTCCAGTCAGTTTTCCTCTTTTGAAAATCAGACTAATGCTTTATAAAGCTATCTGAAATTGTTGCTACTGGACAATCAAAAATCGCTACCAAAAAAAAATGCCCTCCGCTCTCCAGTGTTTCCTTAGAAAGCTTCGTTGAGGCATTTACAGGTTGCTTCCAGTCCAGAAGCATTTTTATATGACTGAAGAATATTGCCACATCAAGTGCTGGATTATAACTATCTTCTTCAAAGGGAAAAAGAAATGCTGAAGGTTGTCATCTGTTTCACAGCGTCAGAGCTCTCTACCGCCGCAGYTGATTTCTGGCTTCTCTGCCCACTCAACAGGTTGTCTCGGTGTCAATTGGCTGTTTAGAATCCGATAGTTGGTTACCATTTAGAGTTGTATTTTCGAAATACAGTTCTCAATCTAGTGGTTAAAAAAAAAATCCTAAGGTCATAGGGTTGTGTCATGTACCACTGCCATGGTTTAGAGTAAATGGAATGATGACCTAATAAAAGAAAAGTCAACTCCTCCAAAGGTCCGATCCAGTCCAAAACGGCTGCTATACAATGCAAGACGGCACTGTGTTCCAAGATGCATGGGAATTTCTCTTGTCCTACTCAGAAATGCACGTCCAAATTCAGCTGACATAAGACGAAAAAGTTCCAGTTTTGATTTCCGAAGCAGTCTCCACAGGGTGAATTAAATCAGCAAGAGGTGGGAAGAAGAAAAACATACACCACGTACAAAGTGAAAATAAAACAAAAGTAGTGGTTTCCTTAAAAAATAAAAATTAAGACAGCGATAGTGCTAAAGAAACTGCATCTGAAGAAAATACTTTTTTTAAAAAAAAGCAATTGGACTGAAGGGGACAGGCACGTCTGGTTTCATACTGTCTTCCCAACCTCTTTCTTGGATAAATTTCCATCTCAACAACATGGTGGACCCAACATTTTTGGAGCTACTTTGGTGATCAGAGCACGTGGATACAGAGCTGTCATTAAAAAGCTTACCCTCCAGGTGGGTCTCTTTCAGAGCCTCGTTTGCTGGATGTGCAGAAATTCCGCTAGAGGAACAATCAGAGCCGATTCCGCTTACCCCACACACGTATCTCCAGTTTCAGAAGGAAAAAATGACCACTTCCTCTACCACCACATTTAAAGCAGAAAGGTCTGTCTTTCTTATCTGCTCAGCTCTCTAGGCAGTCAGGTAAGCTTCAGGAATAAAGTAGTACAGGTCACACAGTTGTTTATTCCAAAGAGAATATATTAGCCCAGGAGTCCATGGAGGATTGGTGAAATGATCAAGATTTTCCACGGATAAATGATCCGTCAAAACTGTGTGGATGACTAAAGGTGAAGGTCAACTGGTGTCTTACCCCAGTGTGACAGGCACTTACTTCCACATGGTTGGACCTCATTAAAATTCAGTCTACAGGAAAAAAACAAAAACAAAAAACAGCAACACAGCTGGGTCACCTGTACCCTACAAAGTGCTTATGTCTCAACATAGCTTTCAGATCCCAGAAGGTCAGTCAAACCCTGTTTGGTTTTCATACGTAGTTCTCATAGACCGCGATTGCCCATCACTGAGGGTAGCCATTAGGTAGAAGACGCGTTAGTCCTTGCAGGTATAAACCTCTTCTCTCTGGGTGCATTGCTTGCATTCCACGTAGCAACACCAGCGAACCTGGCACTGGCACGGACGGGTGACCACCCGGCTCTGCGTATTGTGCCCTCGCCCACAGCAGATGCTGTCACAGTTCTTGTCCTTGTAACATTTCCTTCCCGAAGTCCCAGGCGAGTATCTACTCATCAGACAGAAGCTCGGGGAATCGTCAATGTAGACGAGATCCGTAGTCCTTGGGATTTGATCACTGTGACCAGGGATGGACTTCTTGGGTGGGGAGATGTCTCCTTCCCCCGTGGCCTCATTGGTAGTGCTGCCCACTTTGAGCGACGTCTCGTATTTCTGCTTCAGCTGCTTCCCTATTTCGTGGAATGGAGAGAGCTGCCTCCAGCATGTTCGGACAGTGCAGGATCCAGATACGCCATGGCATTTACAGGTCGTCTCCACTCCAGCTTTGATGACCTGTGAACACATACAGTCCCAAAAGAAAATCAATTATGGAAGAAGAAATTAGAACATGGAACAAAAAGCCTGTCTCCTAGAAGATAATCTTGGAATCCAGAGTCGATGACAACATAAATCTACCTGTTGGAAGAGGCTAGCAAGCACACACTAGAGGAAGTGCTTGTTTTAGAAGAGTCTTAGTTTCCAGAATATGACACTTTGCATTACTTGGCTAGTTAATGATATTAAGTACAGTGTTCAAAGGCTGTCTGGTACTGGCCTGCAAGGTTGGCACTCATCTAGTCAGTTTTGAATCTGTGATGCAGCTAAGAGATTAAATAATATAAATTTTAATACCTATTCATATTTTAATAAGAGTAAGGAGATAAGATGTGGAACAAAAGTGGAAGGAATACAGGCCTACCTCGCTTAACTATATCACCAATATTAACCCATCACCTTAAACTCCACCTTCGAGAGGAAGAGGTACTTACGCCTTTACCAGGGCAGACAGGATGTGATCTTTTGTTATAAGATTTTAATTTGTACCTCCAGCTGGAACACAGCTAARGTTCTTGGACAATTAAGTTTTCTTTTCCTAATGCCTTTTCCCACATACCACCAGCAGTCTGCAAAACACTCGCTCATCTCCATGGGTGGGTTAGCCAGGGTCCAGCAATTCTCTTGCTTTACAAACTATTTCCTTGTGTGTTGGTGGTATACTTAAAACTCTGCCAACCCCTAACACACCACGCAGATGATGAAAACACAACTGCTATGTTCCAAAACACTGGTTTAATGGAGAGAAGCAAGAGAGCGCTACTGAACACACGCAAGCACACCGGTGGCGATATATCCTTCAGAACACGAACACGGACCACAGGAACATTTTCCACACCACGCAGGAGTCTACCTTAAACGCGCGTAGCTCCCAATTAACAGCACAGGCTCAGTGGAAACGTGGTTAAGATGTGCTGCTTCCAAGCACTGAGACTAGGCATAAGCATCCTACCCTGTTCACTCTGTGGCTGAGGAGAAATCTTCACGTAGCTGAAATACATAGAGCCCTCGAGAGCAACGGCACATACCTGTATCATCACCACCAAAATCAACAACCAACAACTCCAAAAACATCCAGGTAGCTTCCATATCCCCAAACCTTGCTCAAGATCCTCTTCTGGAAATGTGGCACAATGTCCAAAAGGAGCTGCTGKTTTTTTTCTGACAGCAATGAGGAAGGCTGTATGTGCTCTTAAAAACACAGAGTGCCATTTCTCACTGGCCAAAAGCATGTTTAGTGAAGCACATTTTCATGTATTCTGAAACCCAAAGCTTTCTCAGTCTCTTCTGTGCCTCCCCTTTCTCTGAARAATTAAGATATGAAGAAACAGAAAACAGACCCTTGTGTGAAGGATTCATTAATTCCAGGTGCTTTAATRCAGCCCCTAGGATTTACTCTGCCTGTGGCACCAGCTGTAGGCAGCTTGTACGGGAATCTGGCTTCTCACACAGAGTTTTGAGAGAAAAGCTTGAAAACCAGGCTGGCATTACTGCRAGAAGAATCCATCTCACAGAGTTCTTTCTTTGCAGCCTGCCAGGCAGCAACCCCTGGGGGCTATGGCAGGGCTGATGGATGTGGGGAGGACTGGGGGAAGCCAGTCCTCAGTCTTCATACAAAGTTAGGATAATAGGGCTGTCACCCTGCAGAAAAATAAAGGGCAATTTAAATTCCCAGTTCTGGCCATAAGATGAGACCCACTGTGCTGAAAAGGGTCTATCCCACCATCTATCCCATCATGAGCAAACAGGAGATGCTCCATGTTGGGATGAAGAAACTCAACTTCTGCCTTGATGCTTCAGTAGTGCCTAATGGCGAGCTCATCTTGCCCAACCAAAGGCAAGATCTGACCAGACAGCAAGGCCACAGGTCATCTACACAGAGCAGGACCCACTAGACAGAAGAGCCACTTAGGTAAATGCTGTACAGGGCTTCTGGGGAAACGATGAAGGGGTACAGCATCACTTAGGCATGTGGGGGGTTGCTGCACCCAAATGTTGTCTACACAAGCCACTATCCATGAAGGAACAAGCTGCAGGGTTTGAATCCCAGTCTAGCATAACTTCTATATTTGTAGAATCTTCTACAATATATTCTCAATTAGGATGGAAACATTTGATTCTCTCCTTTGCCTTTCCATAAAAAAGCTGAGCACTTATGACAAGGTCTTCAAACTCAAGATGGGGAACATAGGGAAGGCATTCAAACTTTTGGAAACTGAAGTGGATTCTGACCCCTCCAGGCCAGGACTTTGATGTTTCACACTATCCCTACCTATACCTGTTCACTACAACTTTCAAGAGTAAGGCTTGCTTTAAAATCCTTTTCTAATTCTTTTTCAAATTTTAAAATTCGAACACTCTTGAAGTGAGTACTGTTACTAGAAATAAGGCCCAGCTCACTGATCCCCAAAGGAAGAATCTTGTTCATGGTATATATATATATAAAAAAAAAAAAAAAAAAAAAAAAAAAAAAAGTGTGATTTATTCCAAAAGCATAAGCTCCCCCAATATAGGGAGATTTACAGACTATGGTGCCCCTTCCATGGAGATAGCTCCCTCCTGACCACGCATCAGGATAAAGCCAAAATGCAGAAGGAAGAGTAGAGCCAGTAGAATACTGTGTTCACATAGGAAATGGAGGAAAGAGAACGTTACCTTCAACAGCAATATCAAAAAGAGAAGAGAATAAAACAGAGTTTTTCATCTTGGTGACAAGGATGGTACCAGTTCTCCAGATGCTATAAAGGACCCCATGTTCAAAAACTGAGTGATGCTAGTAAAGGATCCCATCTTTTTCAAACCCAGCTGCAATAACAACGCTTCTCGACACAAAAGCACATCCATCTCTTTATAAAAGGCATCTGAACGTTCTCCCCCATCTCCAGAGAGAGATTTACTCCTAGGACTCCTCTGTGGGCAACATGAGCAACATGAGAGCAGGCACATTATATGGATGGTCACAGATAACCTGCATTTTGCCCAAAGATTACAAACAGATATTTATATTTCCAGTTCTCCCTCCTCCCCCTTCTCCCAAAATAGTTTACATTTTGACTTTAAATGAGTACCTACAACCAGTCCTTAAAATAGGAAGTCAGAACAGAGTCTGTTTTATAGAGCTGCCTCCTGTCAAGGTAACATTAARGAGTGCCCTTCCTGTGGACATCTACAATATCTAAAAAAGAAAARAAAATCTCCTCTTCTCTGCTCATTATGGCATCTGCCTATGTTATGGTCTCATGACAGCAGAGGACTGGCTGCAGTCTGTTTCCTGATCATCCAGTTCTTCATTATTTGGCGGCCTAAGTCCCACTGAGCAACATGTGCAAATGTGCAATAGGTCATGGACTCGGAATTGGGGTCTGGCCCAATCCTGACATTACAGAGACATTTTTAGAAAGACACTATGCATAATACAGCCTTCAGCAAAACCTGGCCAATGGTCACACTTCATTCCTGTGACAGCCAAGACCTTTCCAAATGCAATCCAATAATACACAGTAGCATTGAAACAAGTGATGGGTTACAGAGAGAGATGTGTTACTGCTTATAGTACTCAGCTGGGCCGGCTTGGTTAGGGGCTGTCACGCTTTGCATGCCAAAGCGTCTAGCCAACTCTGCAAGAAATCCCACAATGTTAGACAGGAGCGTACAGAACACATTTCAACACCAGGAGGAAAAAGGGAAAAAAAATCACCCTTACTCTCTCATGTAAAGTCACRTTACACTGGTTTGAGAGCTAGGTTTGTGTGAAACAAAGCTCCTACACCTGATTTCATGCTCAGACCATCAGCAAACTGGGCAAAATTGTTGAGATACTTGCCGAAGGGCAATACACTACAGTCATTCATCAGTTCAGGCTTTTCTCAACCCTTCCACCTCCCCCAATCCATTTGCATCTGCTCCACCCAAAGAAGGAGACAACCACCAATTGTACAGGAGACAGGAAAGCAAATAACCACAGAGAATAGACTCAGCTGGTACACATCCTCCTGCGCGCAGGCTTGACTGGATTTAGAGTCAGCTGAACAAGACAGTCATGAAATGGGGAAAGGAAACCTGAACACATGGCTGTTCCTTGTCAGGAGCCACCTCTCTGGACCTCAGTGTGAAAGTTGACATTGCAGGTCCAGCATATCCCACACATCCACATGGGGCTGGTACRTATGACACAGTAAGTGTTGGAAACCCAGGTCCTTCTGGATTGGCAGCTTGTACGTGTCAGGAGACCTTCAAGTAGCAACAGATATGTAGGTGCATCATACCCTCCAGTCAGGGCTGAGCTCACCAACTCAGACATGTGAATGCAGGTGCCTACATCTGAGAAACACTTCTAAACCCCTGTTTGACTCAGTAGAGCCAAGATTGTCAAGGGATCCTGCAGAGATTCTGCTCACACTGAAGCAGACACCTGCACTTGCTCAGCTAAGCAGCTCTCCAGGATCCACCAATGTGCTGACTCCATCTCCACAAACTAACAGGAGCTTAGGGACCCTACTTATATGGATGCACCTAAGTTTAGCTATCTTAACCTGTGGGCAGGTATCTTACCCTCAGGGCAGGATTCAGGTGTCTAAATGTCATCATCCAGCATTATTTTCAGGTGCTGTAAGATATTACACCATGCTTCTAGCTGCCTCTCCAGGAGCATAAAGGTCTCTCCTATATGCTGTGTCCTAACTGCCAGGGCATCTCAAATGATACCAGATGCCTACATTTAGGTGAATGAATCCCGTTCTCCTTGTCTGAGCTTAAAAAGCAATGAGCAAAGCCCCTAATGAGTCCTAGATTTTTTTAAACCTGTTCTGCTTCTACCTCCACATTGACTAGCAGCTATGGCAGCTATAAGAGCTCAGATGTCACATAGTGGTGGGCCAAGGCACAAAGAGTTTCTATTGTCCCAAGTTTCATGAACACACCATTTCATGAAATGCAGACTGTGGATTTTCACATGGCCTCTGTGCAAGTACGGTGCATCCCAGCTGATCTTCTTTGAAGAGCCAGGGTAAACTCAGGAATACTACAAAGCAGCTCTAATAAAAATCCTAGAGAAATTTCTCCCCCCAACAGCCTTCCCTTGCTGTCACAGGGCAGCTGCTAAAGGAAATGTGTGATGGAAAATTGCTGCCTATTGGCTCTGACGTGCCCTGAAGCCAAAACCAATCCCTGCAAAACCCTTCTGTTTCCCATAGCTTTCCCCACCCTCCATGAAGAGCTTCCTCCTCTTGTTGCAGGGTCCTGTCAAAGACTCTTCACCCATCTTCTTCCAAAAAGCACAGCAAGACTTAGCCCAGTGAAAAGTCATTATGTTTCTTGGAGCAGTGTTGCAAAAACCTCTTCTGGTCAGGTCCCAGGACAAATGGGCAAATAACTGTCACGCTTCCAACACTGGAAGGACTTCCAAGCTAGAATAGCTTAGCCCTTATTGCCAAAAAAGCTCTAGCGCATACAGGGCAAGAGAGGACTTTAACACAACTGTATCATTTCAAGCAACATAGGTAACTTGTGTTTTGTTTTTGAGGCATGCCGTAGTTCAGACCCTGATCTGCCTATATCCCACATGGACTTCAGTCTCTTGCACGCACACAGCATCACTGCRTATTACTAAGCATACTTCATCTGTGCCATGGTAAATGGTCACATGCATGCTTTTATCTTGTTATAGACATGAAGGAAAATATCTTAACTTTAGATCTAAAGCACAGCATGTTTGCTGCTGTGGTCTAACCACCACCACCAGCAGCCACAGCTAGTGCAACTCAGCTGATGTGTGATAACCCAAAAAGGAGCAACAACTGTGCATTTGAATCCTTATTATGTTATTTGCTGCAGAGAACTTCACCATGAAACTAAAGTTGAACAAAGCTAACCAATGGGAGATGCATAAGACCACACGCTGAAATTTTATCTTCCCACTCTTACCTGAGCATCCTAGCTAGTCTAGCCCTCTTACAAATAGGACAGCAGTCCGGGAGGAAAACACCACTATGAACAAATTAGTTCTGTCTCACAAATAAAAATCCCCATTGATCTTGTCTTGAGAATACCAAATTCCGACAAAAGCACAATGAGGAAAACAATTACGATACAGCAACACTGAACCTTCTTTATTGGTGCCGGCTGCGCAGAGGAAATTAGATAGTACTGCGGGACCGCCTGCCCAAATAGCTTTGTAAGAGCCATAGGGAAAAGGGATCACAGCAGAGCATTGCTATGCAACATGTAATCCTTCCTCACAACAATAGTTTGCTACGAAGCTCAGACTAAGTGCCCCCGTAATGATCAGTCTCAGACATGCTGCAACACACAATTTCTCAGTGTTTTAGCTGAAACGCTGAGGACAGATTGCCATTCATTCCCAGCTGGGTCACGGGGCTCTGGCGGTGGTTTTCAGACAACTCTTGTCTGGGCAGCAGCAGTCTGAAGCAGCCACGCAGCCATGGGAATTCCTCGGTTATCGTTTTCGCTGTCGTCATGGCTGGTCTGCGGCTCCAAAGCTTCAAACCATTTGCCATGGTTTGGGGGAGAACAGGGAGCAGATGAACGTCTTAGAGTTAGCTCATCCAGGAAAAAGCGTGCTCTTGCCTAGCATTACTTCAGACAGGACTTTGAGATGTTTCTTTTTAAAATCAAAATCCTTCCATCCTCTATATGCATATAACTCCTTTAATTTAAACACACTTGGTTATTCTCTCAGCTCAAATAKTAATGTTTGTTTGGACAAGAGCCGCAGTCCCAATTTTTAAGTACCCAAACCACAGCAAGGTCAGATTTGTCCCTTAACACTGGCCGTTACCATTGATTTAAGTATGAGAATTTCACAGACTGTCAGGATTTTTCTTTTCTCTTTATTTTTAAAAAGTCCTTTTTTTTTGAGCTTGTTCTCAAACTTATTTTTCAGAGCTTCTCCTTTCCTTTATCCTTCCTTTTACAAGATTTCAGTGAAAAATGAGTTAAAAAATGAGCAGTGAAGAAGCACAGAATAATATAACCCTACTTTAACTTGAGAACTTTAAACATAATTCATTCTTCCTTCAGTATTTCTAACATTTTTCACATTCTGAAAAAGCTCTACATAAACAACTAAGTCCAATTCCTTATGGGATACAAACCAAAAAAAAAGTTTGGATTTCCAGGCTTTAGACTTTGGCTGAGCCAATCTCAATCTAAAGGAAGGAAGATTTCCACAGAGTATGCTTCTGTATTCCTACCTGTCACAACCTGGAGCAGTTAATACCAGTAGTCGCCCTGCAAGCTGACCTCTATACGCAGAGTCAGGAGTTAGCTTTATCGAGGCCAATATTTGTTAGGTTTGATTTGCTTCTCAATAAAAGTATGATGCTAAATTTCATGCAACAAATGCATCCCTAAGGATACGGGGTACATTTTGTCACCTGCTTCTTTTCAAGCACCAACTATATTATCAGGCTAATATGGATTTGTCTTATGAAAAAGGGCAATTACACTCTTTTTGAAGGTGTTAAGAAAAAAAAAAGAGAAAGAGATTAGCACTTACAAAGCCTGTTCAACAAGCTCTGGAGCCTGTAATCATGTCTGCTAGTGGGAGYGGTGGAAGACAGGATGGGCAATGCTTGGAAACACTGTCTCTACAAGAGGAGTCCAGAGAGCAGGTCTCTGCTTTGCTAGACTTGTGTGACCTTTAGGAAGTCACTTAATCTTTCTAGGTCTCAATTTCCATCTGCAAAATGGAGCAATGAAGAGGGTGCTGTGCTCTGAAAGCATGTTACATGATACCTCATGAGTTCCTCAGACAGATGATAGCTGGACAAACATCTACCTGATATGGAGAGTCTGCCTCCACAGTGGGAGGCATGCTCAACCCTTGCTATCCCTGCCAACGCTGCCTAAGGGAAGAGTCATTCTTCATGCAGACTTCCAAAACAAGTCAACAGTAAGGAAGACGYTACACACTTTCTGCTAACCTCTTCAGAGCATCCCCTATGGTTTCAGGGACATGTGTATAATATGTCTCATGGCAGGTCTAGATTTGAACCCTACAGCAACAAGTGTGAGGTGGATCCTTTGGAAACATCTGTATAGTCCACATAGACCAAAATGCTTGGATTGTTATCATGTGAAAACAATTCAGAAAATCCCAAAGAGGGAAAGAGTTTCAAAGGGGGATATTGCCTAAAGACAGACTTTTCAGTGGAAATTCTCTGRTTCTTTATTCCTATCCTCCCATTGTTTTCTACTAAGCACCCTTGGCTCTCAAAGAGACTGTCATTTACAACCTTGACGTCAGGGTCCTGAAGGCAAAGGTTTGTGTCCCTCAGTCTGCAAGGACAAAGGAAAAAGGGGAATAACATGATTTTTTTTTTCCCTTGGGTAATAGCAGCCCCCTTTAATAGTGCCCCTTGGATCTGTAAGACATGCTTGACCAGACATACCTCTGGAAGAGGTCAGCACTCCTGGGATTAAGAAACTTAGCAACGCTGCAGAGAGGGAGTTGGAAAGTCATGTTTAATGATACTTTGCTGAGAAACTRGGCAAATTTAATTAAAACATCACTTGCTCAAGCCCAGTGGAACTAATTGAGTGCTCTAATATTCCAACTTTTCATTAATGGGTTACAAAAGAGGGCTGTACTTGTGTGTACACGGAGGGGAGAAAAGGGGGAGGACATAGAGAAGAGAGCCTTAGCAAGGCTGCCTGTGCTTCATTTAATACAACCAAGAAACTTCATTGCTGGCAACTGAGCTCTAATACAGTCGACTTCTCTCACCACTGCCACCCCCAATCCCCTTGACACATACACAGCTCCCCCAACACACACACTCTCCACCCAAACCTCYGCTGAAAGAATAGCTGAATGAGCTAGAGTAGATTTGGCAAAGGAAGGGAAATTGCTTTTTTAATAAGTGGCCTATTCAGAGCTCCTACTTTTCAATAAAGAGAAGGCTGGAGAAGTCCTGGTCTAATTACCTCATCCTCACGCTAGACAAGCTCACTCTTTCATTAGCGATTGAGGTCATATCATATAACTTTGTGAGCCATCATGGGCACAACATGTTCGGTGATTATTTTGTTGGTTGTAGCAAAATTACAGTTGACCCATCAAGGTTGTAAAAAAACAGAAGCATTAATTAAACAAGAACGTCTACCAAGAGACACTAAAACTAGGCGGGATAGGATAATGTCACTCTCAGAAATACGCAGATTGTTTGCTGGTGTGACACCATGGAGAAACTGCCGTGTTGACCAGAAGGCAATAGTCGGTTGCCAAATCAGTCAGTTAAGCACAGGTCCTTTTTTTGCTGGATCAAGGGTCTCTTTATACATTTTGCTATGTTTAGGAGTAATTAGATGGGAAGGATTATTTGTTGCTAAGAATCAGAGAGAGACCACCAAGCTTGTGCTATGTCTTTAATAGATATTCCTCTACCCCCCAAACACACATATGTCCATACATACCCAGTACCTACATCAGCGTAGGCAAAGGCCACAACGAGCTCGTGTAGCWAAGACCTGGAATGGAAAGTCTTCTTGTCCATTCCTAGCCCAATCCAAAGCAGCCTATAGTGCAAAGRTCTTGGGGCCAGCCAGCATGGCTTAGCTAATGATTTAAATCTGTGTTTGGTTAGAGGAAATACACAGTATGTGATAAACAGGAATTCAGAAGAACTGGCTTTAGTTTCCAGCTCCATCATAGGCTTGCTGCATAACCTTGGGAAAACTGTCTCATCTTCTGCTCAAAATAGCAGCAACCATCCTTTTGTAGCTCACAGGAATGTTTAACACCTTAGAGGCCATAAGAACATCATAACTCTTCAAGAAATGCTCCATTTCAAAATTGCACAATTCCAAAGTGGCACAAATCAACGTTACCTATGCTCCTTCCATATCCACTTTGAGTCGCATTAAATCCAGCACAAACTAGTTATAAACAAACTAGATTAGTCCGAAGTGGTWTTAGCCCTTCATAACCACTAGCTTAGTTTTTTTGATACTCAATGGATAAGGCAGCAGGTAGCAGATGGGCAGGTTTTTGAAGAAAGGAGGAGATACATGTCAAGAGTTTAACATTTAACCCACTGCCTTCATCAAGGAAAATACCAGTAGGCTCAGCTGAGGAATCTAAATCCTGCCTGTCAGACAACTCACCCTCCACCAAGGCTGCACTGGAATTGTGTGTAGAGAGTGGGGCAAGAAGGAAGCAAACAGTTTAAACCAGACCTCAATCTACACCCAAATATACGTAATATCAAAAACTATCCACCAACYAGACTTAAGAAATCTAATGCTCAGGCTTTAAATTACCCTATTTGCATACTTGAAGCAAGCGTTGCACATTTTGAGCTTGYCATCACAAAGCTAGTCTGGGGATAATAGTAAGGGCTCTAATCCTCRTCTCTTGGCCCAGATATCTCCAATCATCTCTATGTCATCATATTGTGGCAACCGTTTAGATCCACGTAACCCAACTACATAGACTTACGTTCTCCTGATCACTATCATTTGATCGCACCATCTTCCTAAAAACTTCCTTCTTAAGAAGAAAATTTCTTGTTGTCCACCTGATTTCACAGCACTGCTGTGAATCTGTTAAGCTTTGCCTTTGGACCACGCTGAAGTGCAATCATTTTAGGAGAATAAGTGAAAAATCATTTCAGCTGCTCCTGAAAAGGGGCAAGGAAAAGCTGTCAGACAGCAATACAAACTCAGACACAGCGTGGGTGGACGAAAATAGGAACACCGGATCACTGACCTGCAGCAAAGGCCTTTGACTTGGATTGCCATGAGGRCCTCAGTGTCTGGACAACCGTCACAACTGTTACTCAGCTGTTTAGCTGCAGATATTACATTAGTGCTTAGAAACCACTGCCAATGGCCAGGGACCGACCGTGCCAATTGAAGTGGAAGCAGAAGATGCAAGAGAGTCTAACATTCCTCCCCTTCCCCCAGCAACCCTCAGCTGGATCAGGACAGGCAGAAGGGGAGATGTATTCCCTCCAGCTCCTTCCTGAAGTTTGTTTAGCTCAAAGTCACATMGATAGTGCAGATCAGGGCTGATAAATGAGCACCTCTAAACAAAAYCCAAAGTTGGTTTCAGTGACACAACCATCCCACCTGCAACTTCTGGGGTGGAGAGCACTGAGAATTAGGCTAACTTCCTTGGGCATGAAAATTGGAGGAGAGGGGAAGATATTCCTTTAGAGTCACAAGAACATGCCAATGGCATCCAGAACAACTGCCTTATAGCTTTTGACAAGGCTGTATTATTTGACTCTGGAAAGGAAGAAGAGACAAGGACATGTCACAGTTCTCTCCAGCATGCAACCATAGCCTCTACAGGCTACCTTCACCATTTTTAGTTCCACTTGTGACATGACCAACTCCAGAGAGCTAGGATAGGCCCTCAAGAACAACCAACCACAAGGATAAAGAAAGCATTTCATCACCCTGCAGAGCCCATTTCACATACAAGCATTGCCAAAGTGCTGCAAGAGGGTTCACAGGTGCTGAGCCTTTTAATCCAGAGGCAGGAAAGCTGTCAGCCAAAGTCAGACACCAGCTAAATCCAGGATATTTCTAATCCTGATCTCAGCACTGTCTAGGAGCATCTGGTGGTGGGGAGAGGGGAGAGTTTGCTGGCCAACACTCACTGGTAGCATTCTCCAATGCCCTAGCTCTACCGCAAGGAATGGCATTTTATGCATACACACATGAACAACTGAGCTGGGGTGGCGATTCCTAGAATGCACAACTGGCTGGGCAGCATTCGCCTGGGAAACTGGAGACCCAGGTTCCCATCCCAGCCCCAACCCTCTATCCAATCACACGGACAATAACAAGGCTTAAGGGCTATTTATAGCCTTACAGTATGTCCCCCTTTGACAGTGGTGCAATGAAACACTGATCCTAGGCACCTGTGCTGGCCAATCTGAGGGATTTTTGTGTTCAAGCAACTCTAGACTAGGTACAAGCCAAGCAAATTATGGGGAAAAATGGCAAGCCCCTTCCCTTCCTCCACCTCCCCTACCCTTGCTACGATGGCCCAGCAATTGCAAACACTTTGCCCTTTATATCAGTCCTGGGGAAGGCCCCCAAACAGGAGAGTAAAGCCTCACGGGGAGAAACCTACCCCAAGCAATGTCAGCTGCAAACCCAACTCTAGGGAGGTGGGAGAGCACAGTCACAGYATAAAAGAAATAGGCTGAAGGGACTTCGGGCCTGAGAGGAATAGCTCTGTCCAGACTCCCTGCCAGATGTTCGGCCAGTCACTTTTAAAGAAACCCAGCTATAGATGCTCTATGTTCCTTATCCCTAACTGAAATACTGCTAGAAATGCATCCTTTACCATCATCCCTTCCTCCTTGCCTAGCTCACGCAGGCCCAGACAACCTGTCTTTCCTTCCCTTTGCACTGTAAGGTAGTTRTTCTGTTCCCCTTCTCCTCTACTTGGAAAGGTGGTAAACTTTGCTACCAAGGTCATATTTTCTAGACTCAGACATATGCTTATGTCTCTCCCTCCAGTCTCTTTCCCATGGCTTTGCATATTTTTTGAAGTATATTGACCACAACGGGGCAGTCACCTAGSTGAGACTTCACCTGTGCACCAGAAGGATCATTCCATGCATTTTGCATCCAACACTTCCATTTCTGCACCCAAGCACACAAAACCTACAACAGCGTGAAGTCCCCCMAAAAGATTCGTGGCTCCCTTCTCTGCAGACCAGCCTGTGACTCACCTTCATGCCCACGAGGTTATTGTGAAAGTCCACCCTGGCTCGCAGGTCCTTGTTGGGCTTCCTCCCCAGAAACTCCTTGACAAACTTGTTGCTGTATTTCAAGTTGTCGCCGCACCCGCCCCACTGCCAGGCCTCACGGTTCTCCAGGTCAGGGGCCTCGTCGCAGGTGCAGCGCTCCATGCGCCCCGCGCTGCATGCCTTGGCCATGGCATGAGTCAGCCCTGCTGAGGAAATGGCATACAGGAAGGCTGTCTCCTTAAAACCTGGGGGAGAGAGAAGGAGATGCCTTTATCTGCAGCCAAAGTAAGAGTTAAGAGAAAAAAGTGCAGAAATTGAGGCAAATCTCATAATGAGAAGGGTGGGGAAACATCAAAGCATGCCAAGCCCTATGCACATCACTGATGGCAGAAAGGACACAGTGGAGAGGACAATGTTGGGAAAGTCCTTCCTTGGTAGGGAATAGCCAATGGTAGGAGAGAGATGGCACAAGCAAAAATTCAAAAACACAAGCCAAACCTGGTCAGCCCCATGGCTGTTGCCCTACAGACCGTCTCTGCCTGAAAATAAAGAGGTGAGCAAGAGCTGGACAGGTCACAGAGATATCATCATGATATAGTCATACCAAGGGGACATCAGTGATAGTAACAAGCCAGCCCAGACTTCCAGTCACAGGGTCAGGATAGAAACAGCGAGGGCTTCTTGTTCCTTTCTCTCCTCAGAAAAGTCACCAGGTCCTGTTCTAGTTCAACAAAATTGTTAACAAAAGCCACAGCAGCCATGCTGTCACCCAATGCCTCAAATAACAGTTTATGCCAACAAACTTTTACACCTCAAGTCTTATATATATAACCCTTTTATTACATCTCCATGCTCACCTGCAGGATCATGATAGTATCCACCTCCCTKCAATAGGTGAACTAAGGCCAGAGATACCACGATTTTAGTCCAAATTATAAAAGCCCAAAATAAAAAGCAAACATGAGAGCATTTATAGCTCCTCATTCTCCAGCTATGGAAGCCATAAATGATTGCATATTTGAGATGGAATTCCAGAACAGCTTTGGATCTGGCTCAAGAAATCCCCCACTCCAAAATAACACAAGTGGATGGTGACAGTAGTGGATTTATCTGCAAGCTGGTGTGTCAACCAAGGACATGCAGAGACACTGCCAGGTCATTTTTGGAACTGTTCCTTAGGAGGTTCATGGTACTCCAAGCGAGCTCATTGGGCGCTACCCTGGCTTGTCCCCAGAGCATGCCTTCCCAAAGCACTCCCAGACACACGATGCTATGCTTCAGCAGACTGAGGACAAAAACTCAGTCTAATAGACTAAGGCTTGGTCCTCCCAATGCAGCTGACTCAAACCAGGWCATGGTAGGAATTGTCCAATCATTCTACTGCTCACCTGAAAAAGAATAGCAAGAACCCTTCCCTCTCTGGAAGGAAGGCTAAAATAAAACAAGGTCCAACTCCACACTCCCTGGGGACAGTGAAAGTAGTCAGAGTTGAGAAAATTGATTTGTTTGTTTTCTGTTCATTTTCCCCCTGAAGTTAGACTATGTGCTCTGGCATTTCAGAAACACCCTCAATGTTGCAAGGTCTCAGTGGGTGGTAGGAAATTATTTAATTCACACACACGAAAAAAAAACCACACACACTCATGGATATGAGAACCAAAGATCTGTCTAGAAAACACCTTTAACAGCTTTCACCTTTTGTAGGCTGATTCAGTTTGTCTAGGTTATGCCCCGAGTCGGACTGCTGACCTGCCCATCAGAGGAATGCCTTTGCCGAAGAGACGCTCCYATACCTCTCACGCTCCCAGGCTGGAGATCTGGCCTTTCTTCACTGCTACTATTTGTGCCATGAAACAGAGATATCAGCATGCCAGCAGAAATCCCCTGATGTAATAGGGTGTGCAAACTTGTGTTCAAGATGCTGCAATTTGTAGCAAACATCTGGGCCTCAACCCAGTTTAGTAGGTATCACAAACCTACRACCTGCGTGGACGCCTCCTTTTTTTTGAAGCCCTGAATCCAGAGAGGTTGAGAAACTTCCAAGAAAAGACAGTGCCCAGCAGCCACAACACATGCCTGGTTTGACACAAAGCCAGGAGGACCACAGTTCATTTGCCAGGCTCTCCTCTCTCAACCGTCCCATCGGCTTCATATATATTCTTCCCATTCTCCATCATTCAAAGCCTCACAAATTCCCAGTGCCCATCAGCACAGGTATCATCTCACCCTCAGGCAGCTCAGGCAGCTTCCAAGAAAGTCTATGTGACATTTGGCTCTGGCCAGACTCAAAGCCATCTCCGTAGCACACTATTTGATTGCTCCAAGATATTTTGTAACAAGATAATGAGCTTTAAATCAATGCAGGCATTCTAACCTCCAGTGCATCGACAGCCTGCCATCCACAGCTATCCGGTTTCAGCCATTTCCAAAATTGTTCACGAGTATCCAAAGAGGATAACAAGTCCCTTAAACAATCCTCCGTTATTTTAAGAAACGGGCCACATCCGCCCAAGTTACAAACCAGCAGCCAGGCAGTTCTGGTGACCACGTATAACAACAGAAGCAGCAGCATTTTGTCTAAAAAGAGGATTCTTTGGTCTCCTTAAAACAGTGCAAAGGCCTCAGAGGACAGAAAGCAAGCCCACGCTGACATATTTGAATAGCTGTGTTTCAGCAGGTTATACATGTACGCCTTTGCCCTAGGGTATCACTTGCTGCAATGCTGAACCAGGAACCAGCAGCTCCCAGAGTGAAGGCGAAAGATTTACAGGGCAGTGTGTTATGCTGCAGAAACAACRTCTGAAGGATTTACAGCATCAGTGGAGAGGAGAGATGTTGCAGGGGTATAAAACATGGAAGAATGAGACAGCAGACAGTCTTGCAACCCTCAGAGCTACCATTTATTAAACAGGGTCTTGACAAGGGCGGGGTTTCTCACTGGTATTTTAAGGCAGCTTAACTTCAGGCTGCTTTAAAACACCCCTGTCACTTGCTGAAAGCTGCCCACGGGGGAGCAGGCATGTCTGAAGGAACAAGCTGTGGCCTCCAGGTGTCAGCATGAGAAAGTGCTTGGTTTCCCAAGGCGCCACTAATCCAGGGACTCCTCTGGCATGCAGAGATATTTTTAAACGTCTTGCAGCTCAGGCCGGACCTCTTGGGTTTCATAAGGACTTTCCCTGTGTCCACTGCAGGCAGTGACAGTGCATTAGTTAAGCCTCAACACTTCTGAATGACTCATTCTCACTTATTAGCAAGGGAGGAAGCACTGCAAACCTCCGCTCTTATCTCTGGGCAAGTCAGACCCTAGTTTCTAGGCTCAGCTCCATCACTGACTGCAGGGCATTCTGGAAGTCCCCGAAGCCCTCAAGGTCCAGGCAATCTATCTGTGAAATGGGTATCCAGCGTCATTATCATCAGTGTAGAAGTAGGAACCAGATCTTGTTGGGAAGATGTAGGAAATTCAACTATACAAGCCTGCACACAGAAAGACAACAAAAAGCACCRCGTGTTCCTCAAATATGCCCTTTCAGCTTCTAGTCATCGCTATCCAAGCTGCAAGGAGGGGGTGTGGAAGTTATCCATCCATGGAGTTTCTCCCCAGGTTGAGCAGTAACAGACCACAAGGAAACATCTGCAGTTTTCACTCTGCATTATGGGAGGACTCCTCATGACACTATTAACAGGCCAGCACAGAACAGCCCGTTTTGTCTCAATTCCCTTAACAAAGTATTTTTCCCATTCTTTCCTGAAAGATCAACATRCTCTGCCTGTAGACCTTTTAAGGAAAAAGGAGAAGTCCACCYTTCACCTCCAACAACAACTTGAGTCCCAGCAGAAGTGAGGATCCACTGTAGCTACCAGCAGTAGACACACAACCAACCACCTCCAGCCTCCAAGGCTGTGGCCAGCAACATAAAGCAGAAAGCAATTGCCTCACCAGTCCGAGCACGTAAATTACAGCTATGCAGAGACTTGTGGCCATGGCAGCAACTGCTTTCCACTCACAGATGAGCTGACTCTAGCTTTGTCTTCATCTCTGCACCACTCTCTACAATCTCTTTTCAGACCTCTAGGGAGATGATGACCCACCACTGGCAAAGGATGGATCAGGACAACTGCTTTATCTGAAAAACCCTGGAGAAGCCCACAGGTGTTGGAGGCACCAGCAACCCTGAGAAGGACCCCAGGATGCCCAGGGAGCTGCAATGGGCACAGGCGCAGCCCCCCCATCCCGCTCACCTCTCTTCAGCAGGCTGGCCCGGTAGCGGCCCTCCAAGGTGCAATTCCAGCGCTCAAAGCGAAACTGGTACTGGCACTCCAGTGCGCTCATGCTGATTGCCTCCATGAGGGTCTCAGCCACGCCAGGGTCCCGCCGGCACATCCTACGCTGCTTCTTCTCCAGCTTCAGGCGGTCACAGACTTTGTAATGGGCTTTGACAGCAGCTTCCTCCATTTCTGAAGTTAGAGGGAGGATGGTCAGGGGTTCGTTCCCAGTCAGCCTGTAGGAGGAACGGAAGGGCACAGACATGAGGAGAGAGAAAAGCAGGCAAAAAGGGGGGTCATGGCAGGGCTGGTCTCCCCCAGTTAAGCTATGTGGATTTACTGATGTCTGGGGAAGGATGGAGGTTACAGAAAGGTTTTCTCTGCAGTGTTGGAGGAAGAGTAAAAAGTAGTATTTGGGTTTATTCTATCAGCTCTCACAGAGCTCATTCAAATACTAAAAAYTTGAAATTCTGTTGCCAGAATTGACTAAAATATCAAATTCTGTTGCCACCAGATAGGCCATTTAATATAGAAATACGGAAGAACTAGCAGAAGATATCTAAATTGCATAAATTCTGGAAGCCCGCAAAAAGACAACGGCACTACAATTGCTCTCTTGTGCACAGAAAAAAACAGTTTAGCACAGCAAGCACAGCCAGAACAGGATTGGGAAGGGAGAGAGGGTGATCCATCCCACCAAAAAACACATGCTGCCACTCTGCCCTCAGGAGAAGAGCCAGAGATCCTTACATAAAACCCAGCAAGCTATAACATCAGGCTTGCAAGCAGGATACACTTTGAGAAGCAGTACTGCTAAAAGCTTTCAACGCAGAGCAACGAGCTTGAAAATGAAAAAGGCCTTGAAGAAATACGTGTCCTGTTGCCTTCTCCCCTCCCTTGTCTCCTCCAAGCACAAGGTCCTTGATTCGTACAATGTGCAACAAAAGAGGCCAGCGTACTGTTCCCGGTGTCAAGTGACGAGCTGCTGGAAGAGGACCAGGCTGGCATCGGCCCCGGCGAGCAGAGACGCTGCAGGAACATCTGCTGGACTCATGAGCAGTTTGTTGGCCGAGCTGCCCGCACCCCGCTCTCCTGGCTCTGCCCTCTTCCGGCCAGGTGCCAGTCCACGCAGTCAATGGGAATCACTATGTAGGGTTTTGAGGGACCTGAAGACGCCTTTCCCCAGCCAAAAAGGAAGAATTGCTAAAGCCAGAATTTGAAACATGCTGGAACATTGCAACCCTGCACAGACGGACACAAACAGCGAGCACGGAGCCAGGCTCAGCCTTCACCGTCATTGCGGGAGGAGACGCAGGGTAGTGGGCACAAGAGGGGAGCACACGCTCACGCCCTTGGCTAAGCGCAGGATGAYCCTGGAAAGCCTTAAAAGTTCCACCTGCCCTGCAGGAACAGAGGTTACTGTTTATTTTTAAACGAGGATTTCTCTCTAACTCAATGGGATGCATCCTGCCAGGCACACAGTCCCCCCAGGCAAGCAGCTAGCGTGCTTCAGCTCCCAAGCCTCTYTGCACAACAGGCACCAAATCCTGGCCTGAGTCACAGCCAGCAACACMTAGTACAGATGACAATCATTAGTAATGATTTAATGAGGTAATTTAACATCTAATGTTTAAAGGTGGGGAGGAATGGCTCATGTTCTTTTGTTTTAGGAGAACAGGCAGATGGGCAGGGAAGTGTTAATTTCAAAAGTATCAGGATTAAAAAAAAAAACTGCAATGGGAGTGATTTGTGAGAAAATTTGGATTGGAATATGAGTGAAAACTCAGACTTGACTATTCCCAAAGGAGACAGGGTGTCACCTGGCCCTTGGTGGCCTAGGAGCTCTGAGTAGACTTGCTTATGAGAAAAATGGCCTGGTCCAAGCTTCACAGTAACAAAAGACCTGTAACAAAACCTCCAGGACAGTCATTCTTGGCCTTCATCAATACCTTTGTCCTGAAGGTTCATTCCTGCAAACTTCCACCATAGAGATCCTCAGTTAGCAAAGAGGRAGGTATAAAAGCATTTGCTCCCACTCTCCCAATTTACTTTTCTGATCAAGCTTGTACTGTTCAGCTTAATGAGAGAGAAACACATGCTCCAAATATCATGCAGCAGATGGTTATTAGAGCAAGGAGGGATACAAAAATTGATCCTACAGCTAAGACTTTTGCAGAGAAATCTGTAGTTTTGAATCCCTTCTTCATCCTCCCACTTTGCGTGCTTGGCTTTGAGACACTTCTAAGAGACAGTTCCCCACACCATAGCCTTATAAAACTTGCTGGTAGTACAGTCCAATGCCACACATCCCCAACCTGGAACCCAAGGAGACTTGTTTCTTAAGAAGTAAAAGCAAAATAAAGGGCTTGGTGTAAGGAAAATGTAGGAAGTGGGATTCCCAATGCTCCACCAAGCTAGAGGACACAGGCCTCCAGCAGTTGCTTAGGATTAGCAGCTAGAAAATCCTGAGAAACGATAGAAAATTGAAGCATCAAATAGACTAATTGTCAACGTCCATTTCAACTGCTCTTTGCAAAAGTTTGAGAGATCTACCAATGCGAACATGCAGGTAATAGCCAAAATGAACCACGACTGCTGGGCCAGTGCAACTCTCAGCTTACCCCCTTCCTGAGAAAATGGTGCAAAGACAAGACACCAACACAATACCTTAGAGGAGAGGCCAAAACCCGCTTTTTCCATCTCCTCTTAGCTGGTTTCCTGGCCAAGCTCTATGCTAAGGAGCTCACTCTCCCCCGTCCTCATCCATCCCAGAAGACGGACTGGAAATCCAAGCTGGCGAGAAACAGGCCATGCAAGACAATGAACAGAGACTTGTCCATCACTGCATGGCTTATTGTTCGGACTGATTTCACCGGCTTCCAAGCTGGTCTGAATCAGACTGGAGCAAATTAATTATAAAAGCATCTCCAGAATAGAACAAGAAGGAATAAATTTAGAGAAGGGTGTAAAGGGGCTTTTCCCAGCCACCGAGCAACACAGCTCTTCCAGGCAAAGTGCTCCACGACTGCAAGGCGCAGCACGTACGCATCGTCCCTCCCAGTCCCCCCCATTGGATCTGTGCCCATTTCAGCAGGAGAGGGCCCACCCAGCAGCCTCAGGCCTTGCACACACATTCCAGCAGTCCCGGCAAACTGGCAATAAGCAAGCACACGCAGAGCCAGGGAGTGCCTGTGCCCCCACCTGAAACGCTGCCGTGGAGCTGCCACTGCATGGCACCTTTATAATCCCATAAAGCCCTTTTATGCAACCTTTGCCGAGCGAGGTCCCGTAAGGCAACGGTGTCAGAGTCGGATGCTTTCTCAGCTCCTCACAAAGACTGAGCTGTTCCTTCCAGGAATCTGGAAATCTTTCGGAATGGGGGGGGGGCAGGAAGCTGGTTATTTTAACGTATATATTTATTACGTTCACCCAATTCACGACTGTTACGATTAAAGTGCCAGCCAGCGTCCTGTGTAATTGTGTTTTGGATCGAGAGGGCTGACTGTGGGACGAAGGTGTGTTTGTCTAGGAACCTGGAGAGAAACCAAACAGCTCATTTAACACAACCCAGGAAGCTTTAACTCTGTGGAAATTAACTCTGGCTTCTGTGAGAGCAATCTGACAACATCAAGAGACCATTTTTTGCTCTTGGTTTCTACTTCAAACTCTGTCCTAATCTTCCTCTGTGTACCTCTCTTGACTTCTGCTCTGAGGGGTGTGTTTGCACTGTCCAGATTTCAGGAAGGTCTTGGTAGCTCAGTGCCTTACCACCTAGCTCACACAAACTCTTGCCTGGATTGGGACCTCCAGGCATTTAGATAGCATCAATCATCAGTAGCAGCCACCAAACTGGCTACATTTCATCTTGAGTAAGTGTTCCCAAGTCCTCTTCCTTTGGAGGATGTTATTGTCACAGGAGAGGTTTCCAACATCAGTTGCATTCTTCTGTCCAAATTTCCTTCCAGTTCAATCCCTTACCAGTCAGAAGCCAAGGAACCAGAAGGTTTAGGTCTCACTGTTTACAACTGGTGATAATATCTGGTTTGCCCAAGCACTACTGATGACATTCAGCTGCCTTGAACATGAACTTCTCATCCTACCTTGCTAACTGATTTGCTCTTGAGATTCAGACTTCATCCAGGCTTGATGGCCTTCCTCTAGGCCCTACCACTGCAGAGCTTGCACCAATAGCTGCAAAACCAAATTGGACTTGTACTAACATAGATTTATTGCCCTTCCAGAGAGGCAATTTCAGACAGGTCCTGTTTTCAGCTGACCTGGGAGGTCAGGAGTTTTTATTCCCTCATCAGCTCATTCTTCCACATCTGTCCCCATATTTTCTCTTATTTAACTGGAGATTTTCCTGATGAGAATTTGAGGGGGATGAGACAGAAGTAAGGCACCTGCACAGACCTGCGAGCACCTTTGCATTTTTGACATGCTTAGGAGTTTCCTTTGCAAGTGCCTTCAGAAACACAAGCCAAGGTGAACTGCTTTCCTGCAAGGGAGTGCCTCTGCTATACCTGCCTGGAATGACAGACCTGCTGAAATATTGGATTCCTACCCCAGTGCTTCCTTCTCTGCTGGGAGATTTATCTTTGGTAAGTCAAAACTCCAATTGATTGCATTTCCACTTTTTACATTAATGTTCTCTGCAATACAGCTACCTCTTTCAATCCTTTTTCTTCTCTTTCCACCATTTCTTTTCTTCTAATGAAGAAGAAAGGTTTTTGAAAAGAGTTGAGAAGTTGCACACTAACCCTCCTCACCGCCCTACGTGAACTAATGACCGATTCAAGGAGCCAGACTGATTTATACTGCACACCAGACCTATACTTGTTGTTTCTTGCATCCAGCTTCAACTGATCTCTCCCCCTTACCATCATATACACACTGCCAAGGAGCTTTAACTTGATTTAACATACTCCCACCATACCCAATGCACAAGAGCTAATCGCTACTTGAGATAGCGAGTCAGAAGTCCTGGAAAGCTCCTAGAATTTCATGGCAAGCAATCAGGACTCACTACTTGGAGCAAGAGTTGGCCACTGAAGACTCAGTTGTTGCATTTTTGTTTTTAAGTGTTTGTGGGTACAGATGCCACTGATGTGCCCCTAAGGTAACCAAAAGTCCTCTGAAGGAAACTATTTGAAGAGCGTCCACCAATTTTAGTTCTGCTCTTCCCAGAGCTGGCTGAAGCACTGTTGAACTCAAACATTTTAAGTGAGAAGGAGTTTTTTCCCCTTCTGCCACTAAAAGCTTAGTTCTCTAGCTGTTTTTCTATGCATCAAAGTCAGAACTAGGCATTTTTTCTTCCAATAAACAGTGCTTACCCCTGTATTCAGACATTCACATTTGTTGCCACCTTGCTTAGACCACAAAATCCAAAGCAATATGTGCGAGTTGCAAAATCCCCTGCCATTCTGTGAGCTACACAACCAAAGATTTACCACTTCAACATATGTGCATGTAAAAAGAAATCCCCTTGAATTCTTACCAAGTATCAAGATAATCTCCAAACCTCATCCAGGATTTCTGAGCTTCCATAATACCCTGACATCTTAGCAAGAATTTAATTTCTTCTTCTCTTGCGACACATTCCCTTCTAGCTCAGCTCTTCCTCAGTATAATTTTCCCATTGATCTTCCCTGGCACTGCACTGTTATATTRGGTTGTCATAGAAGATGACAAGAGGAGAAGTCTCCCCCAGGCTAGGAAAACCTGGAGCTTTACAGGACTGAGCTGAACAGCCTACACCCCACCTGCAAATGAGAAAGGAGCAAGGCACTGAATACTCATGCCAACTTCTCTGACAGCATTTAGCCAGCAATGTGCCCTTGTGGCCAGGAAGGCCAATGGTCTCCTGGGGTGCATTGGGAAGAGTGTTGCCTGCACGTCGAGGGAGGTGATCCTGC
The DNA here is from genome assembly GCF_003343005.1 of Rhea americana. NCBI lineage: Eukaryota > Metazoa > Chordata > Aves > Rheiformes > Rheidae > Rhea > Rhea americana. Next base: position 287,329 of record NW_028186061.1, on the reverse strand, counting down.
CCCTCTCCTCAGCCCTGGTGAGGCCTCATCTCGAGTACCATGTCCAGGTCTGTGCTCCCCAGGACAAGAGAGACATGGAGCTGCTGGAGAGAGTCCAGCATAGGGCTACAAAGATGATCCGAGGGCTGGAGCACCTGCCCTGTGAGGAACGGCTGTGAGAGCTGGGCCTCTTCAGCCTGGGGAAGAGAAGACTGAGGGGGGATCTCATCAATGTATACAAGTACCTGAAGGGAGGGTGTCAAGGGGACGGGGACAGACTCTTTTCAGTTGTCCCATGTGACAGGACAAGAGGCAATGGGCAGAAAATGAAGCACAGGAAGTTCCGCCTGACCGTGAGGGGGAATTTCTTCCCTATGAGAGTGACGGAGCMCTGGAACAGGTTGCTCAGACAGGTGGTGGAGTCTCCTTCTCTGGAGATCTTCAAGGCCCGCCTGGAGGCAACCCTGTGTACCATGCTCTAGGTGACCCTGCTGAGCAGGGAGGTTGGACTAGATGATCTCCAGAGGTCCCTTCCAACCTTACTGATTCTATGATTTAACCACCTGTGTTGAGCCCGCTGATTCTCAGGGCTCCTTGTTCTCCTGTGACACCCAGGTTTTGCACTTCTGTTCACTCCCAAGGTTATTCTTGTAATATCTGCTCTTGCAGCCTGTCCCAAGCTGCACTTATCTTCCTTCCCGGCTGATTTGGGCCAACCTTTCATATGACTGTCTCAGTTTACTTCTGCTTCTGGACTGTCTCCTCCATCTCTGATCTAGAGCTGGTGGGTGGCTGACCAGCCACAGGCAGCTTTGCTACAACTAAGTCCACTCTGGCACTTCGTAAAGCTGATTCACCTTGACATCGTTCCCAGACCACAGCCCCTTTTGAACGTGCTAGTCCATTTCTTTTAAGGCTGTCCAGCTTGCTGCATTATGCTCACTTCTCCATGCTCCCCAAGTCATTCTCTGCAAACAATGGTGCCTCGCTGTTGGAGGCCACTAAACAAAGCAAACATTCAGAAACTCAAGTTACGAATACAGCTATTCTCATGACAAGTATTTCCCAATTGCAATTTTGATCCTTATCTTCCTCTCAATAGCATGATACACACACCCAGAGCTTTTCTCTACATGTCAACTCATTCAAAAGCGGGCCATCTCCTTGCTCAATATTGCCCAAGCCTCAGTTTCAGCTTCTGCTTACAAAGGAACAAGTAACAGGACCCCGCCACCAAGTCCATTCCAACACCACACGCAGCCAGCCACAAAAGGCATGGGCAACAGGACCTTACAACCTTGCTCTGTGCAGCTGGAAAACAGCCAGTCTACACCCTATACAAGATCCTTGCAAATACAGCAAACTTAGATATTTGCCTCTGTGAAACACAAGCTCCATGCACCCTCGGTTCTGCTTCTGAACAGCATCTGTCCTCTCTGGTCTAAGAATTAGGAGAACAGAGAAGAGCAAAACCAGTGTGGAGGGAACTTCAAACCAAAAAGAATCCCAACAGAGCACACACAGGAAAACATGTATTTTTTGTTGATATGGTGTTTTTATCTTATTTTTTAAAAGAGATTAAAAGGTCGAAGTGTTGTTAAATTCTTGAATCACTCCTTCTCTAATTGGGCATATGTACACAGTGGTTTCCTCTGGACTCTTCTCCTTTGAGTAGCTTCTCTTGGACAAGGTGGTAGAGGAGTGGGCATGTAGCTTGCTACGCATACCTGCCATACTCTCAGGCCCTATTGAGGCTCACTTGCAGCATTCAGGGGAAACAGAAACAACAGCTTTCTGGGAGCAGAAATCCACTGCTGCAAATCTTTAGCTCTTCCTGACTAACAGCACTCTGAATATTTCTAACATTCATATCAGCCACTGCACTCTTTGATCCTAAATCATTAAGCTCTTTTCATGCCCAGGTGTTATCACAGAGATAACTTATTCTCAAGTTACTCATTTTAGCCTTAGCTGAAGTTGACAGAAGTCAGGATTGCTGAATGCAGTCCCAGCAAGTGAAATCCCACCAGGCCAGCTGTGATATTCAAAAAGAGGTGGATCTCAACAGCTTTACAAAGGAATTAGGTCACATCAGTTCAGAAGTAATTTTTCTGTGAATGGTGAAAGCTCTCAAATACAGAATGGCTGCCCCATATATAAATGAGCTTTCATGCAATTAAACTTGCACCCCAAAGCAAGGCCAAATCATGCCATCAGCTTCTTCTGCACAGATCACCAAAAAAGAAAAAAAAAGAGTCAATGGTTTGGCACACGGTAATGGAGGGTCAAATTTAGCTACCAAAGGAAAAATACTTCAATGAAYGAGCAGGGAATACGTGACACAGTTCAGATGTGGAGGACTAGAGATGTTCTCATTATGGTGCATTCCTGCATAGGACCTATGGGACCAAGGTGCCATGAGGAACAGCTATTTTTGCATTGTGGCAACCAGAAGCACCACAAGCAAATACTTGAAGCTGCTGTAACATTTCCCACCTTTCAAGAGAGCTTTACAGGTTATGAATTACAGTTAATAGCGCTCCCTTGAAGTAAAGGAAGTGTTGCCTTCCCATCCACCCCCCTTCCCTGGTGAGGGGGGCAAAGCACTCCAGCAACAGAGGAAGGAATCAAACTTAGGCTTCTCAGCCCTTGGTGGTGTCTGAACCACAAGGCTAAACTACGTCTCCCTTTTCCCCCCACTCCTCCAAACAAACTTTATACAATAAGTTTCCAGCCCCCTATAGCAAGAGTCGTTTTTATTTTAGACAAGTATCTCGACAGAGTGGCAGAGTTAAGGTTCACCAGTGCRGAGGTAATACGAAGACAGCACGGATACCAGCTCCGTGGGCCTTTGCAATATTCCTTTGCAATTCAGTGCAGCTCACATGAGGGGACAGAGCAGTACCCGTCTCCATGTCACATTTGGAAACACCTCTGGATTTAAATTTAAGTTTTTAATTCAATGACTATTAGCTGCCTTCAGTTGGGAGCTTCCCAGCAGCTTTGAAAAAAGCTGCCAGCAAYCTGCTTCCACTGGAACGAAGCATTTTGTCTGTAAGCAAGCAGAGGAGAAGAGAGGAGGGAGGAGGGCAAGGCTGTTTCCTCTCCCCTTCATCCTCTCAAGAATGAAGCAGCAATCGGCTAGATTTACGAAGGATTTCTAACTCAACTCAACGCCAGCCGGTGAACCGCGGTGCCAGGGGAATGCATGGGCCAGGCAGCAACAGGAGCTTTCGCTCACAGTTTAAGACGGCATTAAGCTTCGCCCTTCACRGCAGGTGCCAGGACTTATCCCCCCGGCCCGCATCCGCCCCGGCTGGACAGCTCCACGGCTCCCACTCCGCACTCCTTCCCAGCTCTGTCCTGTTCCTTATGCTAGCATTGGCTTTTGTTTTTTTCCTCCCCTTTCCTCCCATACACCCCTGCTTAACATCATTTCTTTTGGCACATGTCCCGCTAAACCATAGGCAATGCATTAGTTTTGAGTTTTGGTATGGGGAAGTATAAGCAGGGGGGCAATGCAAATGGAAGAGGAGGAAGAAACAAGCCTGGAGAAGAAAATGCTTGTTTTAACTCCTTTAGTGCCACATGAGCAAGTAGGGGCTGGAGAGAGAGGTTCCAGAATAAGAGGTCATTATTTTCCCTGAAAGGATGAAATGGTGAGAGAYGCACACACATACTAGAGCCCAAGCACCCGTGGCTTACAGCAGCACCAAAATCCGCCTCCTTGAAGCAGGGAGGTAGGAGACATACAATTTTAATTTATTTAACACTCTAGCAGAAAATCCTCCCCTACCAGGATCTCAGATTCCAGCTGCAGTAAAAACAGCTCAGTTCCATTCATGACAGTGGGGCTGAAGTAGTTTATTTTAATCTAGAATTGGGCCAAACAGCACTCCAATGACAGAGAAAACAAGGGACATCTCAATGATGTTTATGGAAACCATACACAACTGTTCCTCCACACACACACTTTTGAAGTTTCTGGTGGGATACAGGGCCAGGAGAAGACCACATACCTGACAGATCGCACAAGGGTAAGCCCCTTCCAGAGGRCCACATAGTGACCAGATTGCTGACTCAGAAAGTCCCAACACAGGTTGGGCATGTGAAGCTAAATAGCCTCCTCCAGGCTCCTGAATTAAATGAGGCAGCAACATGAAAAATAAATAGCAAATGCAAGACATTCAGAGAGAACAGAGCTTTCCCCTCTGCCCCCACCCCCCTTCCTTCAAAAAGCGCATCAAACTTCAAGGCTCATTGCCACCGGATGTTGTGAAGGCCCAGGAATATAAATAGATTCAAAAAGGGATTAGACAAATTCAGGAAAGGGAGGCACACCAAGGTAGATGATTAAACATGCGGGTTTGACTGCAGCCGCTGGCTCAGGAAGTCTCCAAACCACTGACTGCCAGAAGCTGGCAGGATGAGCCAGGAGACACATCACTATACTTGTCCCATTTCTCACTGGCCTCCCTAGATGTCCATAGTTGGCAAAATACTCCGAGTAAACTTCAGTTCAACCCAGTACAGTGGCAGTATGTTCTCAACACTGAGACAGGAGTCTTGGGCTTTCAGGTGGTTACAGATGCACCATGGGACCTTGCCTCAGCTGCGGCATTTAACCTATCTGCACTCCCAAACCTTCTAGATACAAGCAAGAAGTGACCCAGCGCTGTCAAGCACACACCACTCTCCAATGCTCGAGAATGCCGGGTTGACTGCTATGGTGAGAGCAGCCAGCTCTCCTTCCTGGACATGCCACCACTGCCACACTCGTGTGCAGAAGCCCCACCACCTACGCAGTCCCAGTACCACGTAAAACTCAGTGCTGTCACAGCAGTGGCTCTGCTCCATCTCCAGCCAGGATCTCGGAACCACGGCAGCCCTCGGCGCGCCGGGAAGCGGGCATGCCTCGCAGGGCTCCCGCGATACGCTCTGCACCATGTGTTAGTGTCAGTCTCTCCCGTATCCATCCCTGCCAGGGAACRCATCTGACTTTGTAATGAATCACCCGTTTGTCTCCCTAACACCTCAGCCAGCCTTTTGTTAAGCCTTGTCTCCCAAATTTAACAGCTCCGCAATACACATCATGTACCAGCACCAGCCTCTTCCTCTCCCCCTCCCCGGCCCGTCTGTCATATAAATCTTGCTGTCCCTCCCAAACACTGCCCGATCTGTTCTCGGCAGATGCCGCAGTTATATAGCTGCCCTCGCTCAGACCGCAGAGATTGGCAGTGAGGGGAGAAACTCCTGGTAGCCAACGCAGCAGCTTTCCTCACTGCCTGGAGATACCCCTCCAGACACACGCGCTCGAGCAGCACAACACTTACAGAGAAAATAAAGGCTACTTCCCAGACAACACAAATCTCAGAAGTTGGGTGGTCGGAAGGCTGAAATTGAGCCTTTGAGGGAAGGGTAGTGCAGGCAAAGAGCTCCTCAAGTCYGCCAGGCCAGAAAAAACAACTGTAGAAGGAGCTTTTCTCCTCCTTCCCCAGCCCCAGCCTTTATATGCAGGACCCAGAGGTCCCAGTCAGAAGCAAAGATACCGTTGAGCCAGTCTCTATCAACTTACAGACAAATGACAACTTCTAGAAACAAGTGTGTGGATTCAGGTGGAAGGGGGSTTTAACCTCCCCCTCCCCCAAAATATTTCACCCAGACCCTATTCTATATCCCATGGAGGTCAGCTCGTGGAGTACTCAGATGGTTGGGCGGTTTGACACATCATCTGATCTATTTTGGGAGCAGTTTACGGCTCTGCAATTCCTCCCCTGCACAGCAGCGATAGCTTTTCCACTCTAATGTCATATTATCCTCATGGCAGGTTTAAAAACTAAACAGGTGAAAAAACAAACTTTCTGGGCATTGGAGAGAGCAGGATGCATGAGACACAGATTATGCTGATGGGATGGTACAAGTTTATCCCTATTCTGAGCCCCAGCAGAGGCAGTGGGAATGGATCACAAATACAGAGCTGGTTCCTTAAAAAAAAAAAAGAAAAAAGAAAGAAAAA
>NW_028186061.1:256971-281280 GCF_003343005.1 Rhea americana | reverse complement strand
AAAAGGTGTCTCAAAGGTCTTTCTGAAGGAGCTTTGCAGCCTTGAGGTTTTACAAGGTTCAAATGAAATTTCAAGAGTCAAATCTCCAGCTAAACAAACTAGCTATGGCCAATGTTTTAAGTTATTAAGGATAAATCACAGTGCAAGAGACTGTTCTCATTGAAGTATCCCAGAGTGCAAAACAGGTTCCTATAAAGCCAACCAACATCATAAACCCTACTGCCTTCTGCTCCAGGTGCAAGGGCATCTCACAGGCCCTCACTGCCATCTGTTGAATACCAATGCTGTCTTTTTCCCTTGATCTTCCCCAGCACCTGAAAACACCATTCCTCCATGCATCGATTTATCCCACTGAAAGGAAGAGGGAAAGAACTAACAATATGAGCATCTGCCATCAATCTCCTGATGTCCATTCCCCATCACCACAAAAGGCCTAGGCCACACAGCATTGTGAGAAACACTTAACTCTTCCTCTGCCTGCAGTTTTGTGGAAGACAAGCAGACGATTTAACAGTGGTTAAGCACAGGAGTGATTTATAAGAAGATATTGATAATCAGCGTCTTTAGGCCTCTGTCTTCAGATTGACTCTTGAACACTCATATCAAAGTGCTCTGAGTTCTTACAATATTCTTCTATTATTCTGGACTCAGGTAGCACCTGAAGCTCAGCAGCTCTTGAGAAGGGGATATTTGGCACAAGGAAGCCACTTCTTTGACCAGCAGCATGATTAGCAAGACAGTTTAAAGCAATGAGCTCTCACCTGTGCAGTTTTGCGAGAGCCTCACCTTCCTTTCAAAGGGACAACAGACCATCTGCATGAACCCCAGTCAGATCTACCTTCGACATCCCTCCATATAAACAGCCTCACACTACTTGGTGGCTTGAGCGCTTACAACTTTGTATCACAGGGCTCATAGAAACAGAGCGTATTAACCAAAGTACCACAGGCCAAGAAGTCCCAAAGTTTTATTCAGTGAGTGCTACTTAACTGATGGGACTTCAGATTACTGGCTGCATATCATCCATCTTCAGAGCAAAGTATTTGTGCTCAGTAATTAAAAAAATTCTTTACGCACTGTATTAAGGATGCATGTAAGCCGCTATCAAACACCAGTATTAAAAGTATTTCCTTCCTGTATTGATCACGCAAACTAAGTTACATTAAAAAGGAAGCAGGGGAGGAAAACAAGCTAGATGTTATACATAGCAAATTCTGATTAGATTATGAAACTTTAAGAAGATCTTAACAAGTGGAGAGTGTACATTTTACATAATTAGCTTGTTACTTATAAATGCCTTCCACAGTGCCAGTGGCAGATTTTCACTACCTAAAATAGCCCAAAGCTGTTGGATTCAAGAACTGCTGCCATCCCAATTTAGATCTATCCAAATACAGAAACCACGAGGTGGTTTCGTTACACCAAGATTAAGAATTGAATCAGCTCTGTATGCTTGGATGTTGGAAGGGGTAAAAGATTATGGAGGGCAAAAACCTATTATGTCACACTGCATGTTCACCACTCAAATCCTTACCAAATGCAAAAATTGTTTTTCCACAGCATTTTGAGAGATTTCAAGCTATTGGGGGTGGGGAATAGAGCCTCATTTTAAGACTGGACATGAAGATGGAGCATTGTGGGATGCCACAGCTGTATCCATATTCCTTTAGCACATTTTGCAGAGAACCGTTCCTCAGCTCCATAAAATACACACTTCATGAAGCTGGGATTGCTGCACTTCAAGAAGGTCAGAGCAGGCCTCTAGTTAAAGCCACAGTCTGCAAAATATGTCCTATAGGTAACAAATCAGGTGAGGAAACATGAAAGTCCCAACAGATGCAGAACTACACTTATTTCTATCCCCCTCTTTCCCCAYACCTACAGACTTCAAAGGGAGAAACATTTTCAATCTTAACATAAAAAGCACAAGAAAAGCATGCTGGAAAGCATCTCAAGGAAAAAAGGTCTCATGGGAAGAGGACTCATTTGCCTGGAGTGAGCTTCAGAGTGTCACAACCAGTAAGCGAGTCCCAGGAATGTCAGTGGGGCTGAACAGTCTCGTGCACCACATTCTTGGCACAAGTCAGAACATCCTCTTTTCTAAAAGGGTGGGTTTTTTAGAAAAGCTAATATACCTTGACCATGTTGAATGAAGAGATTAGACTAGGGGTATGCAGATCTATGAACATGAACTTCTACCGTTGGAACAAATGCGCTAAAAAAAAAGAAAGAAAGAAAAATGGTGCCAAGTAGCATCAGACAGTGGAAGGGACACAAAAATTATTGATGATGTTTTAGCCTGGTGAAATCCCAGCATGCAGACATCACTCAAGACACCTTCAACCAGTCTGTGCAAGCTCTTACTTTTTAAATCACACACCAACAGCTAGAAAAACAAGCAGAAAGGYATCTCTTACACCATCACATCCACAAATGCCTTAGAGGTAAGCTGTGAGCTCTGCAGGTACATACTACTGTGATCCCCTATTTTTACCTACTGAATAGCATTAAGACATAAAAGTTTCATGATAGAACATTAAATACACAATTTCAACATGTCATATAAYGGCAGCTTCCAAGGCTTGAAGGGTAGCACCACCACCATGTATCTAATGCAGCATACGATCCTACAGAGCTTGAGGAAAAAGGAATTAAATCATTTTCCTTTTGTCTAATAGTTTTGTTAGTTTTACTACTTACATTTAAATTTGTGGGTCTAATTTCTTCAACAGATCTGCACTGTAGAATTTGAATTTTTCCTTTAGAAAGACTATCAAGTTCCAGTCAAATCAAYAGCATGAAGTTTAAGCGGTGGAAAAACTACAGTGAGGTCAGAAGCTCCTACTGCAAGATGTTCCRTAAGTCTATACCTCCGGAGATGACCAACAGAGAAGAACAAAATTCAGAAGACACATTGTGCGCTCAACTTTACTACAATGACCTAGGCAGATACTTTGCATTAMAGAATAAATTGCTTTGTGGTCTGCAGACAGATAACTCATCTCCCAGCCCAAGACTAGATGATCAATTTTTCCCAGATTCACCAAAGCATGTAGCTGACGTCTCATTTGAAATAGCAGTGATACATTCTGAATTCAAAAGTTTTAGGAGTAGGTATTARTCCATCTGTGAAACAGATGAAGTAGAAATTTGGAAGTTTTGCATCTAAATTGTTCCTTGTGAACTCTTTCAAGAGCCAGAAGAGGAAGATGGGAAAAGAACACAAAATTGTTATACACAAATTGCTCACAATTCAATCATTTAAGGGTCAGGAAACATCAGCATAACTGAGTATGCGTTAGGAAACCAATTTTATCTACCAAGGGTATGCAAACATGTTATGCAAAGGAGCACTGCTTCATTCCATGCATGAGATAGATATTCCCTCACAGATTTCTATATTGTCTTCATTTCCTGAGGAGGACTAGATTGAAAGGAGGCAGGGGACCAYGGGAAGAGCAAACTGTGGTCTTATGAGTGTTACAGTGGAGAATTATAATCCATTCCAGCCATGATGTGATATAAGGGAAAGTCAGTCAAACAGCTTTCACAGCCGTTCACAAGTCATTAGCACATTGCATTTTCCAGGTAGGAGCCTTCAGGTTTCCCTGGTGACAACAGCTAAACATGAGATGGCCTATCATAATTCTAAGTATTTAGAAGTAATTAAAAGAAAATTGATTTTCAGCATCAGCATGGATGCTCTAGATTAGAGGATTCTTGGTCATGCTCCTCTTAAGCTCTGTCTCAGATGGTATCTTTAAAAGATCAAAGAGGAAACAAGTGTGTTTTCAGTTGAGTACAGAATCGCCATAATGTGGTCTMATTAAGCCTTGAGGACACACAGTTCATGAGAATGGTAAAGAGAAATATTCAGTAATTGCCCATTCACTGAAAAAGGCAAGAATTTGGCAGAATAAAAGTAGCATGCAGTCCTGAAACAAAATGCTATTGCAGCATGCGTGCACAAAGGAGATTTAATTACATACGTGGCTTATCTCTGAAGTTTTCCCAATTTAACTCTACAGCCTAACATTAGCAGTAATTCTGTATTAAAAACATCTCCAGATGCTTGAAGCAATAGCATTAAAYCACACTGTTTCTGGATTCATTTACAGATATATTTTGGTAGCAACATTCAGTTGTCACATACATTGGTCAGAGATCTTCTACAGCCCTACAAGGGCTGTGCAAGTTCTAGGGACTCCAGCCCACACAGGCTAGGGAGATCCCATGGCACACAAACAACAAAATAAAGCAGTTTGTGACGATGTTTCAGTGTGGGTGGAGTTTGTCTCTAACACCGAAATATTACAAACAGGCAAAAAAATATATATATATATATGTTGGGCATATTCCCTAAGCAAGATATCTTTATCATAGGTCTTCATGAACACACCTGTAGCTTTTTTAGTTTAGTTCATGTCCTAAACAATTCATTAGAGTGAATATTGAGAACCACCACCTAGACTATTCCATCAACAAATGCTCATTAGAGCTATTCACAACTAGAACAGCTCCAGCCTGAAATGGAGCTTCCATCTGTCTTTAAAACACATGTAGGCTTGTTTTACAATTCCCACATCCCACCTCTTTCAGTTGGTCTGGAGACTGAGTCATCATCCCCAAGATGATACAGGGCATAACTACAAGGAACCTATCCAAATTAGAACAGTCAAACTGAAATAATCAAATTAGTAGAATCTAATTTGGTTTCCAACGTAACCATACAGTGAAATCAAAAAAACAGAGACAGTGATACTGGAGCAGGATTAACACTGATGTTTYTAAGAAAAGAAAACCTTGCCTATGAAGAAGTTTCCCTAGCAGGTTTTCTCTTAGTTTTGGGGAAGCAGGACCTGAGCTACCTGCTCTGAGCCCAAATCCTAGATAATACACAGGAGATGAAGTTAAGGCAACAGAAATTCAAAGCCGTGGAACCAACAACCATGCTTAGTGTGAATTTTGTTTTTCCTTAAATCCTGTGGCAATGAGTCAGATACAAATACAACTTGACAGGAAATAATCAGGAAATTCAAGGAGGTTTAAACTTAAGATACAGAAATATACACTGAGATCTCTGCAGCCTTCTCCTACAAACCTAAAGCAGAAGTCCCAGAGCTTTAAGCAAATTGCTGGAAAACAGCACTGCTATTTAATTCCAAGCTGAAATTCCATAGTGCTCTGACAAAACTTGGTTACGGCCTTCTCTGAGTGTATGGCCTTCCCTGGTGGATGGTATCAGATGACTTACCCCTTCTTCATCAGCACTTGAGACTCTCCAGTTGGCCTGGTGTCAAGAAAACTGTCCCACCCCAGCCTTTTTTCTTCATCCTTGCAATAGCTTACACCTTTTGCCAAGACTTCCATCAACTTCCCGGCTCCCTCCAACGCTCCTTGAGGTTACCGAGACATCCAGCATTCCTTGATCTGTTCCCTGAAGGATACTAATCTGCAGGTCTCACCCCTCACTTCCTTGAAGCATGGCGAACGTTGGTTTCACCCGCGATTCTGCAGGCTGAACTGCAGGAACAAGAGCRGCAGAGCCTTGCCCGCTTCGCCAGCTTTCCCTCCACCACGATCCCCAGAGCGGCGTTCGTTTTTTCAGCGGTGGAGAAACAAATCCCTCTAGTTTACCTCTCTCCAGCCCCAAAATAGCCRTGGTTGAAAGTGCCCCAACAGCATAAATTGCCTATGCAGCTASAGCAAGAGGCAATACTGAAGGTAAAGTCAGGGAAAGACATTTTATAGCAATGGAACAACTTACAAGGCATTCACTTTTTTTTTTTTTTTTTTTGTTACAGGCTGACCAATAGATCTCAAACCACAGAGAAAAGAAGAGAGGAGAAAGAATAAACCTCTATCGCCCAAATCTATTGCTCTTAGCTATTATTAAAAACACTGCTAGTGTAAGTATATCCACTTTCTGCCAGAGAGGTAAGCAAGCACTCAAATTTGGTTCCTGCACTCACGATTTCCCAGCTTTTCACTGAAGGATATCCATGTTGATAGCCTTGACATTTCAGTAAAATTCAGTTCTACTCTAGAGCTGGTGAGAAGTAAAATCAGCTTTAACAAATGGCAACTTCAAAGAGAAAATTTAGGCCCAAATAATGCAGAAATGAGGACACCTTTCTACTAGAGCTCTGTAACATAATCTGTGTGAATGAAAAGCAGGCCTCACRCTAGAATTTTCCTCCAAGTCAAAGAAAGTTTGCAACTAGTTATAAGGCCTCCAAGTTTCCAAAGTATTTCAAGTGATAAAACCAAAGTTACAGCTTGAAAATAAATCATAACAGTAATTTGCACACACTTGAGAAAAAAAAAGATATAAACCAACACTGGAAAAATCTTACACTTAGTGCAGCCAAAATGCCAGTTGATACATGTCACATTTGGGCGCCCTAGGCAACATTATCACAATAGCTAATACAGGCAGGCAGAGCTCCAAGATGAATGTCCAAAGCCTAAGAGGACACACAGATGCTCCCTGAAGCCTTAGAGAACAGCAATGGCATCTCAGACCTTTTGCTGAAGCTTTCACACACATTTAGTATCTTGAAGATCAGAGCAAGCAGAATCAAGGCTACGACCTTTCAGATGCTGTTACTGGCTGATCCTTCTTGAAGGAGGGCCTTGGAAAACATCTGACTGAAATAGCTGCGAAACTAAAGCGTTTAGCTACCTTGTATTTTGCACATTTATGATTTCAATGTCTCCTGGCTGCAAGAATTCTGGAAAACCGTGGGCCAAGAAGAAAAGCAATTCAGGCAAAGGGAAAGGATAGCAACACTAATGAATGCTTCACATGTTTGGTAGAAACCTGTCATCAGTCTGTAAATAAGAGTAAAACAGGATCAGGGGAAATTTTTCCCCAGGTAGAAATACCCTGTGCAGCTGTGAGTTGACAGATCTATTGGGCATAATGAGAGCTAAAAGCATAACATGAGGTATCCCCACAAAGACTTTCCAGGTGTTTTTATCTGGCATCAGCCAGGAGTAGGGCCACGAACCCCCTCGAGATTACCCCAGCCTGTCAACAGCTCACAGTCGTTTCAGTGTAAATGCTAGGGAAGAGGTCAAACACTTTTTGCAGTGGCTGGAAATACTGTGCTAGCAGCAGCATTTCGAGAAGAGCATCTTCCCTTCTCCCACCCTGAACAGGATGGGACTTCAGCACCACAGTCCCCACAGGGAAGCCTTGTGGAGGCAGTCACATCCCTGGAGGCAAACATTAACCCCCTCCAAAGGGGATGAAGAAAAACAGTGTCTAGTGCAGCGTTGGCCACATACAACAAAAACATGGCAAGACAGGATGCTTTATGTGACTGCAAAGTGGAGAAGAGCTTGGGTAATACAATAGGGTAGAGGGCYGATGCACAGCAGTAACGCAAAAAGGATCCCCTGAACATACGTAGACATGTGTGTTGGGGGGAAGAACAAAGGTTCATGGCAAGAAGCCTTTCCAATTCAGTAAGCTTGATAACTTCGCCCTAAAGTAATCAACATTTGCACAGTGCATGTAGCAGTTTCCAAAATCCAYGTTTAGGATGCTCATACCAGATCTCTGATCACAGATGAGACCATCACATTGCTCCACCACAGCAGAACCTCACCAAGCTCCAAAGTCACACCTTCAAGTAGGAGGACACTGCATGGCAGAACGTGCCTGGGGGTAGAAGAAGAGTTAGCAGTGTTCCTGTGAACCTCCTGGGCTAAATGCCTGTTGTGGCTTGCTCAGGATGCTGAGCAGCTAGTCTTAGGATTAGGATGGATCCTGACAGCTTTACATTCCTGCAAAAATTTGGTTGCAAATGGGCAAGTGGATTAATGGGTAAAGAGAATTTGGGGACACCAATGGACACCCCACAGGCAAGGCTTTACAGCTTCCCCCAAATAGTCCTCACTGGTTTCACGTTGAAGGCCCTAGAGCTTTTGAGGCAAATTTAATTTTAGAGCACACTCATCGGATTTGTTACATAAAAAGCTTTCCAAATTGAGAAAATTATTTTCCTTAGTGAGAAAAGCTGTTCAAATTTATCACGTTATGCAGGGGGCTGCTTGCCCATAAGAATCTTAAAATACATTGGCAGCAAATTTCCTTTCAAAATTCACATATCACAATTAGGGTAATATGGAATTAGAGCTGCTTTAAAAATGAGGTAAGAAAGAAACAATTAAAACCAGCAAATCCTTCCCATATTATATGGGTATCTAAATGCAATGGCCTGCAGAGTATCCACAGGCTGTTGAAAACAAGGTGGCAAGAAATCAGGAAATGTTCCAATCTGAACACATTAAGCAGGATGTATAAAAATCCCATCATAGAGAATAGCAATTTTTAGTGTTGTGAGTTTAARAGAAGTACATATATAAGCACTTGAGAGGATGTTGGGTCTCATTCTCTAATGGGATGAGAGCTTAATCTGCAAAGAAATCTGTTTCAGGTAGCCCATAAATCAGTCCTTGGAGCCACAGACAGAACTGGGCAGCAGCCTTGGTGCTACATTAGGTTTAGTTCAGTTCAACTCATCTGTATTGTTATCCTCCTCTTACTCCTTCCTCGACTGCAGCAAGAAGTCAACTTTGGAAGTTTGTACTCACCAATCTGAAACCAGAAAAAGCCATAAACCATTTGTACCRGTAACTCACCTGATCCATTATTCCCAGTCTTGACTCTTAGTTCATTTGTGAGGACCAATTTTAAGAGCCTCTTCTAGCAGCTCTCACTCCTTTGCCATTCTGCCCAATGGTTTTAGCAAGGCACGATGAAAGGAGTCARATCTTAAGCAGAATTGTTTAGCTCTGGTCCAAAATCTAGGATGAAGTGAACCATATCATCTGAAGCTGTCTTGGCCAGTCCTTCACATCACATACTAACACAGCGACAGACACCAAAACAAGTTGCTAACAAGAAGCACAGGACCAAGATTCCATATTCTGACACTGTCTCTCAGATAACTATGGGCAAATCCTTTCACTGCTCCAAGTCTTAGTTTCCCAAGCAAAACAGGATCATGATATTGACCATTTTTGTAAAGTGCTTTGAGGACAAGCAAATACTAACACCAATAAGAGTCTCACTTGATTGTTCTGTCACTAGATTTTAGAGTACTTAACATTTTTAAAAAATAAGAATTGGTCTATATCTTTTCCAAAAGCTATTTCAGGAGCCAGCTCAGATTCCCCAGGACTACCAGGCAGCACAGGGGACACACTATGAGAAGTCAAAGGTTTTGAGAGTCCAGTTCACCCAAAATGTTGGTGCTACATAGCTCAAAGAGCTCTACTACAGAAAAGGTTTGAGTGTGAGGCAGTGCCCTGATCTATCTCACGCAAGAACAGGCTCTATGGCCTTCCARCCTTCTCACATTGCACTCTTGCACCCTGGAGCCACTGCAGTTAGGACTTACAAGTCCTCTCTAGGGATGCATTGGCCATCTGACTCRTAAGAGGACCACATCAGAGAGCAGTCTCCAACCAACTACTGCTAAAAATAGATTGACCAGTAGTAGAGAGAAAAAAAAAGTTGAGGAGCTAAGCAGCCCAACAGACTAGGAAGCTTCTCCCCCATGTTTTGGCTATCTCCAGGAAGAGTARGCCTACTTCAGCTCCACCAGGCTTAAGCAAAAGCTATGAGAACTTTCCACATCATCCTCATTTATCTCTGTTCAAGCACTGACCAAAGATACAGCAGTGTCCTGAAACACCTAATCCCCCATCTCTCCTGTACAAACATGATTACATCAGTGTACACTCCTCTGGTGTGCAATATGTACATTCAGGAAACAAATTATTCTTTCAGTCTGTTCTGCATGGACACACACATACTTTACAGTAAGATCCTATTAAAACAGGCTGCAATCCCCTATAAAACTTCAAGCCACATCTCAAAAATGACTCAACTTCATGTAAACTTAAACACCTACCGCTCATGGCAGCGGACACGCCGTTTTATAGAAGGCTGCTAAAGAAGGTGAGGCAGCTTGGGAAGCTGACAACAGGTGAGGACACTCATAGCCCGTGCCAGGATTAGCCAGCAAACAAGGGATGCATGAACATGCTACCAGGCAAGACAAGACAATTTTGGCAAAACACAAGGAAGGAACTGGTCGCCTAGACCTCACGCTCCTGGATCAGCTTGCTTTTCATTGGAGAGGGAAGGGCTAGCTGGTTTGCTTGTGCCTTAGGTTCCTCGTGCCCCTTTTATTTGTACTCTTTAAGACTATCAGGAAAATTATCTCCATATTCGAAGACCCTTAGACAACAAAGGCACCAACTGTCCACAGGTCTAAGCAGGTCTTGCATTCAGGTTTCCAGCACTCCTAGCTACTTATACCAGGAGCCCTGGAGCTCTCTGCCACCACCCTGGGAGGCCCTGAAGGAAGGAAAGCCACAGTATGGACTGAGCTTTGATATGAGCAATTCCCACTTCAAAGACAGGTCATTAACCTACCCCCCTTTACTGATGGTTACAAATTCAATCACTGAATTCTCAGGCCTTTTGGCTAAAGGTTTTGAATAGGAATACGGGTGATGCCCTCAGACAGAGGCAAGTAATTAGTTAGCCAGTGCAGAGCCTCACCTCCAGATCCTTGCAGGGAGGGATGGCAATTCCTCAGGGGAGTCAGCCTCTCATTCCTAGCAGGATAACATTTCCCTCAGCATCTACAACTGCACTTGCTGTCCTCTGCTGAAAAGCTGCTTCTCACAAGCATGCCTCTCATCAAGAGTCCTTCAAAGAATGACCCCAAAAGGATGTCCCAGGTTTGTCCAGACACTCCTAGGACAGGCAGAGGCTTTGCAGATGGTACAGTTTGGCAGGTTGCATTAATGTCTCTTAGAACATGAAGTGAGAAGACAGCATCACCCTCAAACAAAAATTCCACGTAGGTGGAACATCCTCTAAGCAAGGCCTTATCTTCTCAGAAATTAGAAGTTCACTGTTTATGCAAAGTGGTGTGTGTCTAACAGGCATGCTCTTTTCAGTACTACCCAGAGCAACCACCTCCAGCAGATCTTGAGAGAAGACACTAAAAATGAGGTTAAAGGTCTTGTGTTTTAAAGGAGGAAACCAGGACTGTATTGAGATGGCAAAACAGAACACTCACGTCTGAAACTTGGCCACTCTACCAACACCTTGTGCTGCTGAATTCATTAGAGCTTGCCATCAAAACTGGTGAGGCAGAAATCTTGGCCCAAGTAATTAAAAACTTAAAAGCCAAAGAATTGAGGTTGTTTATAGGAGYGATTCCCCCTTCTTCAAACTAGTAGAGAAGGAGAGTATTCTTTTTTTGAGCAAGAGAACAAAGAAATCTCCCAGACCCTGGCCCCACTGCACTAATTTACATCAGTGCTCAGGAAGTTTAGCCAGAGAAAATAAAGTTTATATACAAGTACATCAAACATCTATCTCATCAGTATTGCTGCCTATGTCAARATCAACCATGAAGATGGCAGACGACTAAAGAGCAACACAGTGACCACCTTCAACCRCACACATATTGCTACAGAGAAAGGAAAAAGAATTCCTCGTATCTGCTGGCATGAGGATAAGAAATTGGCTTAGGGGTCAGCCAAAGAAGTTTCCATCATCCATTAGAGCAAAACTTCACTGCCAGGAAACAAGGCACTGGTGCAAACAGTCCAACTTCAAGTGGAATAGCCTTCATCAAGCCTTTGAAAGGTTGTGCAAAGGGTGGGAAAGTGTCTGCCAGGAATTGTTCAAGTACATGTAAATAGGGGCCTTTCCAGATCCATTTTATAATTCAGTTAAAAGTGGACCATTGTGTCCTTCCACCTCTGCTCCCCAGATAAAACTCAGACCCAGAGCGTCTCTGCACCCCTGATTAAAATGGGTGCAATCCCAATTTTCAGGAGTGTCTCCTTCCAGCTTCCTCAGTGCCCCCAAGGGAATCACGGGCTTCGCACGGCTGCACAGCAGATCCTCCATGGGAGCTCAGAGACACAGGTTCACACCATGCCAAGCCACCTCACCGATCCAGCATGGGGAGCCAGCAGTGTCTTCCCTTGTGTACAATGGTTGGTCCCTTCTCCGCAGCATGCCAGGAGAGTCTTCAGGTGAGCCACAAAAAACCCAGAGCTAAAGAAACTGAAAGATGTCAGCACCTGTCTGAGTCACAGGGCTTAACTCTTTATCCCTTTGCCATCTTCAACGTGGCAGGGCAAAGCCGTGCCAAGTAACCACCTCCTCCCTAGCCTCTCAGGGGCAGATAAATTTGAGTCTAGAACAGTAAATCAGCAGTTTCAGCTGCAGCCCAAGGATGGGGATAGTATTAAATCAGTTAACAAACTGCAGCAACAGAGGGTCTCAGCTCACTTTCCACTGGCAAGTCAAATCGYTGGAATAAGAGGATACACATGCTATTAGTGAAGTGTTCCCATTTGACTCCAGGGGCTAAGGACAGCAGAGAAAAACTGATGTGTGACTCACTACCTTGCATTTTTAAGTGAAAAAGCAAGCAGCTTAGTTTAAAGAATTTTTWAAAAGATCTGAAAAAAAACCTGCAGAGTGAAAGAGCTGGATAAAGGAGAGCATGCACCTCCAAAACAATCCAGCTGGACAACTTTAAGCATTGAATCAGCAGATGCAGGAGCTGGCTCACACATCAGCATAGGTAATTTGTTTGCAGCTTTATATCTGAGAGGCTGACTATATTAGCCATCTGTAAGGGGACACTTAAGCAACGCTAACTGGAATGAACTGAGCACAGGAATGCAAAGTGGGTTGGTTAAACCACATTAATTTTGAAGGAGTGCCTCCATGCAGGGCTCTAAAGTGTTCTTAATTCAGTTTAGGTTGATTTGCTCTGAAATCAAGTATGTTAAAGTGAATCAAGGCTCTTCAATCCTGAAGGAGAGCGTTTCCACTGGGGCTAGTTAAGAGTAATTGAACTAATCCACTTTAAAAGTCAGTTCAGATTAGTTGTGCTAAGTGGCTGGGCAGATGAGGCCCAGGAGTACAGGGACCGTCTCTAGCATGCAACAGTCACATCAATCTGCCTCGAGGGCTGCTTTGGGAGGACAGCAAGAGCAGGGCTATTTTGCTATGCCACGGCTGGGAGTGGTTCAAAACATTAAAATAATATCATAATATAAATGTCTACTTGTGCTTGACAGGTGCCATCTGGTTGCAACCAAAGGCATTTTCCAAATATGTTTTCCCTGGACTGTATGCTGGCTATAGCCAAAGGGAAGCTGTTTTTACGTGCAGCTCCAAGGCCAGGGTTGCCCCAGGTGCTGGTGCAAACATAGGCATCACCTCTCAACCAGGCCATGCTTGAAGCTTACCACCTCTCACTCTAGTAAGGTCATAAAAGCTCCCAGGTCTTCACCCCAACATAGACATCAGGGCATATTTCATAGGTTCAGCTGAGGATTGAACAGGCCACTTAGCACCAAACAGTATAGTGATATGTGGTGTATCACTTCTACTTCAGCAAGTTCCCAGGGTGTTGTGCTTGGCTGGTCACMGTCATTCCCACTGGTTTCCATCCCAGCTTTTCCGCTTTGCTCCTGGCTGAAGCAAAACCAGAATTTCCCCCCAAAATAGAGAAAGAGAGCTAAGAAGGGACACAAGATGCACTTAGATGGTTAACAACTCCCCTAAATCCTATCTCTTCCCAACTGCTACTAATTTCTACTGCTGGGATTCTCCTCTTTTGCACCCCCCTCCCAGACCCAGCAGTAGCACAGAGCAATCTCCACATGGGTTTTGCCTTTCTAGGAAAGCACCAAGCCCCTCAGCATTTGATCCAAGCTGATTCTTCCCCAGCTAAGAAAAAATCCACCCAGCTGCTCTTTGATTTACACATTTCCATGGACGCACAGTGTTTTTTATCGGTTAGATATACGATGGGGGGGGGGAAGGGGGGAGGGAGTAAGTCTGCGTGTGTTCGTTCCAGTTAATGTTTCCTGTGCGGTTCAGGCCGTTATGCTTACAGGTATGTTTATTTCACTACTTTAGCAAACCAGCAGACTTTTTAATGGAACTGTTGATGTTTTTCCTGGCTGATCTTCTTGGATGGGCAAGGCAGTGTACAAATGAAGTTCATTCCTAGCTCCAGCCTGAAACTACTATTCTCCTCCTGGGACTGCAGGGAATTGAAGGTTTCCATTGCACTGGTCAGATTTCTTCCTTTGCCAGCCTTCAAATTTTAGTTAGATACATAAACAGAGGATTTGAGGCAGCTGACAGTAGCAAGAGCAATGCTTGCCTGAGGCTTTATGCAAGGGCACCGACCACTGAAAATGCAGCCATGCACCTCCCAGCAAGGCTCTGGAGAAGTATTAGTGGATACAACACTGAACCCCTAAAATGCAGCCTTGCTATTCGGGGAAGGGAAGCTTTCCTGCTTTGCTAGTATTTCAGAGATCACTAAGCAATCAACAGATTGCACATTTTAAGCACCCTGACATTACTGCAATAGGTAACTCCTGTATGATCAGAGCACTCTGTTCTATCACCCCAAGAAGGGGCACCATTGCAGATTTGCCTGATTAACAGAGCAGCTTCCCTGGCAGCAGCTCACTGGCCTTGTACCACATTCCCACACCACTTCAGCCTGCCCCTAGGCAGATTAGSGTCCACCATCTACCTCTTCATCCTGAGGTTCTTCCCTGCCTTCAGCAAAGGGGAAAGTCTTATCCCCCATCAGCTGCTATGGGTCACCAGCATTTCACTAGGGCCACCAAGCCTGGCACAGTCCTAAACTTAGTGAGTCAGATAGCCAAACCTTCAAGCTCTGGCTTCCCTGCTTTCAATSAACCTCACATCAGCTCCAGTGAATGCCTCAGCAGGATGCAGCAGTGAAGGAGGATCTCCCTTATTCTAGTGTATCCTCAAAGTAACATCTGAGATAGCCCACAGGGGAACCAAGTCCATGCCCTGGCTACAGACAGAGCTCCTCAAAGACAAAATTAGYAGAAGGCATCTCTACTGCATCAAGTGAGATTTGTTCCTGCTCAGCTGGAGGTTACTCCTCTTGATCAAGAGGCAGATGTAAGATGGGGGCTAGCCCCTCTCCCTTTCAAATGCCAGCTCTTTGAGCCAGTGTCTGTCCTGCACCAGACAGGTCTGTCTATAAAACATTTTCATCAGCTAGTAATACAAAATTCAGCAAGGATACTCTAACTTCAAAGACAGACAGGATAGTCATAACTGCGGCAGCAGGGATTGTTCACAGCCTTGTTTAGTCCCATTTTCGCTTTCCCAAGAAAAGCTCTTCGGTTTGTCCTCTCTTGCTCATGCTAGAAGCTCATGCTAAGCCTCTAGATTTCCAGAGTCAACATGAGACAAGCCAGAAGATAGAAATAGTCACCAGGGATGCAACACAGCTGAACTAATGAGCCAAAGGAAGCATTGCATCTTTGGTTAGACCTGTAATTCAGCTCAAGTGGCTGTTTCACCTCTGGCCTGTCAGATCAGCTTGCTAACCACAGACTGGGAAATAACTCCCTGCTAGCTCCCAGCAAGAGATTTATCTTTGGCAGGGGCTTAAAACACCCCTGCCCCCCCACCTTTGATTACAGAGAGGCCCAGGGATGTAGAAAGAGCTGTGCTATTAGCTTGCCAGGTATTTGGAGCTCTCACCTTTCACTAGAAGAGGATTAGTGCTAGGAAAGAATTTTGTCAAGATTAAGCAAAACAAGTCAAGTCTTCTAACTAAAGTATCAGTTCTTGTGGACTGTCCCCTGAGGGGTTCTGAGCTCGTGGATAGGGTTTCTTMTCAGACACGGGCAGCCCAGGAAAGCTGTGGCACAGTGATGCTTGCAGCAGAGCAGCAAGTGAACTGCGCAGCTGCACCACATGGCTGGGCAAGGCTGCTCCCCACATGGAACTCAGCTGAACCTGCTGATTGCTCTGGCAGGGCTCTCTTTAGTCAACTCAGATGAAGCTAGTCCAGGATTTGGATCCTCATCCTAAACCCAGTTACCCCTGTGTTTTCCAAGCATTCAATTCCATTAGCTGCCTGAGCTCCCAGGTAAATTCTGCACTCAGAGCTGAACTTGGCTTCCAGACACTTAGATGCACACTCATCTCACAGCTCACATCTAAGCCAGACGAAAGCTGSTCCCACAAATGAGGAGAAGCCTAGCTCTGCAGGCAGTGCTGTTGCAAGAAGCAAGGGACATGGTGCTGTGACATCGTACACATCAGTGGTGAAGATGCTCTCATACCTGAGGAAGGAAACCAGCTTTATCACCTTCAGGGTGACACAAAGGAGGTTTCCAGGCCTCCTTTTCAGGCAGGCTGGGATACTTTTGCTTAAGACTAGATAGCAGTAGACTATAAGGAAGCTGAGAAACACCAAGACACATTGGCCCTCAACTCAGATACAAGCTAGACCAAACTCAGGTGAGTATGCTCACTTGAGCATCTTGCAGTATTTTTTGCTCCGTCTCCTCCCAAACTCCCCAATGCTGAAAGGCACTACTTCAAAGGACTAGCACCCAGAAGAGATCTGACTAATGCTTCCCATTTTTTTCATGACAGATGGGGCTTTCTAACATTATCGTCTAGGATTGCTAGCCACAAACACCTTGTCATCTGAAGTTGCCAAGTTGAGGCAACTTCAGATAGTCTTTTGGGTGTTGAAACAGTATTATTCAGCTATGTCTGAGCTTACACCACATTTTACCATGATTTTACCATACACCTACCTCATTTTGGATCATTTAAGACTTGTTGCAGCTTACTGTGGGCAAGGCATGTTTTGGATGTCTGCTCGGCCTAGCCCTAACAGGGAAGCTCCCCACTTTGCCTGAAGGAAGGGCAAGCATCTTCTGGCCTGCAGAAAGTGTGTCAAACCACTTCAGATTTCAGAGCAAGTCTAACTCAATTTAAACATCCAAAGGACAAGACTATTTGACAGGGCTTTTTTTTTAACATTAAGCTCAGATATTCATACRTGCATGTCGTAACTTCATCCTAGGTGATCAYACGTTATTCCACAACAGAAGAAACATGTGCAGTGGGAGGTAGTTAAGTGACCAATAATGTAGCTTCAGCCTCTGGAGTACTTGGGACACTTATCCTAAAACAAGCAAACCATAGCAGCAAATGTGACACTTGTCCATCCAGTAAGATGGAGAACCTGTTGAAAGGTAGAACTCAAGCAGTTGTGATGTGGCACAGTCTAGCTGGAGGCCTGCAGCTCACAGTGTCCCCTAGAGGTCAATACTGGGTCCAGTCTTGTTCAACTCATTCATCAACAACCAGGATGAAGGGACAGAGTGCCTCCTCAGCAAGTTTGCTGAGGACACCAAACTGGGAGGAGTGGCTAATACACCAGAAGGCAGTGYGGCCATTCAGAAAAGACAGGCTGGGGGTAGGCAGAGAGAAACCTCATGAAGTTCAACAAGAGCAAAAGCAGGGCCCTGCACTTAGAGAGGAATAACACCATGCACCAGTATGGGTTGGGGGCTGACCTGCTGGAAAGCAGCTTTGCTGAGAAGGACCTAGGTGTTTCAGTGGACAAGTTGACCATGAGCCAGCAATGCGCACTTGTTGCCAAAGAGGCCAATGGTCTCCTGGGGTGCATTAGGAAGACTGTTACCAGCAGGTTGAGGGAGGCGATCCTGCCCCTCTCCTCAACCATGGTGAGGCCACATCTGGAGTGGTCTAATTCTGGGCTCCCCAGTACAAGAGACATGGATCTACTAGAGCAAGTCCAGCAGAAGGCTATTAAGATGATTAAGGGACTGGAGCATCCCTGCTACAAGGAAAGGCAGAGAGAGCTGGGACTGTTTAGCCTGGAGAAGAGAAGGCTGGGATGTGATGTGTATATATATCTGAACAGAATGTGTCAAGAGGATCAGGCCAGATTTCAGTGGGTCCCAGTGATAAAACAAGAGGCAACAGGCACAAACTGAAACACAGGAAGTTCCACCTAAATATGAGAAAAACCTTATTTACTGTGAGTGACAGAGCACTGGAACAGGTTGCCCAGAGGGGTTGTGGAGTCTCCTTCTCTGGAGATAGTCAAAACCCACCTGGACACAATCCTGTAGGTGACCCTGCATGAACAAGAAGGTTGGACTAAATCTCCAGAGGTAATTTGGTATTTTTCCTAAACTTCATAAGCATCTGGCTCTGATTAACTGCTACTTCTAATGACCTAGGTCAAATGGATCCACTCAAAATTCATGCTCAGTGCTTGACATCCCATTGACATGAACTGCATGCATCATGCTATCTTCCAAGCCAGCAGACTCAAAGCATTGATGTCAGATACTGTGAGCTTGCATGTTCTACAGCAGATGTACAGAACAGCTATGTTCTTATGTTGCTTGCAACAGACAAGTTCAGGATTAGCCTGTTATTTCCCATTCCCCCAAAAGAAATCTCCACCAACAACTGAATCTGCTAAAGTTCCCAAATCCCAGAATTTAATACCACAAGCAGACACAGACCGCAATACGTACAGAAGCTGTTTGATTCATTTCATAGCTCTTTGCAACAGGTAAAGGAAAAAAAAAATCAGAATAAGTTTTCTATCAGTTAAAGCAAATCCCTGAAGTTTAACTGCTGTGTTTATCCACTTAGCCACAAAATACTCTGTTCCACTTAGCACAGGGCAAACATGCATTACAATGAAGTTTATCAACTTGGTAAGCTTTACACTTTATAAGTGTATTTTATGACAATATCTTGAGATAAGACTCATTAGCACTTACAGCCACAATTTGAGGAAACCTTGAAAAGCAGTTAAAAACATGGAGGGGGGGAAATTTGAGACTAGATCTCAAAGAGCAGCTTCKAAAGAATTAACCCTTTCCTTCCAGCATCACAACAATTTCCTGCTACTCACCTTTGAGCTGGTTCCAGTAAGTCAGGAGAAAGCATCATASCTGGGATGCCTGTGTTGATCCAAGACCTGCAGCACTAGTCTCCCTGCAGCCACATCCTGCTCAAGGGACAGYAGCCCTCCATCCATGTTTTCACAGTATTACTAACAAGCAGACAGCTGGTCCCTTTGCTTATTAGAGCTTCTCAGACTGAGAAACCAATTGCATTAACATGCTACAAGCCACTRGAGAGTTTGTCTGGCTGCACAGAGAGAGGCTGCTTAGTTATGGAGAAAAGCCAGAGGCTCAGCATGGCTGCAGCCAGCAAAGTCAGGCACACAAGACTTCTTGGATTGCTTCAGAAAAAAAACATATGCCCTCAAAGGAGCACTGGGAACCTWGTAGGACACTCAAAATTGGAGGTGAAGGAGTGTATAGCATAAAGGGTACATTAGATGGGTGGCATGCCACTCGAGTGCCATCTCCAGAAAGTAACTGTACTGTCTATGGTTAAGCACAAAATGGCCAAGGGAGCCTTCATATCTATACAGTTTTAATGCATTGGGCTCCCTCCTCTCTAGTTTCTCAAAGATCAGGATAGGACTTGTCCCATTTGTATTCTATAGACCTCAGTAATCAGAGATTTGACCCAATTCTTGAAGGTGTTACCCTGAAGCTTGCAGCTTCCACAGGGATATTTCAAYCTACAGTTTCCTCAGCAAACTCTGSAATGCTTCAAAATCCCCACCCAGTCTAAGTTACTCTGCTTAATTAACAGCTAGGCAGAGGGATGCAAGCAGGAGACAGAGGAAGYAAGTCTGGCTTGCACCTCTTCTGAGCTGAACTTTCTAGGTCCCATTACCTCTGCACAGCAGACCCTGTGGCTGCTCAGTCATTCAGCACTGGAATTGCTAGTGATGCTCATTAGGTCAATACCTCCTCCTTTAAGTATCAGCACTTCACCAGGGAAAAGTGAAGCTTCACTCCATCTTCTCCAAGAAGCAAATGCACCAAAGTCTACCAGCACAGTAGATTAAGCAGACAGGAAAAACCAATACTGACAAAACCCAGTCTAGTTAGAAAGATTTAAACTAAGGAGCATCAAGGGGGCTTCATTTGGTCCTTTCAGATTTATTCAACCATCCTCCTTCCCAGTCTTACAGTCTAATTCAATTAGCTACCACTGAATAAGCCTTAAGGCAATTCATTATCCTGTGATAAAGCACAAGGCCTTTAATTATTAAGCACTCATGGGCTTTCTGTGTTGGGGTTGTGGGGCTGGACTCCCTTTTACTGTTGTTAGCAACTTCCAGAAAGCAAGTTAATCATTGACCGGGCCTTTCACCASGAAACCAGAGTCCTATAGATTTCTGGCTTGTAGTTCTGCATCACCAGTTGCACTACAGAAAGCATCTTGCCTCCTCCTGTTTCCCTGGATATGCAATTAATATTTTTATAACCAATTATCTTCTCCAGGAATCACCTGTACCATAGGTGCTCCCATCAAGAAACCCAGGCACATTTGGACACAGAGGGCTGCACAATACACACAATTGACAAGTTCTGCRTTGGGAGAGAAGGATGTCATGGTCATTTCCAGATAAGTGAAATGAGGCATGTGGCAGTTGTGACAACAAGCCAGGACATGAATCCAAGCCATACTAATCCCTGTCTGAATAAAGTGTGACACTGTTCCTTGAGCACACTGCAGGCAGAGGAAGCTTTTGGGTACTGCCCAGGCCAATTTGGGACAGTTCCAGATCCCCAGGGCTGATGACACAGCTGTGTTAGACCTTTGCTGTGTGCACAGAGCTAGTTGTTTTTTCAAGTGCTCCTGGGGTTCTTCACCACCTTTGTGGCACTTCATCCATCACTTCCAGCACTGCCTCCAAGTATCTACAAAGTAAATGCTTCTGCACATGGGGTTTCCTTCACAAAGGAAGGAAGGTTTAAAAACCTGCTTTGAATTCACCTAGAGAGGCCAACAGTGGCAGAGAAGCCAGTCAGGACTCAAACTGATCGGTCTATGTGACAATTCACCCAGTTTGGAAAGAGCAGAGAAACAGCCCAACCTTTATATTCAAAAAAAAAAAAAAAAAAGTACCTTAAATGACCATCAGACTCCTGAGAAGCAGACAAGCCTCACGCACAAGGGTGGGATGTCCAAGCTRCCCTTCCAGCCCTGGAAGCTGCCTCCTGCCTCCGCTCCAGCTGCACTCGCCTGCACACAGCATTCTTCCCTCACCRCCCAAGCCCAGGTTTTGTTTTTTGGTCACGCCGAAAACCAGCTGCTCTATCTCAGCGCATGCCAGGGGCAGCCAGTGTTTGGAAAGCTAACACGCTGTGGCCTGGCATCACAACAGCTCCCGAGAAGTTCACACGCAGCGCGCCTGAAGCTGGAGCTCAAGTGTGTGGCCCCACACTACCATCAAGTGACAGGTAGAGAAATGCTTGATAGGCAACAGCCATGCTCACATCTAGCATTTCCAGACTGCTGCAACTGGAAAAACAAGGCATGCCAGCACCAGCAGGCTTGCTTTTATTGGAGTCTGCATTCAAGTCAATGCCACACACTTGTAGCAACAGTTTGGGACCTCTTGCTAACTCTAAGCCTACTAAAGGAGTTGTGGGCATGAGGGTAGTCACTCGACCACAACCCTTGAATATCTACTAGTCTCATTGACAGGTCTTTTCAGAATGATTTTAGCAGAATCAAGCCCTAAACTAGCATGCATGCAGCATTTCTGTCCTAGCAGCACCTAAAAGATAGCTGGGGTACTTACTCTGCACCTGCCGTTGGGAATAAAAACATATTACACTTCCCACACCAAAAAAACTCACTGTGCAGTAGCAGCCCTGCTCTCTGTAGCCATGTTGGTAAATTTGGGCAAGCTATGCTTCCCCTCCCTCCCTCTCCCCCACACAAGCATTTAAGGGTTCCTGCTGCCTGCGTGCAGGGTGCAGATCAGTTACATTTATGAAGAACATTGCAATCTGTCAACATAAACACTATGTAAGCATGAGCCGCTTGTAACATTACTACTGGGGCTTGACAAGTGTTTGTGGAGGGGGCAGATCTGCTTGAGCTCCTTCTGCTGCGGGAAGGAGGGAGAATAAACTGCAAGCTGCAGGAACTCACTTCTTCCAATCAAAAAAGTGTGGGGGAACCGCATCAAAATAGAGTCAATCTGTAAATCAGAACACCCAGAAAGAAATAAGTTGAGGGGTTTTGATCTGCGGCCCGGACAAGTTACAGCTTCTGAGGGAGACCAGGAAAGCAGCAAGCTGCTATAGGTCAGCTCTCCTTCCTGCTCACACCAGGACACGCACAGCAGGACTGAAGTTAACCAGCCTGTCACCCCCAACATGGCTAATCTTGTCATCTGCCACATCTGAAGCCCAGCAGCGCAAGGCCCAGCACAATTCCCAGACACTGTTATAGTATTTCCACCAGCCACAGTTATAAAAGGAAAGGGAGGGAGGGAGAGGAACCCACACCCAAAGCTTGCAGGTCACCAGAGCAGCAGAAAAGGGGAGGAAATTGCAATGCAGTGCTTTCTCCAGGATCCCAGCAGGCTGGGGTTGCTCCAAGCTATCCCCATTCACCAGTTGTAATATGGTGGAAATTAGTTTCAAGACAGGCCAGCTGCAAAGGAGATGCCTGAACATAAAAGCAGACTGACTCTTGGAGTGCAAGTGCATCTCAGCTAGCCAGGCTCAGCTGACTCTTATCTCAAGGCAATGCTTCCCCTTCTGGTATTGATTCAACCAGCACCAGTTTCACAAATACTCCTGCCCTAAAGCATTCCCTCATCCCTCAGGCATCCCCTGGGAAGCTGGTGGATGACCTGGACCCTGCAGCAGCCCATTAAGTCCTGCTTCAGTTTTGCCAGCCTACTGTCTCCTCTATAAAACAGTCTTATATCAGGTAAGGCTTAGGAGATGCTACACCACATCTCAAGTCAGCCTCTTCCAGGTGCTTTCCATCAACCAAGGTAACAGTCCCCTTCTGAGCAGGGGTCTGGGGACTCAGCTCTGCTCACCACTTGTCTGGTTAAGCATCACTTCAGGTGCTGCCTTTACTACACACCAGCTCCAGGTCCAGCCAGCAAGCACTTGCTTCTCTAGGKAAACAGGAGAGGTGAGAAATACCCAGGGACCAGCACTGAGCCTGCCAAAGGTAGCTAGTTCATCTCCAGGTCAGGGACCAAGCCTAGCCCTTCCTCTGCCCCAGGACAGTGGGACATCACCTTTGCTCTAAATCAGCAGCCCAGAGCACACATTTTTGGCTGCTTACAAATCCCTTTGAGACACCACCAGAGCTGAAAAACCCCCATCAAGGGCCTTCCCTCCCCAGCACCCACCTAGGCCCTGCTCCAGCTTCCTCTCCTGCTGCCCCAGAGGGGCAGCCCCAGACATAACTACATGCTGACACAATCTCATTATCATGTAACCATGCCCCGTTTCTGTCCCCATACACTAATTCCCAGGCAGGCCACACATTTGGAAACACCAAATTCTTTCCCTGAAATAAGACATAGAGGGAGAGGAGGGGGAAGGGATTGCCCACAGCTGTCCCTATCCCCCAGCAGAGCAGGGCAGCAAAGCAGGAGCTGCAGCATGACATCTGCTTACCACAGCCACCCGCTGAGCTCCACTTCCCCCACCCCACCAGGGACAAGAGCCCGCAGAGCGGAGGGTCTCACATGCCAAAGGGTATCACGACACTGGTGCCTCAGACTAGGAAGGAGCATCCTTTCTCCCTGCCTGTCAGGGACATCTCATCAGCTGAGCCAGCTTCAGCACAGCCCCAGAGCTAAGGGTGATGCATCCAGGCTCCTTCCCCCCCTCTCCCCCCCCCAATTACAGGGGAGTCAAAATCCCCAATTCCCCTTCAAAATTAGGGATGATGGTTATATTAGAATAAACTGAGGCCACTCCTCACCTGGAGGAATTCCCTCCCATGCATCACCCCATGCATGCTGCTACACCCATATGGGACACAGTATAATGAGAGGGACTAACACCAGCCACCACAGGGCATCCGGAGAGGAATTAAGAGCCCTGCAGGAACACAGGCTTGAAGGAAGAACCTACCATTTCCCTCGTCAGTGAGGCAGAAGCCTGCCACGAGGAGCAGCTCACCTCTTCCACACACATGCTTGTCAGATCACATCTCATTGAGAATTAGCAAGGACCCTGGACCTCAGACCTGAATATTCTCCAGTGTCCAGAGACTTCCCCAGCAGCTCAGCAAGTGCTATCACTGATTTAAGGCCTCTTAGAGCAATGAGATGAGCAGCAGATGAGCCTTCACTGGAGCTCAACCCAAACAGAAAGATGCTTAACACAAACTTACTGCTCCACAGGGCTGGGATATACATCTGGCAGGATTTCCTCCCCTTCTTAGAGATGCCTCAAATCAGGATGAGAGGAGCAGCAGCTGCCCCAAAAGTGTCTTGAGATAGAGAATAACCCCAAAACAGTCAGGACTTCAGA
>NW_028186061.1:255973-256806 GCF_003343005.1 Rhea americana | reverse complement strand
TCTGAAGTTGCTAAAATCTACACCAGCCACAAGAGGCCAGAACAGAAATCCCCCAAAGGGGTAACTGAAATGAGTTACCTGCAGCATTACAGCTGCTATCATCACCACAGAATTAAACCCAACTGCTCACAAGCCCCATCAGTACAAAGGCACAGCACAAGCACCCAGTGCCTGTGGTCTCCAGCAGGCCCACAGACAGGTGGCTCAGCCCCATGCTGTCAGTGCGCTGCAGTGGGAGACAAGGGGGGGGGGTTTCCCTAAAACCTTTCTCTCACAGGGCTCATGCTGTTCCCTCACAAAACCAGCCAAGAGAGCAGGAAGCTAAACAAGTCTCAGGTTGGAAACAGAAGATGCAAGTAGCACTGTTTGGAAAGCTTTGCCAGACCACAGTAAATGAACAAACCTCAATACCAGCATTTTTTTTTTAAACAGTGGAAAGAAGGGAGTGGAGGGAACCTCAAGTCTGGTAAAGCCTTCCCTGAAGCAGGTCCAGTGGCTCCTACCAGTGGTCACAACATAACATCCTAAACAGGACACAGTTATCACCAGTCCAGTAAACTTGCTGAGAAGCAAGATCAGGTGCTTGCATCCTCCCTGCCTCACCCCATAAGCTGCTCTCATTCCAGGCAGGTCCTTTAGAAAGAACCAGCCAAAGCATCACTTAGAGACACCAAAGCAGGGTGCACAGGTTGAGCCTGGCATTGCAGCCCRAGCTCCTGCAAGCCGCTCACCTTGGTGCAGGAAAGGGGGCTGGTTTGGGAAAAAGGAGGGAGGGGAAAGAACATGCACAGAAGGAAAGAGGATTTATGAAAGAGAACGGGCTCAGGATGGAA
>NW_028186061.1:226933-254746 GCF_003343005.1 Rhea americana | reverse complement strand
GGCGGGGCGGGGCGGGGCGGCGAGGCCACGCCCACCCCCCCCCGGGGAGGCCGCTGCGCGGTGCGGGGGGAGCGGAGCGGGAGCGGTGCTGGGGCAGCGTGCAAGGGCTGGGCGTGCAAGCGCCGGGCGTGCCGGGACAGGCCGCCTTGCAAGGGACGGGCACGACCTGCAAGGCCTGGGCAGCCGTGCAAGGGCCAGGCCACCGTGCAAGGGCTGGATGTTCCGAGGGAGGGGGATGAGTGGCAGGTGTGCAAGGGTCAGGTGGCCGTGCGAGGGCTGGATGTGCAAGGGATCGACCTGCACGGGCTGGGCAGCCAGGCAAGGGCTGGACGTGCAGGAGCAGCAGCGGGTTGAGGGGGTGGCCGTGTAAGGGCTGCATGTGCAAGGGCTCAACCTTCAAGGGCTGGGCAATTGTGCAAGGTCCCAGCAGCTATGCAAGGGCTGTACATGCAAGGCTGGAAGTGCTGGTGTGGATAGTCATGCAAGGGTTGGATGTACCGAGGGGGCAGCTGTGCAATAGCRGGGTGAGCAAGGGCTGGATGTGCAAGGGACTGACATGACTGGATGTTCAGAAAGACTGAACATCCATACAGGGGCTGGGTGTGCAAGGGTTGGGCAGTCATGCCAGGGCCAAGCAGCTATTTAAGAGCTGGACAGTTGTACAGGGCCTGGGAGTACCAGGGGTGGGCATCTGTGGAAGGGCTGGACATCTGTGCAAAGGCTGAATGTGCTAAGGGCAGATATCCATGCAAGGCCCAGATATCCACACAAGCCCCAGACAGCCATGCAGGATCTGGGCAACTGTGCAAGGCTGAACACTCATGCAAGGACTGGACATGCCGAGGCAGAAAACCATGCAGGGGCTGCATATGCCTGCAGTGAACATCTGTACAAGAGCCAGGCAGCTCTGCAAGGGTTGGATAGTTGTGCAAAGGCTGAATGTGCCAGGGCTGGGCAGTTGTGCAAAGGCTTAGGAAGTGTGCAAGAGCTGGATGGTTGTGCAAAGCCCAGGTAGCCATGCAAAGGCTAGACACGCCGGGACCGGAGAGCCATGCAAGGGCCACRCAGCTGTGCAAAGGTCGATCCTCTGTGCAAAGGCTAAGTAGTGGTGCAAGTGCCAGACAGCTGTGCAGGATTTAGGCATGCAAAGACTAGACAGCAATGCAAGAGGTGCACAGCTGTGCAAGGGCTAAGCATGGAAGAGCTAGACAGTTGTGCAAGGGATAGACAGAAGTGCAAGGGCAAAGTATGCAAAGGCTACACATGTAAAGGATGGACAGTGCTACAAGGACCAGAAGTGCAAAGGCTGATCAGGCACCCAAGGGCTGGATGGTTGAGCCAACATCAGACACACAAGGACTGGTAAGCCATGCAAAGGCTAAACACTTATGCAAGGACTCGATGTGCAAGGGCTGATCACTTGTGCAAGGGCGAGGTGTGCAAAGGCCAGACAGTCATGCAAGAGTGACACGTGCAAGTGCTGATCTGTCGTGCAAAGACTAGAGAGTCTTGCAAAGACTGGACAGTTRTGCAGAGGTCAGACATGCCAATGAGGCCCAGGAAGGCACAGAGACTTGATGCATGGACAGGAGGATGTGTTCGCAGGCTGGGATCAGGCCATGCAGCCCTTGGAGTGCGGAGAGCCCGAAGTGGGGTGAATAAACCTGCAGGAGGATGCAGTGTCTGCAGCAGGGACATGGTGCATGCTAACCCCAACGAGCACTGGGATAACCGGGRCAGGCTTTGGCTACATTCTTGTCTCCGATCATTTGAAAGCAGGATGCCCACACATAGGGTTAGTGGGGAAAAAGGATTTGGGGATCTTTTTGTCCTGGAATGGCCTTTGAGGGGCGTGGGGAACTCAGTGAATTTATTCTCGTCAAACATTCAGGCATTTCCAGCCCTTCCAATGCTACGCAAGCTGTTTGGGTTCTGCTTATTTTCAGGATGGGAGGGGGGAAGGAAAAGGCTGTTTTAAGTTCCAGGCTAGTATAAAAGATCCCAGGTGAGCCGCTGCAGGCTGAACCTTGGCAAAACGGCCTCATGGAAAAGCAGCCGGGTTCACACCATGCGACGCTYCGCGCGCGAGCTGTGGGAGCTCCTGCTGCAGCTCTGCTTTGCAAAMCTCGGCTCCCCGCAGCTCTGCCCCATCATGGAGTGCTCAATTCCAGCGGAATTAAACCACGGCTGGAAGATTCATATCCAAACTGCTTCATCAAATCGTCGTGGTTCACCAAGGGCCTTGGAGTATTTGCGGCCCCCCTTATCTCGCCGGCTGGGGCTAGGTGGACGGGTTTAGCGTCATCCTTCATGTACGTCCCCGAGGAGCCGAGGTGCCCAGTGCAGGGAAGAGGGAAGGGAACTCCGGTTACACCAGATAACTGCCACGTAGGGAAGGAAGGTTCCCGGAAAAGCAGCACGGCCCTTGCATTTAGTCATTTCCCCTCTGCAGGAGCAAGGTGCCGATGCCGAGGCGGCGCGCCGCGGCGGCCACAGTTCTTTCCGACGTGGCACAGCACATGCCGCCGACCGAAAATAGAGCTGATGCTTCCGCTTTTGGCCGGGTGGGGAGGGGGGAAGGGAAGGGAAGCACACGGGAGACCCTGTCCGGAGCTACGTCACTGCAAACGGAGAGCCCTGGCGAGCAGCGCCGGCTGGCACACACACAGGCCACGGCGCCTTGCTCAGCTGGAGGGCCGGGAGCAGCGTGCACGGTGCTTTGTCCAAGCTGGGAAATCCAGTGTTATTCCAAAGACATGGCTCATCCCGGCTGAAGTAGCCCAGCTGCTTGATCCAAGCCGGAGTTGACTCCTCTCTGACTTCACCCTCCGCTGTGGATGCACAACGGGACCATGCGCAGGTCCCAGGCACAGCATCCTCCYGGAGCAGCTTTGCAGCTGTCCAGGGTGTTATTTTATCCAGCGGTTGCCAGGAGGCCGCAAAACCCACGTTTTTCTGCTCGGCGGCGGTGCCCTTGGCCAGCGTCCCCAGGGCCGAGCTGCTGACAGCAGAGGGCAGTGCCACATCGAGGCAGCGCCGCGGGTCCCGGGGCGAGCGCAGACCTGCTGCTTGCTGCGCGCTTGGCTTTTTAAGCTGTCATTTTTCACCAGGGCGTTTTAGTCCCAGGATGGCAAGGGACACGCTGTAGCGACCAAGTAGCTTAATGAGTTCGGCGTTTCAAGAAGTGATGGTTTCAAAGGCCCTTCGGGGCTTATCTGTATCAGGAAACRGTGCTGCTATCAGCGTGATAAAGTCTTCTCTACCACTGAAATAAGACGCCGGTGCATGAGAGTAATGCTGAGMAAGAAGCTCCTTTAGGCAACCTCAGGACAGGCATTGCTAAACCCACCTCACTGCGTGCTTCGGCWTCGGTAGAGAACCTGCCCGTATCGTTCCCCTAACCCCAGCCCTGCCATCTCACTTCTGCAAGGCRCTTCTGGCTACTGGGCAAATTGGTGAGCACCCAGTGAGATCCCAAGAGATGGAGCTGATCCTGGCCTGGCACCTGCCCCTGCAGAGGGGACATCCTCAGGCAGCAAAAGTGACCGCTGCTGTTCCACCAGRCTCCTCCCAGGCCCGTTAGACCACAGGGAAATCTGGAAGGTGACTTCAAGTGTTCCTTCTCCGTGACTCAGCTCTCAAGCTGCTCCCCAAGGCTCAGCTTGTGCACCGGAGCCACCAMGGCTTCCCCACCCCAGCGGAGCCCTTGCCTTTCTCACTCGGGCTTTTTTCTTTTTGCAAAAGAACTTGGCTCCTCTCCTGGGTTCTCCTGCCCTTCCTATCACCCTGTTCCCTGTGCTTTCCTCTGAGGGCAGCCCCCGTTCGAAAGCCGAGTGCCGGCAGCTTCGGCTCTGACGAGCAAGGGCTCACTGAGGTCTTGCAGCGTGAACCAAACCTCTCCAATTCGGTGACTCCAGCTCAGCGGGGCTGTTGAGTCATAGGAGTCCGAGAGGGAAGGAAAATACCCATGAGGTCATCTGGTTCATCCCTGGCTGCCGGTTCTGCATGGGTTCCCCATCGGATATTTGGCACTCACTCCCAGACTAGAGGAACTCAAGCGAGGAGGCGAGAGATGGGGACCTCCCAAGGCTTGGTCTGCTCTGGGTAGCTGAGGCTGTGCCCAGGACAGCTGAGAAGCCTTCGTCCGTCTTTCCTCCAGGCAGATCACCTCGGAGACRAGCCACTCACATTTCCCTTCCTCGGTTTCCTTAATTAGAAGTGGGCACGGCGTTTCTCTGCCCTCCGGATACAGCCTGAAATAACAGGCAAGGCGTGGGAGCACTGCCCGCCTGTGGATAGTCGTTTCTTCCACCGGCTCAGGGATCACACCGTTCAAGTTCCCCCTACCTCCTCTCCCTGCATTTCCATTTGCTCTTTTTTCACTGTCATGTGGACTCCCAGGGTGTTTCCTCCGTCCTAGTAATCATACGTGGGCTCAAAGCCAGGTTCTCACTTCTTTTCCATCAGGCCAGGATGCAGCAAGAGTCACCCCGAGGRCAGCTCTAAACTTCAGTCAGCTTCCTCAAGTCAGGGCTCAGGATGGTGCAAATAACTGCACACGAGGAGCAGCGTGTACCTGACTGTCCTGTTCACGCTCCTGCCCTGTGTCTGCGTGGCCTCTCTCCTTCACACGGCTTCGCAGAATGGTTGTCCCCTGCCCCTAGTTACAGAAGATGGGGGACCATCAGCTTTGTCTCCTGAGGTCTATCTGCCCTGGGGTCCATACCAGACACATGGAGTTAAACCTGTTGAGTTTTTGCGTGTTCTTCTCCGAGTCTACCCCCAAAATGAGTCATTCTGGTGGAATCAGGCCGGTGACAAAGCTGCCATGGGACAGAACCCAAGCAGGGCCTCTCACACCGAACCTCAACAAGCAAGATGTCACCTTAACCCTCATTCCTGTCAGAGATCCCCTCTCTTAACTGATTATAGGACCCATATTAAAATATCTTGAAAGAGACTTAACCAACAGGTCCCAATAGGCATCTGTTACACGGCAGCTAAATCTTATTAAGCATTAGCAAGCACCTTACTCCTGGACTATGGTAACAGGCTCATGCAGATCCTTTCTGAACATTGCCAGCTCTCGGTATAATCAGGCAATCTCATAAAATATGTTTACAAGGGGCCCCAGGAGGTCACCTATTCCAGCCCCCACTCCACGGCAGGAACTGTTCCTTTATGTTTATTTAATTTCTTCAGAGCAATTGCTGGGCATCCTGCTCTCCTGTTGTGCCGCAAAGAGAAAGGAGATAGGAAACTTTTCAGCTTTCCTGAGGCCCCCCTAGAATTGCATGCAAGAAGAGCAYGAGGTGGTCTTTAAAAGCATTCCTCTCTCTTTTCTGCTCCACATTCCCCATATTCTACCATCCCCTTATTTAAGAAGGTACCACTTGGGAGTTAGTTGAAGGAAGGACTGAGCTCGTGACCTTTTTGTCTGAAGTGAACTCAGGGTGGCTGCACACACTTCCCCCAAGAGGCATACCACTACCGGCGTGTAGGCGCAGTGGTGCTCGCGGCTGATTAATGCCGGTGTGTCCTTTGCAAGGACAGTCAGCCCCCAGGCCTTCTGCAGGGTACTCCCAGGCTCCGAGCCACTGGCAAGTAGGTTGACCAATGCACCTGCACCTCAAAACAATCTTTATAAACCTTGACCCACTGGGTCTGCCAGTGCCCTGACACCTTTGCCTTTGGTCTCTTGGGTGGGGGGCGGGGGGACCYGCAATGGCATTGATCAACTCAGCAGCCATGCAGGCTCCCAAGAAAATCCGAGTTAGGGCATCCAACCAAAAGGAGCTCAACAGGCTCCCATTTGCCTTATCCAAATCTCTGCTTCTCAGAAATCTCTCCTTCCTGGAGACCTTTTGGCCTTTATAGGGATCAGCTGCTTGACAGCCTATCTCTGTGCATGCCCCACAAGCAGCATGGGCCCAGCCTTCTCCCAACAAGGCTCATTTCCAGAGCAGGGTGAGCCTGACTCCGGGCTGCTTGGCTCTTAAAGAGACGGATCAGTCTCTTACACTGCTGTGTCAAGACTTCTCWAAGGCCTCTTCTCATGCCATCATGTAATGGAGGGACATACCCRTGGCAGGCTCGGCATGAGGCGGGATCATGATGGGCTCAATCATGCAAAATGCTGTTATTAYGTGTGTGTGTGTGAAGCAAACTGTTTTCAAATGTTTTGCTTTTTAACTGCCCTCTATCATTAAGAAAACATAATCATAAATTATTTCACACTCTTTGAAAGCCCAGTAAATTCTTCCCTTAAGATCCAGTCATTCCTCTTTGATAGCAAAGGGGACCTCTCTTTGYTAATGTTCCCAAGATCTGAGGAAGTGATTAAAAAACATCAAAAATGGGAATTTTGCCTCYCATTTCTGTGCCTGTCTTTACTGGCTGTACTCTGCTCTTGCAAGGGTTTTTCTTCTTATAGCTAAGTACATGAGTACTATCAAAATTGCCCTTCTGAGGAAATCCAAACAAATTGTCCTTATTGTGGGCACTTTCCTCCTGGTGATTTCACAGGGAATCAGGGACTTCATAATCTGGGCAGGGTGATTTTTAATGTAATTAGTCGCACTGCAAAATAAGGTCTTTATTGTCTTTATGACAATCAGGCATGCTAGGAGTGAATGTGTTTTTGTTATATAGAGCTGCAGGAGGTATCTTGAGGTCTGAAGGAGCATTGCCAAGCAAGCAGGGACTTTTTTCACTTTCTGCCATAGCCCGTGTTGTAAATCATAGCGATTTACCGGCCATTATTGAAGGTGTTTAGTGASAGTTTGGTTCCTTAGGAAAATCAGCAACCACATAAAAGAGGGAGATGTAAATTCACGCGTGTTGATGGAGAGCTCCTCGTGGAAGCTCTACAGCTCTTTTTAGCACCATTTACGTGGTGCCAGCCCTGAACCAGCCCTTGGCCATACTGCTTTCAAACTGGAGGTGGTAAGGAGAGTGACGAGAGGAGGGTAAATTGGGAAACTAAAGTAGTGCATGTGTAGGAGGCCTTAGGGGACCTGTGGGTGAAGCAAGGGTTACAGCAGTGGGCAGATGTCAGGATGCCGGCTGCAGATCCATAGGAAATCAGCCCTCATTAGCTCTGCTCTCATGGGACCTCTTGTTTACCTCATCCTTAGGGTGACAGGTGCCCAGGGTAACCTGTTCCTCTATCTTTAAGGTCACACACCTTGCCTGTATATCTTAGGGACTGACAGCAATGACCAGGCATATGACCAAGTCAGGGGTCTTTGGCCTTGAACATATATTCAACCAGTTAACTGAAGGACACGTGAGAGACCCTGAGAGCAAAAAGAGGAGATAGAATAGTGTGGGAAATAAAAGGAAAAGAGCCAAGAAAGCAAAGAAAGAAAAAGGGACAGGATTGCAGAGGTTGGATTCCTGGAGCCCAGCTGGGCCCTGTTATTGTGTCCCTGGGTGGGGTCACTGCTGTCACCTCGGAGAGGGGTTCAGAGAACCATAATGGAGCAAATTGCCCCAACAGGAAATTCTTTCAAATCTCCAGAAAATATTTTTCAGTCAGTGTCTTATTACATGCACTGAATCCACTTTTCTAGCCATCTTTGTCCGTCTGTGAATATTTCCACCTACAGCATCCTCATTAAATTCCTCTGAGCTCTTTTCAGTTACAATTTTGTTGTGATGAAAAGTTCCCCTG
The DNA here is from genome assembly GCF_003343005.1 of Rhea americana. NCBI lineage: Eukaryota > Metazoa > Chordata > Aves > Rheiformes > Rheidae > Rhea > Rhea americana. The sequence goes on along the minus strand of NW_028186061.1, from coordinate 247,071 downwards.
ATTAACCATTACTCTTAAAAAAGACAAAATCTTATCAGTTCCTAGTTTCTTGTCTCCATTGCATCTGGGGTCTCTCCTTGCTGGTAAAGGACAGGTCATAAGGTCTGCTTTTCCTAAACTCCGTTTGTGTATATGGGTTGCAGCATGGAGCCAGATGTGACTTAGACTGGGTGGTGTGTATTAAATGTCAGTGCATACACATGGGAAGCGAGGGAGGAAGCTGTTGGATGAAGCTGTAGATCCTGATCTTGGATCCAGTTCCCTCCACTGGCCCCACTGAGGAGGGATAGGAGATGTTGGATCAGTTTTTAATGTGGGAGAGAACACGGACATATAATAGTAGTGGATGAGTAACAGATCTGGGTAATGTCTTTTTGGTTTTTGTTTTTGTTTTTTAATGAATAGTGAATTTTCTGGAAACGGGTATTTGGGAGGGACAAAAGGTATTCACCAATTTGTGTTGAAATTGCTTGGGCATTTCCTTCCAAGATTCTCCATGCAGGTCCAACATGCTGACAGATTTCCTTGGACATTTCCAAATCTGACCTTTTTGTTTGAAAATGACATACTGTGTTTAAAACAAAACATCCCTATGTGGAAAGCAAAGGCAGTGAAGGAAGGAGTGAAATGGCCTCAGAAAGGAACAACACCCGTAACTGAACTCAAATGGACTTTTATGAGCTGAGCCAAAAGGACATTTTCTGTTCTCCAATTTCATTTTTATTAAAAGCCTGAAAAAAAGCCTTTGGTCTTTCCAATCTACCTGGACTTACTTCTGTCACCACTTTCCAGCCCCCATTTCTGGGATCAGGCTCCCTCTGGCTGTCACTCGTGAAAGCCACCTGCCTTCACCCCATGCTGGGACCATTCTGATTTGCACAGAGGGGCCAAAAATATTACTCCAAGCCACTCAACAGCAGTGCTGAGATGGTAAACACCTCCCCAGAAACCAGTCCTCTTATGCTGCTCCATCCTGGAGGCAGATGCATTTATTTAAACAAAGTAGGAAAGTGCTGCTCCTTGGTCCCACCATGCCCCGTTGGAAACGCTGAAGCAGGAAGGAGTTGCTGGTTGTTTTTAAGCAGCTCTGGGCAGTTTTTCTGAAACTGTTCACAGTCGCAGTGGCTCAGAATGGTAGAATATTTCTAGGGGAATTGCTGGAGGATCATTTCCCGAGTCCTACGCCACTGCCGTCTATTCAAGTTGTATGTGCTAGCTAACAAGTCCATCCTATTGAATGCTGAAGTAGAAGGGATCCAGCCAAGAGATCTGGCAACCTGTCAGCTGCAAAACAGCCAGAAACAAACTGAGCAAAAATATTTTTGTAGTCACAATATCAAGCCCACCCATCGAACGTGTGTCGGGTATTTTCCAGGACTGCTGAAAACTCTCTCTTTGCTTTTATTTTTAGATGAAAGGTGATTTTGGTCATGTTATTTCTCTTTTTGGCCATTTCATGCTAATAAAAGGGTTTTATTTCAGTGTTTAACTTTCTTTTACAGCAGGGGGAAACAGGCTTATGATTTATTGCTGCAACTGAAATGCCATTGTCTTGAAGGTTGCCATCTGTCTGGTCTTCAGCCAGAGAGTTCAGGAATGGGGTATTTTTTACCTGTGTTAGTAGTTAGTTAGGCTGCCAGATTTTGACTCATGAACCACAGCTGAAGGGAGTTTTCCATGAGTCCCTGCTCCCATGAGCAAACTGAGAATTTTGAAAAAAACTTCAGGCCCACTCAAGCTCAAGAAGATCATGATCACTGAGCTGGTCAGCTGTGTTGCTTTCAGATGGGTATTTGACAAAACAAAAAAACTACTAGTGGGATACAGCACATGGACCCAAACCCCTCCATTTAGAGGTCTCCCATGAATGTGTCCCATGTCAGCTGGGCACCTGAGCCCCTATTACAGTGTGAACACAGGTGTCTGGTGCCACTGAGCTGACCTCAAGACATCCATATGGGACTGGTAGACGCAACACAGGAGCCAAGGGACACCTGTGTTTTCTGGAGCAGCAGCTGAAGGTCAGCAGGACACCCTAGAACATTCCAAATGTCACCTGATGACCATGCTTGGATGAATGAATCCCACCTCATTAACTGCTTGGAGTATCTCCATTGACTGTAAAGGGAGCTCAGACACACAGGTTGCCTGTAAGCATGTACATGTTCCTGGGGTAAGGATTGCCAAGTGAGGGAGTACAGGATCATGCCTGCTATGCTACCTTTCAGCTGCCAGTCCTGGTTTCTGTCCATTTGCTCAACGTTTAATGCCACCCTATACAGCTGGAGTAATGAAATAATCATTTTGCAATGTGCCAGCTACTACTGAGGCTCTCACAAACCTTACATGGACAGACTAGGTAGTTGGCAAGCAAAACACTGAAAAGCAGGGGCCATCCACGCTGATAAGTTGTGATCTAAGTGTGTATAGGGCAGATACTTACCTGGACATACTAATAGAGTCATTCCAGAGCTGGCCCTAAATCAAGCAGCTGGCATATAATGTTTGATTAACCTATCTTCCATCCAATCCTAAAGTGAAATTCACTGGATTACATGTAGATGTCTGCAGTGTAGATATCTCCATCTGAGCTAGGCTCTCATTGCAGGCTCCCTCTATGGTTATTGGAGATCTAGCCAATATGTGCAGTGGGATCTACAGGGCAATTTTTCTCCCCTTAGACATCTCAGCTTTCATCTTTTTCAATGGAGACCTAATCAGTACAATCCATATGTGGGAATCAGCTGTCTTAACAGAGGCATCTTGTGCCACTTGAGAGGACCTAGAGTATCCAAGGTATCAACATGTGACTGGCAGATATGACCCAGGTCCTACTGGATCGACAGCTGTAGTCCACACAGGACTGACTGAGATAACACCTCCAGAGCCAGAGTCCTGAAGGCCAGAGCTTGAGAGCCAAAATTCACTTAGTTTCTTACAGAGTAACTTTGGCAGAATATTGGCAAGGAGGCCCAGGAACACAATAGAAAACACAGTAACCCAAACCCTGCCTGGCATAGAGATGTTGAGCACTCTAGAGACTTAAAGTATCTTGCAAAATACTCCTTCAGCATCTGAAGCTGCAATACTGTGTAAATACAGAGTATCCACTGTCTGAGCTTGAGCTGAATGTGCATTTAACTCTAGCTGTCTTTGTCTTTGAAGGGCAAACGTGTCAGGTTGACCTAGAGCCAGGACAAATTTCTTGTCAAAAAGAAAGGGATTGGGGGGAATTGCTGGAAATGTTCCAGCCAATCTGCAATTTGGGGGGGGGAAATATAGATGAAGTTCAATACATAGAAATGTTTACCCTCATTTACTTCCAATAAATGTTTTATTAAGTTTCAATTCAGATGTTGAACTTTCATAGTTTTGTCACTCTCCTCCTTCCCAGGCTCAAAACAGATCTGTTGTTTTCTGTTTTCATCTTTAGAATACTAAATATCTCTGGCAAACTGCCTTTTTCAGCATCCCAGACTGAGTTCCACCTTTGGGGAACTTCCCATATTTCAATATTCCCTGAAATCTGGTGATGTACTAAGGAGTATACCACATACCCAACTATTTACCAACCTGAAAGAAAAAGAAAGAAAAAAAAAGTATCTCCCCATCCCAATATATATACTTCATGTCACACTGTGGTGTTGATGACATCCTGGTAGAAGAGATTCCCTCATCATATCATCACATCACTAGTTTTGTCTTCTCCTTTGAAACTAGAGAGGGAGCAAACTCAGTTCTCCTAATTTCCAGCACCAGCTCCGAGGAGAATGGCAGGTGAAAAGTGCTGGACAACTGAACATGTGTACAACAAAAACACAAGAGTGATGGTTTGGCTGGGAATGCACCTGAAAGGCAAGGCAATGATGGCATGCAACGCAGGGATTAGCTGGTAATGATAAGCCAGAAAAGAATGGTTGATCCTACCCTGTGGAAGGACTGACGGGTGTTTGGCCAATTCCACCTGATGAGTAGATCTGTGTACTTCAAAGACTACTGATTTCAGCCATAGCATTCTGCATCCCCCGCAGAGCGACGTGGGGACATGCTGCGTGCCAACAGACGCACCCTCTCCCATGGTCAGCAAATGCAAGGGTGAAAAATGAATGGCAGTTATTAAGCCTCCTGGGGCTTGATTCAACGTACGGATTCTGGCAGGATTTGTATCCAAAGTCAACAGAGCGCACAAGAAAATGTGGGGAGCACCAGCCTCAGGCACGTGATTGGTGGAACAAGAGCCCGAACCGAGTCATTACATAACAACAAGCACAGAGGTCTGTCGGCAGCGGCACCGAGGAGATGGACAAGTCGGGGTGCTTTCTGTATGGGACCCATTGTTCAGCAAACGAGAGGTCCTTCCTATTTGGTTAATGGGTCAGCAAACTCTGTTGCTTTAATGGTTAATCATCTACTTACATTGTTCAACAAGTAAACCCACTCAGATAATGCTCTTTTACCTGCAGTTCATGTGACAGGCCGACTTCCCAGCTGGGAGCAGGGAAAGTATTTGATGCTGGGAGAATGAGAGGGAAGAAAAATATGAGGCTCTGAGGCTCTGACTTCAAATTTGTGGAAACATTTGGAACAATAAYGTATACATGCACATAATCATAGACGCACGCACATGCAAAAAAGTGTGTGTGGACAGAAACACATGCACAGAGAGATCTACAAAAAATAAATGTCTCAACTCCAAACCATTTTCCAACAATTAAACTCACCACAAACTATCAGCTAGCACACAAATGACTGGAAGCTGACARGCAAAACTCACTCCAGCCTCTTCTAAGCAGCAAGACAGGCAGAGAGCCACAACTATTTAGGATTTCAGAGTCTCCAGTAGTATCTCTTACTATAGTTATTGAAACAGCTCTAGAGTTTTGGATTCCAGACTCATCGCATCCCTCCACCCTGTGCTGTCTGAACAGATCCAGCACAGATGTTGTAGACCTTAGAGTCAGGTGGCCAAGTCCTAATCCCAAGTATACTTGATTTGCTTGTGTCGTTTTGGAGGTGTCACTTTCTTGGACATTTTTAATACAATGAATATACAGGTACTTTTAGTTAATTTAAGCATCTGATGCTAATGCTCAGTAACCCAGATGACATGTCAGAGGTTGTCAGAATCAAGGCATGCATCACCRAGTACAATTTTCTGATTTGCTGTGRTTCAGGCTGTCAAACTGCRTAATTACTTCTTGACTTTAAAATTTCTATCTTTATGTGACAGTGACAAGTATGGACCTTAGCTGGTTGAGGATAATGGTGATTCACAGCCCTCTGCCCTAATTTGACAGCAGTTTAATTGTGTGTGTAGTATAAACACGGCACCAAGCCCCACTCTCTCAAGATGGCCACTTCCAAAGCACAGTCTGGAAGTGAATTCCTAAAAAAGGACTCTAAGAGTCACCAACCCCCASCATGCCCAGAACATACTCTTTAGAMCTGCCTTCAATATATTTCCATCTCCTTTGGTGGGATGCAATGATTTTCCTATCTACTAAAGCACATAGCCTGTCAACCTACCGCCAGGAAAACCCAGCCATTAGATGAAAAAAGACACATCTCGGACAAAAAAGGCTAACAACCCAGACAAAGGACTTCCAAAGGCAGTCTTGAAATACTTGTGACTCAGTATGGTCAATACACTTCAAGTCCACTTAGGAACAACAGCCTTGGCTTCATGTCATCATCTCCAGGATGGTAAGAGGTAAYAGCAGAAGGGTCTACAAACACTTGGAGTGTTTGTTCCTGCCCTGCGGATACTTGTCACTTTGGAGTTACTTCCAGCCGTCCAGGACATGGATGTGCAACCTTTGAAGTAAGGGTCCCTTTCGCATCCGGAGAGGCACGCCAACACTTCAGCATCAACAGCTTTCTTCTTCATCAGGCTGTGAATGTTCCACTGGACGATGGGGCAAGGTCACAGTGGCAAGGCTGGGGCAGGTGATCAGCAGTAGAAATTAGTCCTCTTTACCAGAAATAAAATGCATTTAACTTGCATCCTAATGATGGGGGGCRTGAGACAGTCTGTCATTTCCTCAGGGGGGAGTAGGTTGAGATAATCACAAAGGGAGCTGACAGCCTGAGCTGATGTGGTATTTCTGCACTGGGTTCAGACATGAGTCCARGTCCTAGCACATGCTGCGTGGTGGACTCAGAGAGGAGAGTCCAGTTACTCCAGGTAACTAAGAGATTAGGGGGTAACTTTATGTCTTCCTTCTCCTAATTCATCCTCCCTCTTCCTCTCTAGCCATGAGGCAGAGCCCTAGCCCCTATACTCTTGAATTTGGCCTGTTTGACCTCAGAATCATCTCCTCATCCCAGGGCAAGAACCCCTATGTCCTTCCCAGTGAAAACAACTCTCAGGCTTTCAGCTGCTTCAAAGAAGGAGGTGACCCCTCTAGAGAAGGTCACAGGACTGCAACCAAGATGAAAAGATCTCTTAAAAAAGGACCCATGAGGGGCAATGGAGGAATAGGCTTTCTTGGTGTAGGGGAGACTGAGAGGAGATGGGGTCAGCATATCCACTGCACGCAAAGGCAGGGAATAATCTGCTCATCTAGAGGAAAAGAAACAGCCGACTGTGAATGCGGTGACACAGGCTGAAGTTAAACATTAGTGCAACCCGTCTGCAGGGCTAGACTGGCAGCCACACGGACCAGGCTCAAACGTGAAGGAGTCACTCATAAAACACCAGTCTGGGCTCTGACCTCAGACACCTGAGGACATCCAGCCAAATGTCCTGGTGCCGAATGAGCTAAAACTTCCCCACTCACCAAGGTGAATAAATTAGTTCAACAAACAATACAGTATTCAAGGGGAGAAAAGACAAAGCTGGAAAGACAGAAAAGCAGAGGAACACACAAAATGCCTCCCAAACACAAAGAGATAACCTATATAAAATAAACATGGCTTAGGTCTTTCTGTTGGTGCCCCTTCCCATTTTAGCCCTGCTCCTCTCCATCTGATACCAGCACAGCCTTTTGGACCTTCTCCTCRTGGAGGACACCTGGCTACCAGGTTTACACTAGGAAATGATTTTTAACTRGAAAGTCAGTGAAAGCCTGGAAACAATCTGTTTCTAGAAGCATTTAAGAGTAAGGCAACCATGTTGCTGCCCATGGTGCTTTAGGCAGATGTGATCCTGTCCTGGGGCAGGGCAAAAGGGTTTGTGAAATGCCCAAGGCCCCTTTGCAGCCTGCTCAGGTTACAGGTTTGTAAGAGCCACTCTTGCCTTTTCGCAAAGACCCTAACTCACAAAGTTCAGTTCAAATTCACATCTTATTTCATTTCCTACTGATGAAGTCTGAAAGGTAACAAAAAAATTATGAAATCGAGCCATGCATCGGTCACTGGGTGAAGGTCCGTGGGTATCAATTCTCGGYAATTTCCCTTCTGAAGGCCTGCTGCTTGCCTATAGCAAATGGTCATGTTTGCTGGATTCCTACCTGCCTGCCTGGCAAAYATTACTTGTGCTGTGAGACAGTGGCAGCTCTGCTCGCCTGCAGCCAGCTGAAGAAGCTGCACCAYTGAAACCTTGCAATGATTATCCAAGGCTATCCAGCTTGCAGCGCATTTGGTGATTTACTCCAGCAGCTGTAGCCACACATGCAGCGTACGGTAAAGTGAGAGACCAAAATGGCAGGAAACTTGCAAATGGGATGTTTTCCACACCAGTGGCTGGCTGTTACTGTGCTAGTTCAGTATGTCTGTTTGATGCTTTGCAGCTTGGCTAGTTTGCAAACCGCTTGGCCATACTTCTGCCTGAGCCATACAGGCTAGTCCTGCAGTGCTCATGCTTGGCCTTTTCCTGTCTGTAGCATGCTAAAGCTCAGACTAAACTCATACCCAAGAAAGCAATGCAGAGGTGGAGATCCAGCTCCAGGCCCCAGTTGTTTTCTTCTCTTTGTAAGTCCACCCTATTGCTGTGCAAAGCCAAACTTTGCTTTGACATGCCCTGGGAAATGCCACAGAAGAAAGGGAAAATCACAATTCTGTGGAGATGAAAAGCACTCTCGTGGTTCAGGGCTTTGGCGAGGGTGTAGAAACTTTGGGTTCACATTCTGTTTGTGCCACAGGCTTTCTGCATGACTTTGGGCAAGCTAGTGATCTCCTTGGCAGATGATTCATTTCACCTATCACAAGGAGCGAGATTCAGCTTGCACATTACAGCAACTAAATTTAGGTATCTGCATGTAGAGGCACAATTCAGTCACTTAAATATAAGCACCTAGTACCATCTGAAATGCTYTATGGGATCCCCCACTGGCCTCCAGCTGCCATCCCATGTGAATGCAGGTCCCCCTCAGGCTCACCTGGTTGTCTTGAATGACCCAGGCATGTCTCAAACAGCGCTTGAGACCTTCACTTAGGCAACTGAGTTGAGCCTCAGGGTCTCCATGTGAGTGAACGTCAGAGTTCCCATTATAATCAATGGCAATGTGGTCCATGGTGACTGTGGATCTGTTCAGCCAACCATGGACAGGTGTCTATGAGTGAGCCGAACTGCAGATTTCTCAGTGAGTTACTGCATGCCAGCTGAGCTGTGGGTACAGTCTATGCCTGCTCACATCAGCCGTGGGGTAGAGCAACCTGGACTGATGTCAGGGAATGGGGCTTGGCTACCGTGGTGTTTGCAGCAGTCACAGAGCACGTGGGTAAGTCCACAAGTGGCAGGCTAACTTATACATCCTTGTCTGAAGCTCCGAGCTTTGACCAGGAACGGAGAAGCCAATTTTGACATTGGAAGGAGCCACAAAACARGCTCGCTGTGTGTTCTGCCTTGGCATCCTTCCCTGCCTGCCGGGGAGGTTATGGGAGTCCTGATCACTAATTTCCAGTTTTCCTTCAGGCCTGTCCTTCATCTTCTGGCTTGTGTGGCTTGGTGCCGGGTTTCTGAGGGTGAGCTGTCAGGAACACGTTCTGGCATGTGGACTGCAGACGCTGGACACTAGGGCCTGTTTCTTTGCGTTGCTCAGAAACAGAGTCATACCACAACAGCAGATCGTGTGCAGTCACAGGCTGAGTAGTTTGCTTGGGAACATTTGTCCAAGCTTCTCATTTTTACGTGGAACTAGCTCAGTGAATGTGTGTGTCGATGCCTGGAGAAAGCGATCAGTCTACATGTATATGTACATATATTTATATTTATATATATGTTTGTGTGTGTGTATATGCATGTATATATATAAGCATGCAATTATTTGCTAGGGATTGTTCTCTTCCAACTCAGTTCTGAGGAAAACAGAATAATTATTGAGAAAATAATATAGTTCTCTTCTGTCTTTGATTATCAGCAGYGCCTGACTTCCCACACGGGCACCTCTGAATGTTTCACAAAGGCCACACTGCTTACTGAGTCACACCTCCCTGGACTGTACGTCGCCCTACTGCCTGGTCGGTGCTTGTAGCGTTAGGATGCGTTGCTCTGAGCCATGCGAAGCCATTGGTGCATTCTGCCAGCAGCTGCACTTGTTGGAGCAGCCCGGACGGCTGCCCCGGCTTTGCCCCTTGCAGCAGCCCTCAAGCAGCCCAAGACAGCAATAGGAGACAAAATGGATCAAGAAATGCACCTGCAGCTGTGTAATCTCCTACCCACACTCTCTACTGTGGTCAAAAGCAGATYCGGCCTTCAGTAAACAGACATCGATCTGCAAACCTGCCCCAGATCCTCAAGTGTTGAGTCTGGCCAGTAATGACTGGGCTCCCCTTATATTTCGGTTCTGGTACCAGGGTGCTCTCAAAATGTGGAGAATCTAGGACACATAGATGTTGGCATGAGTCTAGAATACCTTTCCTGAAGGCAAGACCTTTTGGGTGCGGAGAGGTCTTCAGCTGTATATATACAGCTACAATACATTTAAACTACACCTAGACTAGGAAATAAAATAGAGTCAGAGTCCAGGTTCAAGTGCTGTTCCACAACCACCCACATTGTCCATGTTAGTACCTCCCCCAGATAGATTTAGCCTGTGCTGGAACACACATGCCAAGAGACCATCTGGACCAGAGCTAACCTGGCAGCCATCCTGTTTAGAGTGGGGAGACCATTCAGGTGTATGAACACACTTTGTGTCATGCTGCTTGTCTCAGAGGAGGATAACATGTTCCGGCTTGTTTCATATAGTAGCACAGATATTGCCAGGGGTCTCAGCTCAGGCTCAAGTTGTTGGGCCTGTCACGAGTGGGGGCAGCATTTTGGCCAACCTGGCATATGTAAATTCAAAATGAGGCATGACCTCTTTCAGTCACTGCCGGAGATTTCATGTGATGTTGATATTTCAGCTCTGTGTTGTGCCRTCCCTGTGCACAAGGCCTCATGGGTACACAGACAGTAGAGATGAGTTTTCTCAGACCCTCTCAGACCTCCTGGGTGCAGAGTTCACCCTAAATTCCTCTTCCTTATTGCCCCCTTCTCTTTTTTCTGCTCTTTTCAGTTGTTGCTATACCCAAATGCGAAGCAGATGGGAAGCTATCTACTCTTCACCCTCACCTTGTARAGCCTGCCTCCCTGGTGTCAGGGCACCCTGTTGGGAGCCCACATGGATGCCTGGTGGGTGGAGGAGAAGGCATAGCTGCAAGCTCTCAAGGGCATTTCGGCACCTGCAAGTGTGTGCGTGTGTGTGTATGAGCATGCAAACTGCTCCTGGCCTGTAAATCATTGTCAGTGCTCACACRTATCAGGCCATAGTTCAGGGACTAACCAATGAAGCATCCACTCTTCGACATACCATTGCACCCCTGATTTACGAGCAATCACTGCACAACGCTCCCAGGACTTTTCCTACTGCAGTCTCAGGGGTGCATCAGGCTATGGGGGACCAGACATCTTCAGGTGCTCCCATAGGAGGGAGAAAATGCAGCTTTTTCACATTTGGATGCATGCCTTAAACAAGGAAGATGCTGATTTCACCAGTGGTGCCAGGGGGAGTGGGGACAAGTATCTGCTTCTCTTTGGGGACTTGCCCCTCAGACCTTCAAGACCTTCATAGACAAGATGGGTGGAAACATGAGAGAAATGGCCATGGGTAGGTAGTGTGCTGTTGTTGGGGTTAGGACTATCTATTACTAGATCTACTCTCTCCATACCTTTCCTCATTAGTTTTTGTTATCTTAGTCATGTTCTGGTATCACTGTGGACCCACGGGGCAGAGGAGACCTGGATGTGACTTACTTGTAGTCAGTATGATGGCATGACCATCAAAGAAATTCTAGTGTGCACCTGCAGTGTCTGCAAAGAGCAAGTCCAAAATGTTGCTCAGCACCCACTTGACCACTACGTGACTGTGCTCACATTCTTGTCATTAGTGTGGGTAAGACATGGTAAAACACAGTGCACCACAGTTCGTCAGCCGTATGCCAAGAGTCTTGTTTGGGTTATCTGCCAAGAGACTTTGCGTTTCTTAAGCACAGTGTTGATTCTTTAATGAGAGCTGGAGCCAGGAAAACAGCAATGTGGATGGAAAACACAAAGATCACCATGTTCACCTTTCATAAGCCTCTCTTAATCCCCTTCTTAACCTTTTTATCAGCCTAGGTCTTGTCTCTCCTCTGTCCCTGCATTCTTTCTGCATCGCACCTCCAGGCAAAATAAGTGTCTTCCATCCATCTCCCCACATCTGTTCTCACCCCCATACTCCACTAGAGACCTCCTGAGATCCCTCCCAGCCTGAATTATTCTGTGATTAGAAGACAGGGTTACAGCAGGGTTTCCACAACATTGTGATAGTGGAAGAAAAAGACTAGACTGGATGTCTCCCTAGGTCTGTGTCTTCCCATGTTCCCAGGATCAGTGCAGCAGTTAGGCTTGCTGCAGAGAGGAGTCTGTGTGCCCTTCGCTCCCTTCACTGCAGCATGTTAAAAAGCCAAAGGCATGTGCAAAGGCAAGGGCATGTTTCTGCTGGCCTATGCTGTCAGGCAGGTAAAAGTAATTCTCATCTATCTTACCCACTTGCTTTAAATCCTCAAAAGTATGTATGAGTTGGCAAGGTTTGCTGGCACTTTTAGTACAGGCTGGACCTAGTCCATCCTTCCTTCAGGTCCTGTCTTTAAGCAACGCCATTCTGAAATTTGGGAGGGCTCATGCAATTGCAAGTTGCAGCAGAGTTTGAGACCAGCAGCCYAAGCTGAAAAGCACTGAAATAGGCCCACAAGGATCAATGCTGTTATAATGAATGAACRTGTAGCTGCAGAAGGGAGTCTTGATGCTGAAAGTGTCTAGCCTTGTAGCCTTGGCCAGAAGCAATAATAGGAGCCTTTAACCACTAAAAGAGCCTGTGAAGGTGCTGAGGGGAGAATTGGTTGGCCTTTAGTCAAGAAGCAGGACAAGGGGAGTGATGAAGAGAACTAAGATAATATGATATCCACTGTGGTGCAAAGTTTGAGTGTTTTCTCCCTGAGCAGCCCCATACTGGGATTTCCAGAGAAAGAGTGGGAATAGGTCTCTTCTTATTTTTGGCAGCCAGGAAGACTGTTATCTCTAGGTGATGAAAGGGATTCTCTGMAACTTCACCTTTCTCTGACTGAAGGAGAAAATGCAGTTTGTTCCTGTAAGAAGAGAGGATTTCTTCAGCTGAAAATTAAACTAAATTGCTAGCGCGCTGAAGTTTGCAGAGTCTTATGGTACTGATATGAYGCCTGGCCTAGGAGGGACCCATTCCTGCATGGATATAAAAACAGTGTATGTCTTTTCTCCTCTTCTCTGTATGTATTTGTGTGTTCTTGGGCAGGACTCGTGCCTCTGAATGTGTCTGTGYGGGACCCCATAAAGGTCTGACCAATGCCACCTTGCCAGTGCTACTAGTGAGAGTTAAATTACATGGGCTAGCAATTTAAAGTCATCCCTGCACTTAAGGAATGGCTTTCTGACAACGGCTGGTGTTAGCCCTCTGGCCAYACCACTCCATCTCTCTGTAGGCAGTGGAGAGGGCTCCTAGGCCATCTTGTCCAGCTGAATTCCSCTTTCTGATGGACATCATGGGTAAAAGCTCTTCCTCCATACTCCTCTGTCTTGCTGTGATTTCCAAATAACAAAGGTGAGTGTGAGGTCTATGCTGTGAATKGACTCAAGACTGGAAATAAAAACACTTTTGCAAGCATGACTAGTAGTATCCTTATAAAAATACAGTACTAGCACTCACCTGTACTGCACTATGGCAAGGTGACTCAGACATGCCCTAGATTAAAACTGAAGTTGACTGGGCTATTTTTTGGTGTTTTTTTACAAGAAATAAGCAACAATTCAAAGGCCCAGAGCAAGCTAGAGCACTACTCTATTCCACTCAGCCGTCACATTGCATCTAAGGACAATTCAACAGCAGGAAAATTCTGCTGTGAGTGTCTTTATTTCTGATTCTTACATGAAGCATGTTGAGGTCTTTGTGCACATGGGAGTGAAAATGTCTTTTGAAGCTGGGATAAAAGGGAAGCTCATATCTTCCTCTCTAGTTAGTGCTTCTCCATTTTCCCCATTTCTCCAGATATAGGAAAACTGTCATTTTCCACCATAGTGATGGATTCACGGCTGGTCCTAGATGCCAGCTGGAGAGTCCTGTGATTGCTTGTTGCATTGATAAAGAGCATCTGACCACTTCAAAGAACCTTGAATCACTAAATGATTGATAGCTTAAGTTTCTCAGGGCGCAGGTAACTACAGCATCTCATAATTCATTTCATAACTATATACATTTCATAACTACATACTCTTCATAACTATGTACATAGGAAGCCTTCATCCTAAGCACACAGGAACCAACTCCCTGTGGGCACTGGGAAAACCTGCTCTGGAGGACTTGAAGTAGGTGTGGAAATGGCCCCATCTATTGGCCACAGAACTGGTCCTGAGYACAGTGACCTTCAAACCATGCTGGAATCATGCAAAACTGCTCATCTATCATTGGATAGTCCTTAGTCTCCTGCTTCTCCTGTGCTCTCTGTGGGCTTCTCCAAGCATGACCCCCATCATGTGCGGGAGTGAGCACATCTGTGCTGTACATATCCAGTAGTTAATTGTCAGCAYGAAGACAAATAGCAATCAACCCTAGAACTGGCCTTGTTATGCCATGTTGAATATACTTATGTCAGATGCTTTTCTCCTTAAGAAAGCAGGCCTTTGTGACTGGGGAATGTGAGGAGAAAAAAAGAGATGGCTTTTTAATATATCCGCAAGCAAGGAATCCTCCCTGCAACATCTGTGTGGACTCTACAAGCTGTGGGGAAGAGGACAGGGTTAAATCCATCCCAGCCATAACAGCAGTGCTACTGATCCCTGTAGGGCCTGGAATTAGCACACTGCCGACAAGGCGTAGCACCGGAAAGGCCTGGAGAGGATCTGTTTGGCAAGAGCTGAGGAAAGGGGAACGGAGCAGCGGGGAGTGTCTGAAACAGCTGAAAGCTTGCAAGCACGTGGAAATCAGTAGGAATGCCTCGCGCCTGGGGGCCAGGGAGCCGAGTGCCGGCTGAAGGGCTGGTCTGTTCCTGTCTGTCGCTCTTGCCAGCCACCCTAGCTGTTGGCACACAGGGTCTGTTTTGTCAGCACAGCTCGGGAAGCTGCCAGCAATCAGGCAGGCCAGAAAAGCCACCCGTCTCCTCCCTCTCTTCCTAGCTGGAGCTTTTGGCATAGCCTGGGTAGCCCAGCCCCTCTCCTCAACATTAAGTGTCCTTTAGTCCATCTAGACCAGGATGGTGTTTGCAGGAATGGGATCTGGGAAGAGAGGCATTCCTTACATAGGAAGAGATGTGAGTCTCCAGGACCTGGGCTCCAGCCAGCTGAGGATAAAGCTACACTTGTGTTTTCAATAAGCCAGCAACCCACAGGGCCACTGGGAGCGTCTTCAGGAGCAGCTTTATCCCAAGCTCAGGAGTCTGGAAGCTTCATGAGACATTGTGGGATGCACCTGTTGCTATTCTGCGCTTTTGTGGAGAACCAGTGCCATCTTCTGGCAAAGAAGGACTTTCCCAAGCCTGAGAATGAGTTTAGGTGAGGAATGCTCTGGCCTCCTCCAGCTCTGTAAAGCAGCACCACAAGGCGTGCAGATCTTGGGCTGACCCATTTGTGACAGCAGTTTTAAGGTTGTTTCTGGCAAAGAGGTGGCAAGAGCCTCCAGAAGGTGCACCAAGATTGTTTGCAACACCCAGCCCTGAATTGCAGCTATATTTTGCTAGGCTCTGKGCAAATATAGAATAAAAGGCTGTCCCTACCTGGAAGAGCTGGAAATCCACCCCTTTTCTAAGTCCTCACCATATTATGTGATTATGCTATATTGYTTTATCTCAAGTTTTGGCTTCTCAGAGATGATATGATGCAGACGAATAACACACTCAAGTTTCATGTTTTCTGGATGAATTATACAGACAAGATRGTGTAATAAGAACTTTGGTCTCATCTTGCTAATCCACTTCCCCACATGGGTTTGTCAGTGACTCTGAAATGTGGAGGTAGAGAAGTGGCTGGGACCATAGGAAAGCAACTCATCTCATGGGATCCTGAGGATGAATATCTGAGCAATAAATCTCTTAAATTGCAACACCTCCTAGCAGCTGTTCCCACTTACAATCCCGAAGGCATCACTTTAAATGCATTTAGTGGCTGGAAATGTCTGGTCGGTGAAACCTTTGGATGCACCTATCAGGCTCAGCTCTAGCATGATCCAAAGGGACAACTGTAGGAGCTGCAAAAGTGCTATGTACATAGACCCTTAATTCACCATCTCTGTGGAGTGGGACACCTTTGATTGGGTGCAGATAGCTRCTGTGTAAAAATCTACAATTAGGTTAGCCTGAACATCAGTGGGGAGTGAGCCCATGCAACCATAGGAGTCTAAGGCATGGTTCAGTCATCTCTAGGCAGACAACTACAACCAGTGAGGTAAATATCATCTCAAAAAGGCACATTTCTCTTTACAAGGAGAGTCRAGGGGGCCATTCAGATATATGTGCCTGTGCTGTTACACCTGAAATTAAAGGAGATAAATCTCAATCCAGCTTTTGCTGGCTATGAGCTACTGGTTCAGGCCCCCTTAGATGGTAGCTACTAAGAGATGTTTAGTGAAGCCCTTATTCCCTTCCCATCTGCACAAGAAATGGCAAATCAGTGCACAGTCAAACATTTCTTCAATGCAACCAGATCTGAGCTTCACATGCATAGACTTAGGGACTTTGCACAGAGTTTGACTGGTTTTCCCCATTCCCGTGACACCTTGCAGTCGCCCCTGAAGGAAGTTTTCCTGGAGTTGTGMGCTGCTTCTTGGTCACTAGATGGCAGTGACTGTTTACATTTGGCAGCTCTCAACAGGCAAGGGACATCCAGGGGTAAGAAGAAATCAGTGCAGCTTGAAGGAAAGACCACTGGGTGAGGACATTTAGGTGGGCTGTGGGGACGGACACGAATTAGTGACACACCAGGACAAGCTACCTAGTGAGACAAAAAAGCTCCTTCTTTGATGGTTAAGAGCAAGGTTGTATCAACATATCAGTGCAAGTTAGAGCTGGAGGCTTTGCTCTTCTTCCTCAYCTCTGACCACAGATACCACCAATAGAAATAGTAATGCCGGACTGCTGGCCCACTTCGTACTTGTATTAGGAGTCACTATGGTCTAGATGGATTTCATTTTGCTTCAACACAGGACACTGGGATCCTATTAGTACTTTAGACCTTGGATGTAGACATTTAGATCTCCCTGTCTGACTCAGAAGGTCTGACAGCGGATGAAATGGAATGGCTCAAGCTTGTTCACTGTCTATGGCACAGGAGACACAGGCTTAGCAATCCTGTTTCTTTGAGGGTCACAGGTTCAAATCCCTAACATGGAGGTCTAATCTCKTAACTGGCCTCTCTCCAGTAGAGGAATCATATCCAGAGCTACAGATGTGTAAAACTCATACCTATACACACTGACTAAAATATTGCAGTACTGTTCTAGGCACTAAGTGTAAGATAATCTCAAACTTCTGAAGCTCAAGGGCAARGTTTACAATACAACAGTCACCAGTGGAACTCACTGCTGCAAGATACTGAGGCAGTACAACTGGCAATAATTTAATTCRGTACCAAAATGAGTTACACATTTCTCCTCAGAACAACAGTATRGGAAATGTAACARAAAAAGCCACAAAAGAAAGGGGGGRRAAAGCATTTTGACAAGGAGAGAAGTACTCTCCTTCCATAGCAGAAAGCAATCTTCAAGGAATYCTGCAGTGTTCTCCCACAAAATCGTTCCCTAGGAGAGACCTCAACTGAGCACAGTTTGCAGCTGGCTATGAAGCGRGATAGGCAACTAATCTGATCAGTTATGGTTGGCCTGATAGTTACATTCTCGCCACTTATGTTTGTCTCCTGACATGTAAAAGCCTCTGGTGATGCAAGGAAACCTTTGAGAATCTGGGTCTCAGGACATAGAAGTACCTRTCTCTCCTTGGTTAACCACCACTTTGACATCTTTGAAGAGCTGGGGCTCAGCTGCTAAAGCAACATCAGATCATGGGGCTTTGCCTTTCTGTTTGAATATCAAGCATTGGTGGAGACTGTGTATGTCGTCTCCTGAGTTTGTCCTCTGGCACTCAGCTGTCATAGGTCCTTCCCGCTCTACAAGGAGGGACTTTCCTCAGCAGCCACAAATAGGCATCATGGTGCCTGTGAAAGTACAAAGGACTGGAAGAGAGGATGTTGTCCACAATGTTGTCCAAAGGGCCCTGGGGGATGGAGGGGAGGTGGGAAGGAAGAAGGCTACTCTCCATGGACGGTACTGCCCTCTCCTCTGCCAGAGGAGCTCTGTAAGCCCAGCAATCACATGGCAGTGGCCAATGCAATGTGGAGAACACTCAGGGAAAGAAGCATAACTTCTAACATAACATTGAACTAATATATTCAATGTTTGACTTGGATGGTTCCTTCTTCTTCCATCTCCTTTAGCAGGAGACAGTCTTTTTTCCTCCTGCTGAGACATTTTTACCTTTCCTCTTCTATGTTCTCCTAATCTCTTCATTTTTCCATCTCCTTCAGCAGAGATCAACATGTAGTTTTTGATTTTGGTAGTCTTTTCTCATGGACTGAGCTCCTCCTCTGCAACAGGGGTCCAACACTTTTTCCATGAACTGTGCTTTCTCTGGGCTCTGAGAAGTCTATCCTATGTGTCTTGGTCCATGGCATTGCAGTAACCCTCAGCCAAAGGGAGATGGCAGACAACCACCTTGCACGCTAGATGATGTAGAAACCTTGGAAATGTTCAAGGAGCCTTTTCTAGCCTTTGTTGGCTGAAATTATCCCGGGGTCCCAGGGAGGAGATATGATGTTGCATCTGTTCAGGCATCCCATCAGTGACTAACTGCAGGGAATGAGCAATGCTGGGCCCACTCTACAGGCCCCTGACAGGTCCATGATGGACAAGAGCATTGTGAAAGGTTGGCAGGAGAACCCAAAGAGTCGCATTTAAAGTAGGTTCACATGAATTGCTGTGATGTTTGAATGACGGTGCAAAGCTTATGTGAGCATGTTTCCTCCAACTGTCCAAGCTAACGCTACATTTCAGACCCCACACAGGTCCAAGACACCTCTCATTTCCTGCAAACTCCATACTGAAATCAGAGGAATAGTCACCTATCTCTCCCTTCCTTAAATACCTACCATGCCCTTTCCTCASTTGTAACCTTACACTGGGAAATACCCGTGGTAGCTTTAAACAAGATCATTGGGGCCATTGCTTCAGGGCATTTTCYAACTGTTTAATTGAGAGGAGAGCTTCCTTGTGTCAAACATCCTAAAACTCATGGCCCCTTGTATCCAAGGGAGCTTCAGAGTTTGTTATGTTTGAAGACTGTGCAGAAAGTGTCAGATAGATTTTGGCCACGGAGGTGTGAAGAAAAGGCAGGCTGGATAATGTGATTATTTGTCCTATCTCACYGGCAGCTCCTTCCCCATCTTCCCTTAACTGGCTGCACAGACCTACTGGAACCATATTCCAATTGCCACCCACCTTCCACTCTGCAAAAGAGCTTCAAGAAGGTACTAGGATTACAAATAAATGATGGGAGCTGCAGCTGACAGCACAACAGCATGGGGCCTCACTTGCACTCCAGAGCATTTCACGCGAAAATAAATTTGTGTTCAAAATAAGGATGTTAATACACAAAATTTTGTTTTCTTTCTGACCGGTCCTGTCTACTGCTTCTGAATATAGCTACTACTTGCTGCATTTCATGCACTACTTCTGAATATTTCCCCAACTTAAGTTAGCAAATATCTCAATATTTAATGGAGATTTGTTTTKTTTCTTCTTGACACACCAGCTCTGGAGTTGTGCTACTTTGTGCAAATGTATGGCAAATTACATGGTGTACAAAATATTTTGAAACTATCCTGGACTATTTTAAAAGTTCAGAAACTAGAAGGTAACTCGTGACTCCAAATATATTTGCTTTCTTAAAACCTTAGAGTTCTGGGAAAAGGAAACAGAGGCAGAAAGAGCTGACTCCTGATGTCTGGAGTGCTGGTGGTTTATTGTTCGATGTCTTCTGAATTTTCAGGTTCAGACTTGTGTGGCTTTAGCCCCAAGGAGTCCACAGAGGGAGGAAGCAGGATGAGGAGAGGATGAGGAGGCATCTCAAGAGAGGACTTAGGAGCCTGCTGGTCATGAGCTGTCTGCAGGGTTTTCTGAGCTGGTTACCTCTCTGCTGCCTCTCCAAGCAGGCAGCGCTGCTAGGTGGGATTGCAGCAGTGTCCCAGGATTGTGACCAGAGCACTTCCTTTTCCAGAAATCGCAGGCTTGRGAATGACAGACCAGATCTCATCTCTATAAAAACCAGGTCACATCCAAATATCGCCCAAGCAGATCTCTTTCCTATCACAGGGCCATGACCACAAGGTATGTCTCCCCTCTGGGAAGTCCTGCCTGAAGTCCGTGTGTCAGGACCAAGAAGAACTGCTGGGAGCKCAGCGGTTCCCATGAGCAAGAAATAAGCTGTTTAGTGGGACCCACCGCAGGCCCCAGATTTTGCCTTTGGATGATAGAGTCATTTTTTGAGACATTAGGCCAGGCTGTTTTTTGAGACACTAGGCCAGCTCATCCCTGGTGGGACACCAACAGGACAATAGCATATGAGTGACTCATGATCCAGTGGAGACCTCAGCACTTTTCCTCCTT
>NW_028186061.1:216185-226622 GCF_003343005.1 Rhea americana | reverse complement strand
TTTCAGAGCTGCCAATTGGGCCAAGCCCTGCAGTTGCTACTCCCTTCTTACTCCACTGAAGCCAATGGGATTTCTGGGAGGATCGAAGCCAAGCAGGGCTGTTTGGAGGCAAAGTTCTTCAAGTCCTGTCATTTCCTTGCCATTCCCATGAACAAACCAACTCCAGCAGAGCCAGGCTCTGCACTCTTGCTRAATCCAGCCAAATACAACCCACATTAAGGGAGCTGCTCTACATTCATATTGAAAAGCTGGTGCTTGCCAATGTTGTGTGCCTTAAACTTGTTGTATTAAACTCCTGAGCACTGGCCTGGGGAAAGGATTGTGTTGAGGAATATGTTCATGCAGTGCCTGGCACTGGGAGGTTCTGGCTCATGCCTGGGGTTTGTAAGCGTTCCTACAAGACTTACAAAGGGCTGTAATGTATTTGAAGTCTGGTTTCTTTGGGAAACTTGGTTTAGTTGATTATGGTGTGTGTGTCTATCCACTCATTTCCTCCTCTCCAACTTCTGAACCCCTTGGCCAATCCCAGCCAAGCTTGGCAGACGGATAAAAGTTTTGAAGAGATTAAGTTGTATGAAAATAAGCGTACAGGTAGGGAAGATGATATAGACTTCATTAGTGCATTTTCCCTCCTTTCTCCCTGGAGAGAAGGGCTGCAATGTGAGCTCAAAATTTATTAGACACTAGAGAGCTCACATAGGAAGGAGAGAGGCATGGGGAGCACCAAGCATCATTGACTCCCATTTCCCACTGAACTACTTGCCATTTAAGCCACTTTACTTGGCATCTTGTCCAAGTGCCCTAATCTTGGAAATGACTTTTTAAACCAGTTTGAAGAACGGGAGGGGGTTTTGGTCCTGCAGACACAAGGATGTCAACAAGCCAAAGTGATGCAGCTGTCTGGTCCCTGATATGGCCATACTCCAAAGCCGTCAGGAGAAATCCCTCCTGAGGGTGTCTGCACCACACTTAATGCAACCAGGCCCTGACCTCCACCACAGCCTTTCCTTACATGAAGCRTCCCACATGCTTTGTGGGAGCATCTTCAGACCCATGCTCTGATTTTATACTTGTGCATGGTCTTTGGCATTGTAAAACAGGTGCAAAGAGCCCACCACAGCTCAAACACACAGCGTTTTGCATGATTTTAACCCACTTTGATGCTGGGTGAGAAAACATGTGCAGGTGTCACTCCTGCACATGGAGTCAATGCAATCGAAGAAAGTCCGGGACAGGTGGCCACCCGGCAACTACATTAAGACATCATAACTGACTAAATCGTAAACAGTCTGAAAGAACATCCACCCTCCCTCGAAGGGGGAGAACTGTCTCTTTAAACCCTTGGGATATGACCTCTTGTCCTCTCTGTTTATAAGAAGGAAAAGGGGGGGGGGGGAAGAGAGCGAGAGAGAAAGAGAGAAAGAAAGGAGGGAGAAAGAGAGAGAAAGTCAGACTTGCTGCCTTGTTAAAATCTCCCTTCACCACCACCAGCTTTTGTGATGAAAATAGCAAGGAACAGCCACTGCTGATCTTCCAGAGCCCCTGTTCTCTCTCTTTGTCATTCAGGCTTTGCAAGGGAGAGCTCCTGTCTGTTTATTTATCAACTTGCATCTCTTGTCAACACCTCACTTGGCTGAGGTTTTCACACCTTGGTGAAGTTTTGTTTTGTTCCCTCCTCCTGTTTTTTTTTTTTTTCTTTTCCCCACTTAACTTTCCCAGCCAAATCTGTACTATTCTTTTCTTTTCTTTTCTTCTCTGAGAGCCAGCACATCTTTTCTTCCCATTGCTTTCKGAAGAAGGCATTTTTCCCCAGTTTCAGTATTTCACACAGCCAAAATAGCAGTCACCCAGCCCTATCCATCCACTTTCCACTGAGAGTGATTTTTTGGAGTGCATGAGAGATATCACTGTCCTATTTCATTATCACCCACCGCACAGCAAAACTCTGAGTCGGTTCATCAGCCCCCAAGGACTGGCACCCAAAGCTAATAGATTGCATGACAACTTTGCCTCTGTGATATATAATATAAAACTGATAAAACTAACTGGGTGCCAATTAAGCAGATAGTCTAGAAATCTTACTGCTCTTCACTTTTAAAGCACCTAAAAAAAGAATTTAGGGACCTCAACTAGGGCGCTACTGCAATAGTAGGCAGTAATGGGAGGGCCAGTCTGGGAGATGCTCCTATGTTGTCAAATTGTACCGTACGTTCTCAGTTACGTGTTTTTTGTGTATCTTAATTACCCTTGTTCTGTGCCTGAAGAGAAGACACTCCAGTGCAATGTTTTTTTTCAGAACAGAGCCTGTCAGCAGTGTAGAGAAATCCCTGTTTAAAATGCATATTGATTTGCAAGCATAAGACCGAATCCCAACATTCATCTAGAGAGATAGCATCACTTGGTTTTCAAAGAGTGGTATTATGGCTGAATGCACAAAGGGATACAACCTGAATCTGTTTTCAGTCTTATTTTTTTCTTTTATTTTCACCTACAACAGGAGTGTGGCTAGCCCTTTGAAATGGGGTGATTTGAATGATATTTTAGAACTAGATTAGAAAATTCTAAAATTGCTATCTCGGCAGTTCCGTAAATAACTGTCGTAGCTATTTATGTTCCACAGCCACTGTTTTTCCTCTATTGATTTTCCTTAATCCAATGTATATCCCTAAATTATTGTTTCTATAAAACGGGATCGGATGGAGCAGAGAAAAGAAATGGTAATTTTAAAGCCATTCTGAGTATGGATTTGGAGGAACTCTTCCCAAACAGCTTGATTTTTGACATTTTGCTCGACTTCAACTTTCTGGATTTGGGCAACTCGCTGAAGGTAGCTCTCTAGGCTTTCTCTGCAGTAAATGAAAGAGGGATGGGAGGTGGAAAACAAGGAATCCCAAAGGACATTTAATTCCTCCAGTCAAAGAAGTCACTTCCAAGAGCATGAGTTCCCATTCTCTGTGTACCATTAGGATGTTGAAGATATATAGTCTCACTTTTAGACACTGAAAGGTCAGGAGATAGATGTGTCCAGAAAGAACTGCAGGATTTGGCTCCACAAGCAGAAATACCAGACCCTGAAAGGTTTCTCTCAAAGAGAACATCTGATTTTTATTACTCTCTTAGACAAGTATCTTTGTACTCAGTTGTTAGCATTTAACTCTGTTATGTCCTGTGAATGGTTATTTATACACATAATAGCAGGTTTGGGTCCTTAGAGATTATCAGTTTCCACTGCTGATTAATAGGGTTTTATCGGAGTCAGGCCTGGAGAAATTCCACACAAGCAAACACTCATTATACACATAGGGCTCAGGTTATTTATGCATTTATTGAATTGGAGTCAGAGTCCTCAGGGGCAAATTTACATTGCTCAGGTCCTTCAGTTCTCATTTGGAGTTATTTCCTCTGTGAACCTGCAGTACTCAGTCTGCTTGGAAAAGCAGAACTGGTCCTTAGGTGCACAAGGACGTTAAGTTTGCCTTCAAATGGTCAGATCTAATTGCAAAATCTCTTTGATCACCTTGTCAAGTGAAAAACCACAGAGTCTCACTGCTCTTGGACAGTCCCTTGCCCCACCAGTTCCAGAGGCACCACACATATCCTGAACCTACTTTACTGTCAAAACAAGCAGAATTGAGTTGGTGTCATTAATGCATACATTTTCTGGAATAACAAATTGTTTTTTCCCAAGCGTCTTCCAGTGAGAAAGAACTCCCCTCGTCCTTCATGATAGTCATTTGTCAGAGAACAGTCTCTACCAAGAGGTTTTGGAATGAGTAAGCAAATGTTGATGGAGGTCACCCAGAAAAGTCTTCCTCGCTGTCAGTAAATAGACCTACTGAATAAAGCACTAATACCTCTTGCTGAGGAAGAAGTGACAGTGATGTTTACCTGAAAGCAGACAGGTAACAGCTTCCTCCCCATCATGGATGAATTTGATGCTCACTTCTTGGTTGCTGCTGCTATTCAATAAATAAAGTGGGTGTTATTGATAGAGACCTGGTTCTGTATGTACAGTTCTCTTCTGATGCCTTTTGCAATGAGGAGAGATCTGGGTGAACCTCCTGTTATTTCTAAGCAGTACCTTCACTCTCAGAAGACAATGTCCCAACGTAGGTACCTATTCTCCTCCAGGAGTGTTTAGCAGGGCAAAGGACAGGGGACAAGAGATGCTGGAGTCTCCACTTACCCATTGCTTTTGAGTGTGCAGATGATAAGAAAACAGCAACACAGCTGCATAGTCCCAGAGCAGATCCCTCCTGAGCATTGTATGGAGAAGGCAAGAAAAGACATAGCACACAGTTCATCTGCTTACCTTCCCAGGCAAGACTGTGCCATCCTTCTGCCCACCAGGCCTCCCTAATACCCAGCTGTGAATATAGGGACAAGCCTCATCCCCACTTTAGGCTCCGCTGACTGTTCTCAGGCGAGGAAATGAGACAACAGCCCCAGCACTGCAGATCTCTGTGCACTGGCTGAATTTCTGGTCCATGGTTTTCTTCTCTCCGGATTTGTTCTCSTGCTGTACCACTAGGTGGGCCAAAGTTACACCAGTGAGAGTCCTACCTCACCTACAGAAGAGAGGCCACACAGGTACCTGGCTGATCCCAGCCAGCCAGGAGACAGCCAGCCAACTGAGGACCAGAAGAAGGAGAGAGGAAACAGAGAGAGGTGTCAGAAAGAGATGAGCTTAGCCTGAACCACGCAGTCATTCAAGTGGTGGCAGGAGAAGTCTCCTGTCCTAATGAAGTGACCATCTCAGGAAGCATAACCCAGCTGGGAAGTTACATATGACAGTAAAGTAGCAAACACAAAGTCACATCACAGCTMAGTGGCAAAGCCAAGAGCAGAGCCCAATCACCGGTTCAAGGCCTGGCCTTACCACTTACTGCCTGTCTAAATTATCATATTATTGGCCAGAGCACGCTCTTCAAAACCTAACGTGGAAGAAACCTATTCAGCACAGTACCAGCAGGTATGACTGAAGACAAAAACAACCTGAAAGGGGAACCCACCTCACAAGAATATTTTTCTTGAGGTGACAGAAGCTCCTGTGTATAAAACTCCAGAGGACCCAAGCATCACTCATGACTGTGCACTGGCCTGCAAAAGGTCTAGTTCTTTGCATTACAGTTCTTTGGATGCTCAGCCTCCTTTAAACGGAATAGCCGTGCTCTGTACCTAATTCTTCTCCTCCCCTTGAGGAGATACCAGTTCTGGATCTTCTGCACTCAGCCATGCCACATTTCTCTTATGAGCACTGTGATCAGAAGACAGCTTTGCCATTCTCTTTTATAGAAATGTTTTGATGGGAAGCCAGAAGCAACCAAAATCCCAGTCTACCATTGGCATAGAATAACCTGGCCAGGGACAGCGATATCCAAAAATGTTTTAGCCAGTGTCAGATATATTCCACCTCTTTGCAGGTGGAACTTAAGGAACATTAGAAATATCTCGACTTACAGGGTTGAGACTCCTGCCCTGAATGTGCCCCTGACTTATTCATTGCTCTCAGTGCCTCTTTAGAGCCCACAGGACAGGCAAGGCCTGTAGGCCTCTCACCTAACTTCAGCCACCTGAAGATTAACCACYAAGTCTAAATTAGACACCTAATAGAGAGAAGTGCAACTCCAAAGAAATCCATCTCACCTAGCGCAGACAACCATCTTCAGGTGGGCTGAGTTGCTCCTCTCTCCGTTGCTCCATTGACCACAAAGGGAGCCAAGGTTTCATAACTAGGATTTAGGCAGCTAGAGTCAGGGCAGGTGAAACTCACGCTGTTAGTGTATTTGACACACTTCTAAAACTCTCTTCACCTCAAATATTAACTGGACCAACCTCTACGKCCAGATGGCWGTGACCTCGATTTTGTACAGTAAAMCCAGCTAGTCATAGAGAAGAGAAGACRGTAATCCAGCAGTAAGATCCACCCTTTCCCAGTTCTACTACAGAATTACGTCAAGGGCTAGTTGTTACCCATCTTCTGCTTCATCCTCCACATCTATAAATCATAGAGATCAATATTTACCTGTTTAGTCACTATTTATACTGCTGCAACACCCAGTCAGGATGCATGGATGACATAGATAATGGAAGAACCCAGTCCTTAGAGACTTTAAAAGTCACAGACATAGAATGAAATAGGGAGGTAGAACGGCATGCCACAAGTCAACAGGCGCATGGTAAACCCAGGGGTGTGCATCCAAACCCTCCAGGATCTTACCAGAAGTGTGAGCTTTTCTGACCATCAGTGAGGAGGGGAGATTTAGTCCTCACAATGTTTTTTTGGAATCTGGGCTGAGAAGTGCAAGGAAAGGAAGTGGTTGAACAGGTTGGTTGCCAGTCTCTATCATAGTGAACAGCGCAGGTTTGAGAGAAAGCAACTCCTAAATGCTATTGGGGTTCCTCAGCAGAGATGGCTTTAGGGTAGGTGGAATACACAGCTGCCTAGTGGGTGTTTACTGGTCCTCTCATTAGCACAAAGTGTTGGACTRGGGACTTCTTGTCATAGAATGAAAAATAGGCTGTGACTTCTTCATGCTGCATGGTGGCTGAATCCAACCMTGTAGACCACTATGTCCAAAAAGGCATATTCAAAGCAGCAAGTGAGTAAAGTTTCAAACAGGGAAGGTTCATCATCTTCCAGCAAGAACTGTTCCCAGGGGCCATTGCCAAAAGCAGATAATGACTTAATTTTGCCTAGTGGAATTTCAAATATTAAAGAGGAAAGGGGCAGAATTGCACTTTTGTCCTCCCCTAAAGAATAAGCAAAGGGTTCTGCCCTGAGGGGAGCTTTCCTTGGCTCTGTGTTTGTTGTCAGTAAGGATGGTCTTTCCCATCGTGCTGCCATATCAAATGTTCTCCATGTAGGGAAGAGGGGGGAGATGAACAAGAGAAGTGACATACAGAATATTTGAGATGTGTGACAGACTGTGCTGCACCCATCTGCCCACCTTCCTGTCTGTCTGGAGCCCTATAAACCTTCTTTCCTTGCTTCTAATTTCTTTACATAGACYTTTCTGGAGTGGAAGCGCCCTGGACATGTCATTTTTTGAATATGGAGGAGCACAGCTGTTCCCTCTTGTGACTAACTGCACAGTGAAGCAGTCATGTTTCTAAATCCAGCTCTATTCGCTCAATCGAGGGGGCCCTGAAGATGCCAGCTGAGCTATCCCTATAAGTAAGCAAGAGAGGACCAGTTTGCAATGCCTTAGTAAGGCACTCCAACCCCATGACTGAGATCTGCTCCATGTCTTCTCCGTCCCCTTTCCCCATGCCAGCTTGACAACTGAAGCTACCCACATCCTTTTGCAGCAGGCTCAGAGGGCTGAGGAGCCTGTCCTCATAGCTGTGAGAGTTTACTCTCCCCTTTGACAGCTGGGGCGTTCAGCTCCCAGGAAAGTCATGAGCCAAAACCGGCAGTTGCTTTGCTAGCATAATACTGGGCCTAGTAGAAAGTCTGTACAAGGTAGCCTGTGGGTCCACCAGAACTGAGATTTGCTTTCTACCAGCCAAAGATCCACAACACGGGAAGCTGAACTTTTCTCAAAACTTCTACCTGGGTGCTGTTTAAAAAAAAAAGAAAAAAGAGCAATGCCAAGAGCAAAGAAGCCGAGGAGAGGTAGCGCTCAGCCCACCAAGGGCCASATCCTGCCCACTGCAAAGGATATATGCATGCATGCATGGAAGTTTGGGAGGGTTGAGGAAGGAATGAGCCCTGTGGAAACCAATGGACCAGCATGGTCAGACTTAGTCAGATTTTAATATCAGGTCCTAAACCCAACTGTCAGGAGAAAACACTGCTGATTTGACCAGTTGAATACAAACAGTCCCAGATCTGTAAAGCCCAGGGAAGCCCTTTTATTGACTCTTATGGACTGCAAAATCTGACCCTTGAGAGGCTCCGGTTCAAAGGTGACATTGCCTATGGATAACTAATCTACAGTAGTATTCCTAACTCTGCAAATGTCTATTGTACTCCCAACTACCTTTTTGTCAGCGTAATTAAAAGCGGTYGGCGTTAGAATAAGCAGCAGTGCTGCCTGCTGGAGCAATCAGTACGATCCCGCTTGTGCGTGTGCACCTACGACAAAGTGGATTATCTCCGTCCTCCCCGAAGAGCAGCTGCAGAGCTCAGAGGAAAAGGGAGAGTGGCTGAATTTGTACCTCCAGGTGAAGTTGCCTGGTGCTTCCTGCTGGGAGGGGCAGAGGCTCTGGGGGATGTTTAAAGCTCTGTCCCGAGACAAAAGGATGGAAGATGAGCCGGACGCCGGGGAGGGATGGGTGTTCGGCCCCTTCCTCCCCCTCCGCCTCCAGTCGGCGCAGCCCCGGGACCCCGGCGCTGGCGTGTCGGGGGCTGCGTGCACGCGTGTGTGTTCCCGTCTGCCGTGTGAGCAACTGCACTTGAAAAGACAGAAGAAATCCCCTCCTTTTGAAAGTCTCAGCGTTTGGTTCTTTCCAGTAATGCTATAATTGGATGGGATTTTCTCTAATACAGAGGGAAAGTCCTTAGGATGATTTTTCACACACCGCCGCCACCACCACCACCGCCCTCCTCTCGTCCTACCTTAGACGATGAAACTCTCCGGCCCCTTTGGCTCCCCCGGGGAGAGAAGCCCATAAAGCGGGGTTGGCATTAATGCCCTCGAAGCAATTGCAGCACCGACACCACAGGGATTCGCTCGGAGAACCAGAAGGAGCATCGGTSCCTTCCCTGGAAGCAGCGAGCAGCCGCTTGGATCGACTCGAGCTTGGCTACACGGGGCGATTACATCTCAGAGCCCTTGCCAGCGCTTGCATTTGCAATCACTTGTCATCCAACCCTAAAGAAAATAATCAGGGCCCGACCCCTGCCAAATTCCCACTGATTTAAATATCCCCGAATGAACTGCATTTCCAGTATAATTTTGCTAGAATGAATATATCTCTCCATCTAGCTAAGCACAAACACATCTCTCTCTACATATACATGCGTAGAAAGCAGCGTGGAGATGTGTAAACAGACGTATTCCCCGCTCAGGGAAAACAGACAGGCAATTCGTGATGAGAAAGAAAACGCATTTTGATTTGAGTTAATGCAAAAGTTACGAGCTTTCCTCCAACAAAATCATTAAAAATTGTACCTCTCTTTGTCCCACAGGAGCTACAAAAATTTTCCCATTCAGAGACAAAATAAAAGAAAGTAAGTAAATAAATAAAATAAGTTGCACCCTGTTCTCTTTGCTTTTTTTTAAAAAAAAAAAAGTCAAAAAGCAGCAAAAATCCAACAGGCAGCAGCTGCAACGAAAAAAAAAATCATGGCAAAGAGAGTCGTCGCTATTATTCCAGGGAGAAAATATCTCTTAGCTAGTCCAGTGCCTCCAACGCCTCGTTTCCTCCTCTCTGGACCCTTTCAAGCTACCCAAGGCAAGGGAAAGCCTGTCAGCTGGGTGACACTCGCCTACAGATATAGCAAGCTTTAAACAATATGTTGCAGAGGAGCAGGCTCAAGGAGCTACATCTTTATAATAATTCTAATTATGACTGCTTTTAGGACCTCCGCCCCGCAGCAAACCYGCAGTTTTTGGAAACGCGTGCGATCCAACCCGGCTCACCCCCCACCACCACCGCTGAAAGGAGAGAAATTGTTGCAATATGTAGGGAGAGAAATTAAAGAAGAGATCAATTACTAGTGCCCTGTGGGGTGGATCTGGTGGATGAAGTCGTTTGCAGCGGTGCGGTCGCAAACGCCGGGCTGTGACTCCTGCAAATTGTGATGAGCTGGATGAGCCTTATTGAAATTTGCCTGGAAGAGGGTGATTTCTTCGCAGATGTCTTCACTGGAGCTCTTGGCTCTCTGGCTGGTCGGACTGGTGGGAAAAGGGTGTGCGTGGCCGTGTGTCTGTACATGGCTCTGTGTGCATGCGTGCATGTGTGTGTGTAAAAATTCGCTTTTTTAAATGAAAAAAAGAGAGGGGAAAAAAAAAAGACTCCACAGAAAGTTTCTAGAAAGTTAGTTTGAATGCATCCCAGCCATCATCATGAGGAAAAGGGGATTTTAGAAGAAGACAGAACAGTGAAAAGGAGTGGGTTGACAAAATAATAATTTAAAAAAACCTTCACACTTTTTTCTTTTTTTTTTTTTTTTTTTTTTTTTTTTTTTTTTTTTTGCATTTTAGTAGCTTCGACCCAGGGAGTGAAATCCGGGCAGGTTGTTATAGCTACCCAAATCCACAGGGGTCCCCCCTGTCTATTTAAACCCCCTAAATCTTCCTTCCCCTTTTTAAAACTACATTTTATCCCTTGGCTTGTGGGCCAACGTGCCCCCTAATGAGTATTAAAACACTATCTCCTTGCAATTAGCTCATTCCTGACTTCGCGCTCCTGATTGACAGAACAAGCCAAAGCATCAGAATTCTCCCTTTGGCAATAAGTGCTGATTGGGTCCTTTTTAAGAGAGCT
>NW_028186061.1:212505-214662 GCF_003343005.1 Rhea americana | reverse complement strand
TTATCGTCATCATCATGAACAAAAGGGGCATCGAGTATCTGTTTCGCCTCGGCTAACGAGAGCAGCCGGGCTGTGGGTTTCGGGTGGTCGGAGGCGGCGGGCGCAGCGGGTCGGGCATCGGCAGCGGGACGGGGCCGCGTTTGCAGGGCCGGGCGCCCGGGCGCGCGCTCCCCTCCCCGGCGGTGCAGGGGTGAGGGTGTTGAAGGCAGGCTCCTCAGCTATGTCAGGTATGTCTGAAAGCAGGGAATGCGTTGGGATGGGTAATAAAATGCAAATGCGTTCTCGGGAAGACAGGCAGAAAGAGCACCTGGACTGGGAGTCATTAAAAAGCAATCTTTTATTCACAGCCCCGATCTAACTTATAATTAGAAACTCCGGTTGCATTCCTGATCGGAGAAGGAAACGCATTCCACCGATACCGACATAAATATTCCCTTGTCACCGGCGGAGGGGCGAGCGAAGGAGAAGCCCAGCCACCCGCAGCCGAAAGCCGCCCGGCACCTGGAGCCCCCTTGTCCCGCTCCGGCCGGTGCCGGGTGGAAGGGCAGGGAGAGGAGGTGGTAGAAATGGGACCAGAGCTCTCCCACCACCGGTCCTGGGCATCAGGTGTGCGCAGGGAGATTGCAGGGCGACTCTTGCTTTTCCTCGGTCTTTCTCCAGCCTTGCGCCGAGCAGCGGTTTAGRCGTTTCTCCTGCAAAGAGCGCGAGCCCCCTTAGGCCATGGAAATGCAAAGGAGGTTTTGGCTGGGGTGGGGGAGATGCCCAGTGCTCCTACGCTGGCCGCCTAAATCCTTCCCCGCCACACACACCCCTTTCACTCTTCATTTATCCTCCAGCAAGATATAAACCCATCGCCACCCCCCAAGGCGGCGGGGCAGACCTGGGAGCGGGGTGCCAGCCGGGCCCAGGGGCCGGCAGGGCGGACAGCCCCGGCGAGCCCSGGGCTAGCGCGGGGGTCCTGCCGCCCTGCGGGGTGCAAAATCCGAAAATTCAGAGTGCGTTTTACGTTTTTCTAAATCGAAACCGTGCTCTGGAGGGAGAGGCTGCTTGCAAAATAATTGATTTAGCAAATTGATTGCACTGCTTTATTTTATACCTTGCTTCTTGTTTGTTTGGTTTTGGGTTTTTTTTTTTTTTTTTTTTTAATAGGACTGGAGAGAGGGAGAGAGGGCCAGAGATTTATTTAGTCTGATAATGCAGGCGACAAACATATCATTTCAACCATCTCTGTTTAAAACTCCCCCCCCCCCAATGTTAGCTGGTACTTGACCACTTACAGCAGAAAATCTGTAATTAACCTTCCCAAAACTGTTTTGTTCCTGGTCCCCTCCCGCCCCAAATAACAGTTTCTAATTAAAACATAAGCCCATCCTAATGCAAGCAGAGCTACAGATGCTTGCATTGCTCTCGGCTTCCAGACAGTTCAATCACCCAGAAAAAGCAGGGGGCTGAGAAAAGTTAGGGTTTGGTTAATTATTCTCCAAAAAGAGAGAAATGAGGGGAAACATATACTGTGTATTCGGAGAAGCAGGCCGGTGGGCATGTATCTGCTACTGTGATTTCTATCTGCCTCTAAATAGAGCTCTTTTCTTGTCCGA
This sequence comes from Rhea americana, assembly GCF_003343005.1. NCBI lineage: Eukaryota > Metazoa > Chordata > Aves > Rheiformes > Rheidae > Rhea > Rhea americana. Next base: position 213,064 of record NW_028186061.1, on the reverse strand, counting down.
GCAGGGTATTTTGGTTGTTATTCCCACCAGAGCATAGGGGCACCTGCTTAAAATTAGGACACACATGCACACCGCGGTGCTGGGTGGCCTCGGCACAGACACAGATGCGTGACCGGGTAGTGAGAAGTTCAGGGAAGAAAAAGGCAAAAATTCCCATTGGGCAGCTGTGCTCTCTCGCTGTGTCCGTAGACTTTCCACTGCCCGGCAATAATGGGGRAAAAAAAAAGTTCTTATAAACTTCTCAAAAGAAAGAAAATCCTTAGGTTATGTATTTTTAGAAAGGGGCAAAATAGGCTTTAAAATAGCTGTTTAAAAGTAATAAATGGAGAAGGCACCGGTAGCCTTTGGGACCGAGGTGACAAGTTTCTAAGAACATGCTGGTGTGATTTATTGTGGTTTAATAACCCAACGGGACCTTCTCCGGCGCAGCGTTGTGCTGTGTGACCTAAGGGAGCCGCTGGCAGCACCAGTAGGCCGTTATGCACCATGGGCTTCAGCTGCTAAAGACCAGCAGCAAAAAGTTTGGGGGTTGGGTGTTCTTTTTTTTTTTTTTTTTTTT
>NW_028186061.1:167406-212450 GCF_003343005.1 Rhea americana | reverse complement strand
ATGAGGGAAAAACTAGGAAACTTCAGAAGGAAAACTGACAATTTTGTGAGTGGAGAGGGTTAGGTTTAAGCAGTCCCCCGTACTATCGGGATTTTTGGCCCAGGCGGTGTCATAGTTATAGTATGAACAGAAATAAAACTTTCCGGCTTCCTCGTGTTGCCTTGAATGGGAGGCTGCTTGATTGCATRTGCAATGGAAAACTCATTTTATTTTATTTTGTAATCAGTGGTTTAAGGCCTGACTTGATTCGAGGATAGCCAGAGAGATCAGAAATTATTCAGAGGGTTTGATTTAGGAGAAAAAAGCAGCGGACAGAGACAGAGCTCCATCACTGCGAGTCTTAATGTGCAGAGGCCCRGGAGGCTGGTGCTAGGGGAGATGGTCCATGTGAGAGGGAGCTGTTGAGCCAAATCCCAAAGTGTGGGATTGCAGAGGAGCTGCAGGAGGCTCCCGGCTGGGGAGGTCCTCGTGTGACAGCATGTGCCTGGCTGGTCCCCTTGGGTACCAAGGGGATCCTTGCAGTCAACCCTGGCTGCAGGTGGCTGATGTACAAGTGCAAGGTTTGGGCATGCCCTGCTCCAAACTCGCGCCTGAAGGCTTGGTAGATGCAGAAGGCAYGGGCCAGTCTGGCTGTGGGCCAGCAAAGGTGTTTCTGGATGCCCCACACAAGAAGCACAGTTCCTGCTGTCACATAACAGGTGGATTGGGGCAGAAACAGCCCCAAATGCACTGAGTAACGAGATGGGCAATAACAGATAGGGAGCAACAGAAAGGAAGGAGTAGACCTGGAGATGCCAGGCTGCATTTGGAAAGTGGACATGAAGAATGTGTTTTAGGAATATTTTCCTAGCTGTGGCCTGTGTCATGCTGCAGGAGATTCTAGCTCTTTATTGTTTTTTCCCCAAGACTGGTCGCAGAAGCAGTAATGGTTGAATCATCCATAAGGTTGGGCAAAGCCCTTGATGTCCTGCAGTAGGCACTCACAGCCCTTGAGGACTGGCTGATGTAATCTAATAGCTCTTTCCATSCTATTTCTTGTGATTTGGGGAAGGCAGGTACGTGGGAGTGGGATGGGAGGGCAGTCTTGCCAAGATAAAGAGAAGGGAGCCTGTGGCATCACTCCAGGTATCCGCAGGTGCAACATGTGTGTGTACCCCACATCACACAAGAAGAGGGGTGCATGGGTGAARCCTGAGGTCTCCCCAGGATCCGACCCCCTCAGGGCTGCTGGAACAGCTCCCAGTTCACACTGGTGAGGGTGAACGCAAAGATGGGCTCTCGATCTCATGAGAAACGCAATGCTCCTCTGTTGCAAATCCAAGAGAACCGAGTTGAGTCTTGGCAGGCTCCTCGCTTAAAAAAAGCTCCATTTAGGTTTGGCAGAGAGCAAGYGTGTTAAGTGAGAGATGATGATCCCTTGTTAGCCAGGAGGGAGGCAAAGCTGTGGAAGGTCACCCAAGGGACAGCGTGAGCTGCATGTGTTGGCATCGGAGCTCCCACAGCAATCTCCAGAGCTCTGAAATACGTATTTCATCTACCTGCTCCTCTGCTCCCTTAGCCAGAGCTGAGGATTTGATGTGTCAGAGCTGGTGGCATTCCTCTACATTTCCTCTACTGCTGCAGTGTTTGCAGTTGTGATGTTCCTCTCTAGAGAYGGCAGCATTTCAGCCGGGTATGGTGCAATTCCTCTGCATTCACCCCTCTCCCATCCTTGCCCCAAGGGTTAGGAATTGCTTTTATATAGGTGTTATATATATATATGTATATACATATATATATATATGTATATTACAACCCTATCTTCCACGGTCCTATTTTACCAGGCATTGCCTAAACAAGAATGAGATATCCAGCTGTTAGAGAAGCTGATGTTTTAGCCTATTTTCAGGCACCAACTTTTCCACCAGCCTGGATTTTCTTGAGCGCAACATGAATGATTTACATCCAAGAAGCARCAGGAATAGAAGGCAACTGGAGCTGAAGGGATCTTGCTGTGTAGATGTAAACAGTAAGAAACAGCCATACCCTGGTCCATGCTTAGAGTGCAATGTGCAAAGGGTAAAGAAAATATGATCCCATCTCCATTTCTCATGGTGAGGTTGCAGAAGCAGTGTGTAATGGTATTTATGCTGCTCCTAACATAGTCCAGGTATGGAGAAGCTGTGCCAGCGAGATTAAGTGACTGGACCAAAGTCACATGASACTCCTCTGTCATGGCAGGCCTTGACAATTTTCCAAGGCATTAGGAAGACTGCAACTCTTCTTTCAAACATGAGGAGGACTTGGACTCTCCCACACAAAATAGTGTGTGTTAGACAAAAGTCATCTACTCCCTGAGATTTTAGCCTGCAAACTGTGTTGCCTCACTGCTTATTCACGGATTTTTTCCTTTCGAATTTAAGATAACTTGAAAAAATGAACTAACTAAACTGAAAGCCAGAAACTTGGTATTCAGAGCATTGAAGAAAGACACAAAGCAAGCGTTTTCAAACCAAGATTAAAAAACGTGAACTATTTTGCTCCCAAAGGCAACCCCTTTTCAGGTAGCCCCAGAGGCAAAATATGTCCTTTACAGATGCTTGAACATCTTTAAGTGCTCCAAGTTTTTCTAGCAGGATGTCTTACTAATGTAGCTTGAGGTCTGATATGTGCCCAGGGATGAAGAGGATGGTTTTTATTCCCGTTATGCAGCTAGATAAGCAGAGACGGAGGGATTCAAAGGCCCTGCCCAAGGCCTTGCGATGAGCCTGTGGCAGGGTTGAGTGCAGCATTGAGATGCTTGGACGTCAGGTTCACGGAGGAGAGGTAGTTTGTCCTGCTTTCTAAAACTTTTCTACATCAGKCCCATGCTCCAGGTTTATTTCCCAAGTGCTGGTGCAATGTACAGTGCRAGAGCAGGGTAACTGCTTCAGGGGCAGCAATATTAATGAAATAGGTAGATCCTGTCCTCCTCTCTGAACTCCTGTGCCTCCTTGATGACCCATTTAGCTTGTGCACGGTCATTTTTTTCAGAGACTTAGCTCCACAGCTAGGCCTGCCACAGGTAACATCGTTGGCACGCGATTCTGTGGCCCCTCCTAGATAAGGAAAGCCAAGGAGACGCCAGGAGGAGCGAGCCCAACTTGCTGCTCTCTCCATCCCAGATCTAGGGCATCCGCTTTCTCTTCACATCCCCACATCGAGTGGGCCAACTCCGCTCCAGTGGAGGCCAACACTGCTGCAGCCCACACTTCTACATCGCTTCTGCTCTTCCAGACAGGGACTGCGAGTCTCACTTCCATATGGCATCTCTGGCACTTAGCATTAGCATAAGGCAGGCTGTTCTGAGCTGTGCACCAAGCTGCTCTTTGGTTCCCGTGTCCTGCCCAAGTCCTCATGAGGAGCAGATGGTTTTGCTTCGTGTTTACAGTAGTGCAAGAAAAGCTGATCGTGACAAGCATATGTCAATACGCCTGCTCCCCCCCCACTTAGCATCAACGTTCCTCCGCGAAAGGTGCCCACRCTCGTATTCCTCGAGTGTGTGGTTCAAATAACCCGGCTGCATTTCAAAGGACTTTATTGAGCATAATGATAGCACTTAACAAACATTGCACAAGTATGTCACAGGAGGAATCCTCTGGGCTCTGAGTCACAGGCGCTACGTTTTGACAGCTGAGTTTTACGCAGTGTGTTTAATGTGCTGAGCCCACAGTCTCATCCCCAGGGCCTCCTGCAAGCAGGACTGGTCCTACTCTGGCCAAAGCTGATGTCAAAATCCCCTTGCTGGAGCAGGGCTGGGCTTATGTCCTTTTTTGCAATCCCGAATGAAACTTCACAAGGCCAAAGAGCGCAGGCTGGAAGAGGGAGGTGAAGCTCTCRAAGATCTGGAGATCATCACTGCAGAGAAGGAGAAGGGCCTTTAGGCATAAAATARGCACCCAATGAGGTCCATGAGAGCTAATGTAGTTCAGTGGGTCTAAATATTGAAGGGAGATGAATACTCAGGAAAGTCTGTAAGGGTAGGAATCCTCCCATGACATTCATAATTTTCAGGAGTTTGCTAGATTGAGCCCAGATTTTTGTCTTATAGAAAAGCCATACCTGGACTGTCTGCTCAAAACATTTTAAAATAGTCTGGGTCATTTGTCATGTTTTTCATCCCTGCTGTCCCTTTCAAAGTGGCAAGGCTGGTTTCAAGTCCTCTTGCGACTTAGCGCAACGTGTAAAAATTCAGCTGATCATCAGTTCTCTCCAAATTCTACTAGTGCTTGCAAAAAAAAAAAAAAAAAAAAAGAGAGAGAGAGAGGAGAAGGACCAATACATTAACTACCTTGTTTTGAACTCCAAACATAGGCACTGCTTTTAAAAACAGCCTTTAAACCAGAGGAGAGCATTATGCATCACAAAGACGTTATTTGTCTCTTTTCCTTGTCACCTGCATATTCAAAGTCCCCTACCCGCTTGAATGTTTCTGATACCCAGAGAGTGTTTTGCATTTGTAGAGCCTATGCCATCAAAGGGGTTCAAGATGCCTTTGGTTTCCTCCTCACAGTTTCTGTCCTGGTGTAAATAATAGTCAATGATGCTTTATATYGGGACAGTGGTAATTCTCAGCAGAGATGCTGTTACTTTTCTCCAACGTGCTTATTCCCTTTCCTATATCATATTGTTGAGAGGCTTTAATCCTATTGCAATAGGATTAAAGCCCTCTCTTACGCTATACTAAGCAAGGTCATATCATAGCGTGTGAAGTGGTTCCCCTCAAGATCTCAGACCTGTATTTTGCAAGGCGTAGCAGAGCTATTTCCTCTTTCCRTGGAGGACGTCTCTGTAGTGTTCAGGTGTGTTGGAGGAAGTTTGCCTCAGATACTCAGAAAGTGCCTCAGGGCTGCCTTGAACTTGAAGCATGGGAGACCCTCCTATTTCTACCTTGGCCTTATGTCTATCACAGGTTATGGAAGCTCCCTTATCCCCATATCTCTATCCTGGTGTTTGGATTAAGTGCGTCTTCCAGAAATTCATCTAGTCTCAAAACGAAGACAGTCAGGTGCCCACAYATAGGGGTCTACTTCCATCTAATAKGCCATCCTAGTTGTCCTCACAGGGCTAGCAGATATGGTGCAGGATCCGCTGATGATAAGTCCCTTTCAGGAGAGGTAGCTGGAGGCCAATCAAGAAAACCCCACAGYGTCACAGTGGCTCTAGATGCCTATCTGCAGGCAAGTGGGCGAAACCTCCAGGTGGGATTAATTTTACCCATTATGTCTGCAGTTTAGGTGTCTCCATCCAAGGCAGTCACACTTGGCTCTTTTGTAATCCATCGGGAGAAATGGACAATTTCATACAGTGTGATTCATGTGTACTATTTTAGATGTCTACATTTAGATGAAACAGGGCCCTTCACTCCTTTTACTGAGCTTGGCTGGTTAAACTCGCTGTGACTGTGGAGAAGTTGAAGCACCACCACTATAGGCATACAAATTTAGTCAAAGTGTACCCAAGACAGAGATTCCCCTTTGAAAATTTGTTCTSTTGCCTAATAACTAGCTGTTAAAATATGAGCTTAATTTCTAATTCCCATTGACTGGCATCATTTCATATGGTTAAAATCAAGTCATGGACTTTTGCTCTGTCCTCTTCTYGTATTTTAGAGAGTTCTTTAGTGCACAGTGCTCATTTGTGTACCAGCATGGGTGCAGATGTGGTATGAGTGATGCTGTGCTATTGCAGGACACGCATGCCACCCAGGCTAAAAGGTAGCTGTAGCCTCCAGACCACCTCTGTAGTCAGCAGATCCACACGAGCTTAGATTTTGTCATGTTTTAGCATAYTTGCATAAAGCCTGAGGAACCTAAATATTTTGGAACCTGAATATTTTGCAGCTTTCTCTGTAAGGTACTTAGTCCTGCCTCTAAACCAATGTGCTCTGGAGCATAGATGCATCTTCCTCATGCTTGCCACTCTCAGCTTCCAACACAGCCACAGTCTCCCAATATCCTCCAACCACATCCACCCATCATTGACTCAAACTTGTAATAAGGCTTCATCTCTAAACTTAAAATTATAAATCGGCTTTCTTGCTTCCCTATAGCAAGGGAATATGAGAACAGAGAAATCTCTGCTACAGCCAAGCCTGTGAAATGAAGTCACATGGCACTAAACAGAGCAGGAGTTTCTCCTGCTTCCAAAAGGGTGCATCTTGGCTAATAGAGATATTTACTAAGGGGAGGGAATAAAACTCCTTGAACAGTTGCCAAGCCTACTATTCAGTTTGTCCCTCTGCCCCCAGAATAACAACAATAGTGCCTGTTGCTAGACAGTGTTGTGCAGCATGACAGAAAGCAACTCTAATTCCTTGCAGCCTGAGGGACACACTTAAGGGGACATTTCCATTTTTTTTCCCAAGATTGCAGAAACTGAGAAGAAATGGGGTGATCTAAGCTCTTGCTGGACAGGTAAGGCTCCCTCCAAAGCCAGCTGATGACTGGGAAGAGACTACTAGGCATCAGATAAGATTTGTAAAATTAACTGGGAGACTGGTGTTTCATAAAGGCAGAAAAATCTGGCTAATACTGGGATTTGGGAGATCTAMGTTTGACTCGTGTCGCTTTTGGAGGAAGAATTATCTCTTAACTTTAGCAGTCTCTACCCAGATTTCCTTTAGGGATATTGGCCAGAAAATAGATACAATTATACTGATATATATTAGATATTTACTTTTGGATGAAGTGAATCACATTCCAGCTGTACCAGTTTTCTCACCGTTGCCTGCAATATGATTCTGTATGACTAGGTCAGAAAAAGATATCTCAATTTAAACAGATGAACCCAACTCCTTTTCTCACTTTGAATAAGATCCTAAAGGCAAAGTGCACCTAATGCACCTTAATGCATCTAGGCATTTAATAATCCACCTAGAAATGTAGAAAAYTAAAATAGGAGGCTTCCATTGGAAGATCCCTTTGAAAAGGATTTGGGAATTGAAAATCCCAGTGGGAATTGCTCTATGTCATTAGGCAATGAATTACTTTTAAAAATCTGTCATTTGGATTCATGGTGTTGGACTCCACATTTGWATAAAGGAGACGAGCAAAAAATCCTGTATCCCAGAAGGGTGGTCGATGGGATTCCTTACGGCTTTCTGTGTRCTTTTTCCATGAGAAAAGCAGACTCAGTGCATTTGCTATGAAACAACTTGCCTTACCAGGTGAGCTGGATAACTCACCTGATTCTATGTACCATGGGGTTGCTGCCGCTCCTTATAAGTTTGATTTGTGATGCTGGTGAAGAGACAKTCTGGAGGCCCTGGGGAACAGGAGAGTGGTTCTTCTGAAAGTACACAGATACTGAGAATATGGGCTAGGGATGTTATGAAGTGTGTGTTGATGTAGGGCTTTTTTGTAGTGAGGGATTCTGTCTTCTGAGGGAGTGTTTGGGTGGAAGGCTCAGTCCAGCCTAGCCACAGAAATGGTCTCATTCGAACAGTGTGCTGATATTTTTAAAGGCTTTGTTATGTTGTCATTCACAAACAGTGTGAATCTATGGAGGAGGAAGGTGCCACCCTTACCTCCAGGACCTGAGAGCAGTTTTGATGCAATGTTAACGGAAGCATGGTTTAGTTACCATCTGGAGAGATTTGTTGGTGGAAGTGGTCAGACAACACRATAAGAGTCTAAGTAGAAAAGGACAGACAGAGAAGAAAAGTACAAGGATATTTAGACTTATAACTCTTATTGATGTGTCACAGACTCATTAACTGATTTCATTGCTGCAATCTGATCAATCAACTGGTTTTACTGAGCTGTCCCTTGTATTGCAATACTCTTAGTTCATTCTGAACAGGAGGGAAAGTGGATTTGCTTAGTTTATTTATTGAAGTGCTTATTTCTCTGTACATGCCGCAAAGAGAACATAAAATGAGCAGCACAGATTTAGCTGTCTGACTATTAGGCATCTTTGGTTAGTTGAGATGAATCCCACTGTGGGTTTGCAATAATAAGCATGACAACTTCTACTGTCATTAAATTATTCAATCCAGAGATCATCTCATCCGACCTCATGTACCCCAGGCTGGATTAAATATACCTAAATTTCAGTTATGAAGAAAGAATARACATACAAGGTACTTAGCACCGAGTCATTACTAACAACAATAGAAACTGGAGATGAAAGGAACTTATTGGATCTCAGTCCTTTTCTAACAGGACAGGTCATGGATATTAGTAGAATGATGGAAAAACCTAAAAGTCACTAATGACAGAAGAGCAACGGTACAGGGATCAAGTTTTTGGCTGAAGGAGTATACAGCCCAGACAGATGTGGCAAACGACTGACTTGAAAGAGACTAGATAAGAGACATTAGCAGAAGATTGGGAATCAGACAGAGAAATGTTAATTCAGTGGCCACTGAAAACCTTGGTGCAACTTGCCCATAGGCACGCGGGAAGTCTGTGATAGACACTGAGTCCTGCTGATGCAATGTGTGGTCTTGGTCCCCTCCTGAAGGAAAGGGTGAAGCTCAGTCATAACACAAGGCAGTGTGTTGTCAGCACAGCTTTCCTACAGCTCTAATAAAATTATAACTTAACTGTGATGGCTACCAGAAGATTTTCCAAACTGTGATGTGGAAACTACTTCAAGGGTTATGTAGTCCAGCATGTATTTACAGCCRGGAATGGTGGTAACTGCCACCAACACTGCTGGTAGTGGTGGTATCTCTTGCCTCTGATAGTGGTACTCAGCCAGAATAATTTGAGAACTACTGGCCAACACACAAGCTCCAGAAAACAAGGTGRTCTACGCTTTTGTAGATTTGTGCATGGAAGAGCCCAGTCTTATCCATTTTTAGTATAAGAGGGGTAAGACAACATGCAAAATCTTGACTATCTAATGAATTGCAAACTCCTTGTTAAAACCAGGGCAAAAAAAAAGATACCCAGTGGCTAAAGCACATGCTTAGGGCATGAGTCCTCTAGCTCATATCCTTTCTCTGCCCTCCACTATTCTGATGACCTTCAGCAGAGGTTCCTCTCTATGCSTCTATTTTTGATCTATAAAACTGAGATAAAAAACATTGTCCTGCATCACACAGGGGCTGTAATTTCATTAAATACCATGAAGAATTCAAGTATAGATGGCCAATAAGGCTAAAAAAGTGCTAAAAAAGGTCACCTTAGTGATCTGCACAGATGGGAATCAGACAACTGGAAACCCAGGAATGGTAATCTTCTATGGTCTATGGCACAAGTGGGCTGGTCACATACCATTTCAATGTGCAGCATGAGGTCACTAAGCAGAGCCTGAGGTATAGCAGGAAAGGCTATACTGGAGTTACCTTTGACTCATTGTTTCTAAAAACACGGGGGTGAGGATATTAGGTAGGGCATCTGGACWCTTGTGACTCAGTACCACGAAAAGTGTGCGTGATGAGTTTTGGTTCATTCACTCTGTTGCAGAGATGTACATAATGCCTACGCACAGCAGCCATGCTGAGCAGGATTCATCATAGTCCATCTCAGAGCTGGACATCTCATCTGAGCTAGTCATCTAAGTGCCCTTTCTAGTCAATGAATGAAGACTGACACTTCTTTACCGTGATTCATCAGGTCTGTCTTTGATGCCAATCTTAGGATGCAATGACTCTCTCTCCATAGGAGCTGATCTCCCTGTTTTTCTGATCAGGAGAACCTAGATGACTAGTTAGATGCCTGACTTCTAGATGAATGAGGTTAGGTCAAATGCTCAAGTACCATCACTTGATGGCCAAATCCCGAGGCCAATTCTGAGCAGAGCTGTGGGACTCCATGGGTAAYGAATTTACATTTCTGGCAAAGTCTGTCCTATAGTGTTTTTTCTATGGTGCTGGTCTACCACACAAAGGCTCATTCAAGAAAAGAGCTCTTGGGGARACATTACTCATGAAAAATAAAGTCATTTGGACTAATATTTGGAAACAATAAAGAACTAYCAAGCAGAGGTGCAGTGACACAACTCACCTTCAAGGCCAATCACAATTTTGAAATCACTGTAACAAGTGATTGTCTTCTTGTCTTGATTGTCTTCATATTGTCTTCTCCTGAGCCTGTTGGTAGCTGGTGATTAGAAAGTAGCTTTGATTTTTTTTCTGTATCTTTTCTCTTTTAAATAAATAAATGTCATGTTTGTGAGTAAGAGCTTAAACACATAATCCTCTTTTTTTGAGAAGATGGAAGGCAAATAAGAAGGTTTTATTTTTTTAGGGAAAAAAAGAGATCATGTGCCTTTTAAGCTAGTCTTGGCATTTCTAGGGTTCCACTGATCTTGTTTTTACAAAAAGATCTGTAAAAATTTCTTCACACACTTGTGCTGTCTAGTTCTAAAATTCCTGAACGGTAGCTGTTACTGTGAATTCCATTGAGTTTGRCTTATCTTAAATTTCCTTCATCTTAAAGAGGTCAGGAAATATTTTCTAAATTACCAGTCTGTACATAGTGCTTTGCTATTAAAACTGTTTAGGTGCTAAGATAGGCATGAACTTAGCCTTGGGTACTACATGCTAACTTGGACATTATTATTATTAGCAGATCGATAGAATATTAAATGGAGACACTTTAGATGTAATTTTCAGTCAGTGCTGGACTCCTCTATGAAATTCATGCTCTTCTAAAGTGTGTTTAAAATGCAGATGTGTAGTTGTAGGGGGACAGCTTGTGCTGAGGGACYGATGTCCTTCAGGGCATGTGTCTGGTGGGGATTAGGCAGGAAGCCCCAGAGGGTTCGCTGGGCTGGGGGTAGGGAAGGATTTGCAGAAGGGCTCTCAGACATGCTACTCCACTGCTCTATCTCTTACAGACGTGTGTCTGCAGGAACCAAGGCTTAAGCAATCCTGCTGGCTGATTGTCCCTCTAGTGATGTTTGAACCCGTTGGCCAAGTGAACAAATGTTTGGTAGAGGTTCTCAGGGATATTTGATACCCACAAGCCTCACAAAAGCTGGGCAGCAATTGTCGCCATTGGGTTTCTTCTGTAATGAAAGGGGCAGTTGCAGAAACTGGGGGAAGGACATCAGGACAGGGTCTGAAGGTAGTTATTGTATAGGACTTCTGGTTATTTCTTGACTCAGGGCACTTCAGTGCATCAGACTCTTGGCACTTGGATATACAATTTGTGAGAGGAAGGAGGACAGGAGTGGGACACACCACAAATCTCCTGATAGACATATTACATCGTTGAGCTGAAGAGGAGATAAGTGAATGGACCTTCTTGTAAGGCTTGAAGAGGGTGGAGATTTTCACTTTTTGGAAGATGCTTGCTTTCTAGACACAGCTYGTCTTCCACATCAGGACAAGACATACTGCATGTGTCTCTCATATGGGAGATACTCGATAGCACAGCTCAGCATCGCAGGCATTTGGGTAGAGGGTCATGAGACAGAGTGAGTGAGGCTCACCAAGACTGTGCTGAAGGTAACAGGTCAGTTCAMGTTTTGTGAGTGCAGGAGCAAGACAGTTGCAGAAGTGCACCCACCTCTCTGTTGGAGCAGTATTAGCAGCTCCCAGTGACACCTCCCAGAAAAGTCCGGTTAACTACTTTGATGATTCTTTGGAGAAAATAAATATCTATTACTCTGGAAAACAGAGTATATACATATATAATTTATATGTGTATGTATATGTATGTATGTGTATAGATAGGTACATGCATACACCCCTCTCCTTAGCTTTGGCTAAGGAGACAGGTTGAAATCTTCCCTGAACTCTAACAAACTTTGGAGCAATCTCTTTATCTCRTGTCTGAGACTCTGAGCTCCTTTAGGTCTTGATCCTGCAAGCTCCTTCATACTTTGATTYTGGGCCAGGGATGTGCTGCTTAGCCTTGTGTTTATCCTTAAATATCTGGGCCATTCTGCTCATTTTGTACGCACAGGCACCAAGCTGGGTCAAACAGTTTGAGATCAAGCCTGAGAGCAGGGAGAGTCTTTCCTGTGTTGGGCTGATACATAGCACATTATTATACATGCTATCAGGGACATATAGTAATAATGAATGTAAATTACAGACCTATCTCTCAGTCCCATCTCCTATCCCATTGCAGGAGAGAGAAGGAACCCAGTTAAGGCTTGTATATATCTGACAACATGTAGCAAAATTTGGCTAGGAGCAAGATGGGGTTTTGGGGCATGCAAAGGCAGAATTGCAGAACTTTTGTGTATACCCTAATRGGCTTCAGCATTTGCAAAATCCATCCATGTACCACCTGATCTGCATCTAGGTCTGTGAGTGTTAAGTCAAGAGCTTCTGCTCAGAGCTCCAGAGGTTTCTGGCTGAGTCCCCAGTGTTGGCGAAGACTCAATCAATGTGAATAATTGATTTGGTAGTTCTGYGAAACAGAATAATCTGTTGGCTAGGGTGTGCTACTGAGATTTAAGAAACTTGGGTTCAAAACCCTGCTTCAAATCAAGAGGAGGAAGCTTATGAAGCTCATTTTCCCATAGAGTGGGTGAGTGCCCTAAACCACTAAGCTGCTGACTACAAGGATAAAGGGGACATTGCGTCCTCTAACTTCACTTTGGGAATGATACCTGAGGGGATGGGCACATGAACAAATTACCATGAGGTAAGTTAGGGTGTGAACTAATAAGATGCCAGTTTTTCTGTGGTAACTGCCCGTGTGAATGCTCTTACCCTGCAATAAATAGTGGATGGTTCATATATACCAGGGGGTAAGAACGTTCACAAGGGTGTTCACATGGCTCACACCCTGGTTTAACTCGTAGTAACTTGGGTCTGTGCCTCTAACCTCAGAACCCTGGAGAATCCATCCTGAAGAAAAAAAAATCAAACTCTTCTGTTTTAGAAAAGCCACARATCTTCCCTTTCCACATTTCCAATTATAATTATTTTAATGCATTTTCAGCTTTCCAAAAATGATTTGCCAGGTTTGACTCAACTGCGCTGTTTTTGCAGAGAACAGCTCAATCTGAGAGCCTTGCAGCCGGTTTTTGCCAACATGGGCAGATAGTCTACTGACGCTTCACAGGCATTGCCTGCCTCATAATGAGAGACCTTCTGGGCACTGATATAATATTAATATCACTGTTTCTCACAGTCAGCCTCCGAGCCTTGAAGAAGTCTAAACATGTGGAGATATGAAGTTAGGCACATGAAACAATATTTAGCCATGGGGAGAAAAGGAGGCCTGGYTGTGAGATGAGCAGTGCTTGTGGGTGCATTGAGGTCAGCCAGTGCCTGGTGGCTCTTTCACGCATGTCCCATAGGTCTGGAAAATGCCCACAGAGAAYGATAGCAACTCCAAAGAGAAGCCCTTGGTTTTGCTATTTGGTACACTTGGTCTGAGAGCCTTTTAGGGTTAAAAAGATAGAYGACTGTGTCTGGGAGCAGACTGAGTGTAACTATGCATGGGCCCAAGTGACTGAATGAGGAAAAAAGTCTTTAAAACATTCCAGGAAGTAGATTCAATGTTCCAGTCAAAAAAACACTTGCTTTTGGGGTGGGACCTTTTCTCATCATCCCAAAGGTTGGCTAACACATGCTATCTTGTTTAGGCATCTCCTTACAAGTTAAATTGGGAAGACTCAACTCATCCACGAGGTAGAATTCCACCAACGTAGGATGCCCCTGTTTGAAAACAAGGCTTGCTCAGAAAGTATGAGGAAATCTTATGTTTCCAAGTATACAAAGAATTGTATCCTTATGTTCTATTGRGTGACAGCACACTCCCTTACAGACCTTTGTGGATAGAATTCATCTCACTTAATTTTAGCCATATAATGCTTAAATATCTAGGCCAATCATCTTACCTCCCTCTAGAAAGAGATGGGCATCTTCTGTAGGCAATTCATCCTTCCTAAGATAGGTATCTTTGCTGGATGTGGATGAATCATTGTCTGGAGTTGCTTATCTTTCTCCATCAACTCTAGAAACAGCCTAGGCACCTAGGTTTTAGGCAAATAAAGTTGAGGGGTATGACCAAGTGCTTGAACACCCAACAGAGGTCATTGATGTGATGCCAGTTGGTGTCTGGGAAGTTTTTACCCCTATTTTAAGAGTAGCTGATCAGTGACTTCTCCCAGAGGCCTTACGTGTCTGTCAGATCCTTGACCTTTCTTAGTGATAGTTCCAGGAGACATAAAGTAAAAGACCCTAATCCTCTGTGGTGCAAATAGCACAGTTCTTCCAACTTGGGCATGTACAGAAGCTAAGGATGWTACTACTTTGCAGAGTTATTTCATGAAAAGAAAAACTAAAAAATGATAATTGAATGGGAAGGCAGGTCTACTTCAAATGCCAAACAGTCCTCAGAAAGAAATGAAAATTACTTTTCYTCCCAAGTCACCTGAGTTTTGTCTTCTGTCTTGAGGAAGAAACAGAACCTGACAGGCTTTAGCTTGGGGTTGAACAACAGGTTGTTAATCAGGCCAAGAAAATAAGAAGATTCAAGAGAATTTGTCAAGAGAATTGTAAATATTCAAGAGAATATTTACAGCAAGATTACAAATATTCAGGACTATCTTAATTAATAGTAGTAAGTATTTTGAGAGTAAACTAAAACCTCTTATTTCAGGGCTCAAGGCAATTTCTGGCTATTGGAGACCAAAATGGGAGACATGCAAGGAAACAATATTCCACATACCTTGTGCAGGGCACTTACATTGTCTTCTGGAGCAACTAGTTACAGTAAATCAAGGAAAGCAGTACTCATCTGAGGTCCAGTAATTCCTCTCTTTCTATAGATCTGGAGCATTGTTACCAGCCCCATGTGTCACTCATTCATGGTTGCATGAGGGCAGTGAGATTGTTGCAGTGGAGAGAGAAGCAATATTCATCATTGCACCATTCAGAAKGCTGATGACAGTTTGCAACTAGCAAATGGCCCGGTAAAACTTTGACAATATTTTCATGAATTATTGAGCTGAGTTGCCATCAGTGAGTGCTAATCAAGCAGAAAGGTGATTTTTAATCCTCTCTCAACTCTCTGTTGAATTTTTTTTGTGGCTCACAAGAGGTGTAGGATTCTTGTCATCTTATCTCATCTTGTCAAACCTTTGCCATCTAAAAATTAGATGTCTAGTTTATGACCACCATCTAGTTTATGACTATCATGTAGGCTCCCTTTGTAAGGACAAACTTCTCCAAAAGGCAATTCAACCCACCTATCTTAGACACCTACCTTAKGACAAAACCCTCCTGAAGTGCTGATCTCTCTCTCTAATGATGACAGAAGGGGCCTAGAACATAGCCTTAACTGTATGAATAGCTTTGAGATGACTAAAGAGAGATGAGGTGAATTCAACTGTAGGAGACTAGCTTTTTGAGCATTGGCTTCTACCATGAGAACGCATGAGACCTCGRTTTTGGTGAATCTAGAGGTTTTGGCAAATCTAGTGAAGTCCTGCAGGCTGGAGAACCTGTTTAAAGCTGAAATGGTGTGAACTGGCATGGCTTTATAGCCTAGAGGATGGGAACTATGGTTGACAATATCACTGCAACAGTATTACAGTGCAGAGATGAAATATGAGGTCATTGTGGCTGAGGAAGCTATGGAAGCTGCTTACCAAGTGTTATGGCTTGMGAAGTTTTCTAGTATCTACACGTCTTTTCAAAATCTAATCATGCCAACACTATAGCAACCCTGACTTTAGGGGAGTTTCTAACCAAGCTGTGAATCTCTGGAAGCTTCCTTCTTGCTTTGCTTCAAGCCTCCACAGTGAGAAAGTCTCTGCCTCCAGACTGATTTCATAAGCATAAACCTTGGCATTTCATTAGGCTGTTGTGGCTGTGCATTCGGATGAGGCAACCTGGAAACTGGGAGATTTCCTCAGAACATCCTGAGCAAATGAGAGATGTTATTGCAACTAACATGGCTTTTCAGCATATGGACCTGGGTTTCGCTGACCTTTACAGAACCACAGCATTTTTTTTATAACTGTCCTATTCTTACTGTTACAACAAAAGTGAAAACACTCGCATTTCTAAGTAAATTAAAAATTTCAGCTTTGCAAAATTTAAACAGAATGAACATCTTTTTTCTCTAATAGAAATATTCATATACTTTTCAATAACTCAATGATGTCTAAATCCTTTTCCTTTCACTTATTCACCCTTTGCATTGTGTTTCACCTAGCTTTTAAGAAATCTTTTCATTTGTTGATACAGTATAATCATAGGTATGCATTGCTTACAATGTCCAAGGAAGTGGTGATGGTACCCAGCTCAGCCCTTTAGCGTGACGTGGATTTCCAAGGTTTTTTTTATGGCTGCTGGAGAGTTTGGTCCCAGAAGTGACTGTGGACCCTGCAGTCCTGGATAGATAAGGTGTACTTGCAAAATGCTTTGTGTGCAATGAGTTCAGTAAAGACAGAATTACAGTTATTAGTCATGTCATTTTTATATGCTTGAAAAGCAGCCATTTTTTTTTCTTAAGAAGTGACTTACTTGGCACAAAAATATGTATCATGTTCTTCAGAAGGAACATGGACTCTGTTGTACGTAGTAATTCCCATATTACAGTGAACACTGAGGAAGACTCCAGCTCACAGACTAAGGCGTATAAGCTTTGATCAACTTTTCTCACATGTACGCAATCTAGAGCTATTTGGGATGCCCTGAGATATTCAAGGCATCACCACAAGTCTGGCAGATATGATATGAGACCTACAAGAGACCCAAGCCTTTTTGGAACAGTCACCGACTGAGATACCCCAAGGGATCTTGAATGGCACTAGACACCTATGTTTAGGCAGTCGCACTGCATTACAAAATTTAGACAGCTCTTTTATATGTAGACATCTACATATATATGTCTCAGTCTGTGAACTGGGTCCTATCCTGGGAAACCTTAGCATTAGCTAACTGTCATTTCAATGCATTTGAAAGCAAAAAAGAAACTTGCTAAAGAGCAAGTTCCCTGGTGAAATTTTGACATCTTTGGTGCTAAGAAAGTTGGTAACCTTTTAGGACCGTCTAGAAAATAAACATGTGGCTCTTCCAGATCTTAACAGTTAAATTTGTAGCTATTCAACACAGGGTATCTGTTAATGTTTTAATCTGGAGAAGCATTCAGGATTTTAGGTTTTTTGATTGTTACCACTGTTAGGTACTTACATTTGTGTAAAATAGAAGTATTCGGAGAAATATGGATGATGCCAAAAATGTCATAGTACCGCCCAGCAGAGAGGGGTGTCTGTGTGACTGCTCCTTCTCCTTAATCCAACTTTTAGTCATTTCTGTACTACTTGAGGCTTTAGTAGAAACTAGAATCTGAGTCTAAGAGTTTGCCCATGCGTGGAAGTTATAGCAAATTAAACTCGTGATCAAGTTTCTGTGGTGTAACAAGTTACCACACATCAGCTGACCCTTGGTAACTGTCTGTGTGCTCACTTTTAGCCTGCAGCCAGTGAGGTAATTAGACTTTACTTGCCCACAATAAAAAAGGGTTAATTTAAATCACATTCACTAGTATTTGCTGTAGGCTAGGAATCCACATATGTAGGATTGCTGTAGGTCAACTGACACATAGTAATTTAAGCTTCACTAACTTGACCATGAGATTGAACCCTAAATGGAGATTTGAATTTTTCGTGCAATGATGTCTGTGTGCTAACTCCTTCAGGAGGCACTCTAGAATGCCCACATTTAGACATCTGCAAGCGACATCCACTTCGGACTCCTTAATAGTCAACAAAAAAGAGAAATTGATTTTTCTGGGGAGTCATTTGTCTCATCCTAAAGATGTTTTTTTAAAWAGAGGACATACAAACTGCACCCTAGAAGGGGTACAGTTATTGGAGATCTCCACAGAGTCCAGATGCTGCTTCAGAAGGGAGCAGTTATCCCATAAGTCACATATCATATCCACAAGCCTTGTGTTGGTCAACAAACCTACCGTGTCTCTGATACTCTTACATGGAGATATTTAGTCAAATCAATTGAYTCCTGGGCTTCAGATTCAAATATTTGAATTGGAGTTTTTACAATATAGGCATATATGCCTAAGATAGTTATCAGAGTCCCACTACAGTTATGGAGATTTAAGGTTCAGTATAGTCACCTACATGCAGATATATAGTGCCTTTTGCTCTATGCTCTAAGCAGCTCTATGATGCTCTGTGTTATATCTGAGGTATCCACATGTATTATATGCCACAGGACTTATGGAAAAGTCAGGCCCTTAGAGTGGTAACAGAAGAGCAACTAGGATATATTCTAGGGCATGTTAACATCTACATAGACATATAGTGCCCCTTCTAACATCTCATGGCATGCAAGACACCCAAAGGAGCTTGACAGATATGATACAAGACCTGTAGGAGATATCTGTACGGCAGGCTGGAACCAGGTGGATACCACAAAGCGTCTCATATGGCATTCAACACGCTTAGGCTTAAGCAATTGAATCCCATCCTAAAAGTTCAATATGTGATAAACTGAGGGGAAAAAAAATAGCTTCATGCAGGTCAATACAATTTATACAAAATAACCATTGTTAGTAGGCTTGTTTCAGAAYGTATATTTCCCAGGAAAAGGTGGCATTAGGTAAAATAATGTTATCTGAAGTATGTGGACCAATGCACATCTATCCTGATATTGGGGGTGGTAGTTTAGAGGTAGGACGTGGCACCCTTGCCTGTTAGAGAACATCCTGGCAGTCTTATTGACCATGGAGTGAGTGGGACCAAATATAGGGGGAAAAAAAAAGAAGAAACCGTCTTCCTGTGTTTTGATTCTGTTCATTTGGATTAGGTTTAGCCTGTGTTCAGGAAGGAGAGGTCTACTTTGCCAGTGGATGTGTGGTGATGAAAGATGACCACAGTTTCCAGGAACTAGTAGTCTAGCACCAGTCACTAATTTTAAATTGACTTTAAATTCTTTTCACTTTGAAGAGTCATCCAGTATTACTGTTTGAGAACTGTGCCTAATTACTGTAGGAGAATAAAACTAAGATCCTGTTAGTCTTACCTGGAAGGAATAGTTGCACTGTGTCACATAGAATAATCTTGATTTTATTGCCACAGCAACTAAGCTGAAGTTGAAGACAAGTGGGTTATCAAAGCATTTAATTTTACTTATGAYAAAAAATGCATCATCAGGTGACCGAACGCAATCTGGTCGCTGTGGCTTGACAAGTCACTAGTCACCAGCAGAAGCGCAACATCTCCCAGTATACRTGACCTCAACTCAATCTAATTTTGAGGTGAAAGGAAGAGATTTAAACATGTGTCTCCGCTCCCAGCTGGCACAGGCTAAGAGYTTTCTCATGGACAGTTGGAGCAGCTCCACTGGCAGGCAGAAACTTGTCAATTACTTGATCTCATTCATTGTGTGCCAATACCTCACTTCTCGTCACCTTGGTGAGTAAACAGAAGGAGGTAGAGCCCCTGCCTCTACATTTATGAAAAGTGTTGCCATGTCAACATGCACAACTTCACATAGATACAAGTGAATAGATCGACTATGCACAGGCATGCATCTGTAAGCCCAAATGTGAAATGTAAGAGGACGGAAAAGAAGAACTCGCATGATCCGGTGCACTGAGCCCTTGAATTGAATTGATGTGATGTTATGGTTCCAAAGAAAGTGCACCTGGACCTCTATATTTCATCCGGTGCTCATGCCAGGAAGATCTTGACAGTCTGGAGGGTGTTCAAAGAGCCAGAGGGCTGGAAGGACTGATGCTGATGAGCAAAGATTAACAAGTACTAATCCGGGCCAAATAAGGATATGATAACAGTTCTCAGATATATTTCAGGTGTATATAGTAAAGGAAAGCAAGGAGGAATCCACATGGTACCAATGRACATAACTAGGAGTAGAGAAGAAGGAGGAATATCAATTAAGTATCAGGGGAAAGTGGGGAWCCCTTCAGCAAAGATTAATATCAGGGAAAGCAACTTGTTCAATTTCCTGAAAATTGAATGTAGAGAAGTGTTTTGAAAATGGTAGAAGCACCATCATTTGACTTACGTAACATGATCTCAGGCAATATCATGGAGAATTTGTGCCAAGATCTCCATTTTAGGAAGAGGGTAGGTGGAACCAGGGTAAATCAACAATTTTTTATGGAATTCAGTGCAGGCTTGTCTTCAGCCGCTGTAAATCACTATGGCTCCACTGACTTCAGTGGTGCTGTTGCAGATACCCTAAGACATAGAAGAGCTGAGGGGCTGGAATTGAAGATCTGGCTGTGCAAACATGAATCTTTTTACTCAGTTTGAGGACCTGGTCATTCACCTTTTGATATATTATGTGATGAAACTGCYAATCCTTAACTTTGTCTACGAGGTATAACAAAGTATGTAAACTTGTAATTTCCCGTTGACTCCAAACATTTGTTGTGACCAGGCCAATGTGTCTTCACAGTGTTAATCATGAAATATATCTTCTAGCCCAATAAGTAGTAGTATTCCACAAACAGAATTTTTATCATCCATGCTGTATTAACTTAGATGCCGTGGGTTGAATTGCCTCCTGGAAATACCTTTCCTTCCATTCAGTTTTGCAAGCTGGATGATCAGGTGAGGCTAGATATCTGTGTTTTGGATGGCTGACATTAGGTGAGACAGATCCTACCTGAACTTCAAATGATCATTTGAGAAGCATTAGAGTATGCGACAACAAACTRTAATTTTCAGAAACCTTACAGGCAGTGCTTTACTCTAGATTTTCGTTAGTGAAGATGAAGTGATCTTTTCCCCTTGATAGAGTAGGGCCTAGATATTCCCCTGTTTTGGGCACGCCCTCAGTGAGATGGTCATTTTCTGCCCCTCTACTCAGCCCTGGGGAGGCCTCATCCTGAGTACTGTGTCCAGTTCTGGGCTCCCCAGTACAAGAGAGACATGGAGCTRCTGGAGAGAGTCCAGTGTAGGGCTACAAAGATGATCAGAGGGCTGGAGCACCTGCCCTATGAGGAACGGCTGYGAGAGCTGGGCCTCTTCAGCCTGGGGAAGAGAAGACTGAGGGGGGATCTTATCAATGTGTACAGGTACCTGAAGGGAGGGTGTCAAGGGGACGGGGACAAACTCTTTCCAGTTGTCCTGTGTGACAGGACAAGAGGCAATGGGCAGAAATTGAAGCACAGGAAGTTCTGCCTGACCATGAGGGGGAATTTCTTCCCTGTGAGAGTGACGGAGCACTGGACCAGGTTGCCCAGAGAGGTTGTGGAGTCTTCTTCTCTGGAGATCTTCAAGGCCTGCCTGGATGCAACTCTGTCTAGCATGCTGTAGATGACCCTGCTGAGCAGGGAGGTTGGACTAGATGATCTCCAGATGTCTCTTCCAACCTTTCTGATTCTAAGATTCTGTGATTTTTTTCCACTTTCCAGGCCTACAGAGGGTGTAAGGGCTGCACCTACATCAGATGTGAAAAGGCAAAGATTATTAACATCAATACTGTTTAAGCAGTATGCAGCTGCTCTCTTTAGCATCCTACTAAAAAGTTCGGCAACTAGTGTTCCCATGCCATGAAATGGTTGGCATTAAAGGATAGGATCCTCACAGAACATGTGAAATGGTCAATGGAATGCATATATGGGGCAAAGAGTCAGAGCTGAGCAACTCTGGCTACTTAGCTAGAGACAGATAAGAGGAAGGGAATATGTAACTTGGAAATTCATCTTTGGCATTCCCAAGACTGTGCTGAATATCCTATTAGCTGTGGAGTTGCCATCAATGCTTAAATCACTGTGTAAATACACATTATGCAGCTGRTAGGAAGCAGGAATGGTTTTGTCAGCACAGCTAAAATGTGTGTGTCTTAAGAGACAGACTGGCTGCTAAATGCCTTTAAGGACCTCAGTCCTAGTTTTCTGAGAGTCCATGGAGTGCTGCTGTTTGACACCACCTGAGGATCTGTCTTCTCTCAGTGCTGATAGAGATCATTGGATTTCAGCAGTGTTGTCATGTTACATTATGTACTGCTCCAAAATGCCTTGGGATGAGATTTATACAGAAAGCTGCAGAGGACAGTCTAGATGAATTATGTCTGCAGTGAGTTCCTTCCAGCTGAGACAAGCTCAGGAGCAGAATATCACTCTTCCCATCCAGCTGGCGGCCAAAACATGAACAGAATCCTCCCCACCCCTTCTCCCAGCATTGGCTGGACTTCATGCACGGCTCATGTGCGCGTTGCACGGAGACCCTCATGGTCCTTAGGCAGTAACTCTATTAGGTGAGTCAAAAATGGAGCCTCCACCCCGTTGGCCAAGCTGTGCTGAACTTGTCTCAGCTGGAAGTCACTGGTTGCGTATTTTACCATAGCTACTGAAACATGATTGATTCCAGGCTGAGGCACGACATGCAGGTTCTTAGCTCATATAAGCAAATCTGCCTGGTGAATTTGGATTGTCTCCCAGCTGCTGAGTTATCCAACAAATACATATTTTTAATTCACCTTAGTGATGTTGTATTCCAGGATTGGGGAACATTATGAGCCAAGCACTCAGACACCCAAGATTTGGGTCTGAAGTAATCCTTTTGCTTAATATTGACCCATCAATCCAATTTAGCTGACCTAATAGCTCCTCTTGCAGCCTGAGGTAGATATTGTGTTAGGAGCATGGCAGGAATTTTGACATGCACCAGCATTCCCCAGATTCTTGGGCCATTAAATAGCTCTGAGAAGTTCCAAGGTTATTATCAATTATGCTAGTATCTAGATTAGTCCCTGCTCTGTCACCATATCAGTAACAGAGTCATAAAGTTGGCCTTTGTGATTCTTATCTCCTCACTTTGATCAACCCCCTGAATCTCGATAGCATGCTATGTTGATCTTGTCTGCACTGTATTGGTCTCCAACAGTAGTTAGCAAACAGAATCTAAGCATGAGACTCAGTGTGTAAAAAGATGGAAGGATCCATGCCTAGTATCCTGCTTTATTTTTGCCAAAGCCCTGGTAAGGCTCTGAAGCCATATCTTGCCAGGAGATAATGCTTTGTAAGCAGATTGAAGCGATGACAATGAAGTGATTAGAAGTGAAGCGATTAGAATGAAGGGAACACCTTCTGAGGAACATGCAAAGTACCTTTTGATCTCCGCTCTTCAGAAGCTGAGTTCCTGGCTCCTTGGGTCAGATGAGGACAGCTTGCTTTGGATTAATTTCTCCTGGGACAGTGGATGGGACAGTTGTAGACATCTGAATCCAGCGTTTCTCCCAAGAGACAGCTGGACCACATGATTCCCTACCTGTATCTAATCATGAAAAAGAGAAGGAATAATAGAAATGCAACCTCAGGACTGGCTTTCCAAAAAAATTAGGGTACTTGAATTAGCTACCTCAKTGGGTCCTTTCCATCTATGCTTTAGAAACAGAAACAGTACTGACCAACCGGTTTCAATAAGAAAAGACATTAAGAGTATGTAGGCCACAAGCAACAATGGATAAAGAAAGTTAAGTGAATATGAAAGCTGAGGACTCTTATCCTTGCCTCATTTGTGTGAGTATCTTGAAGGTTAGTGTGTGCTCAGGACTCTTGCCTTCAGCTATAGGAGTACTAGATATTAGGTAACCAGGGGCCCCCTCTGGTCTGAATTTCCTGAGCTGGTATGTATTTGTTCTTTGCAGACTGAATTTGGCCTATGTGTCATCAGTGGAGAAACCACTCTAACAGAAAGAATAAGTGAAAACRTGTCAGTTAAAATATACTTTCAGCAAAGACATAAGCATGTCACCTTGTACTCTCAATTCCTAACCCAGACTACTGTATAATGCTTCTTCTGGGGCTCTCCTTTTAGCTAGCTTTAACCAGYAGCAGAGGCAGAAATTATCAGAGGTCAGCAGTAGTCTTTGTAGCACTGTGGATCAGGCTATGGGTCAGGCTTCCTTTAATAGAAGTGCATGGTGTGCCCACATTTGCTTATGATTGCTAAAACATCCCTAAGGGTCTTTGCTGACTTAGAAGAAACAGTATGCAAATTATGAAAGACATCTTTAAGGAGATGATTATTGTTGGTTAAGTAAAGCTTAATATAGATTTATTGTGTTACCTGAACCAGTGATTTTTTTTTAATATGTTTAATTATTTTTTAACATTTGGAGGTTTTCATGTTTCACCAGACTTTTAAATTATGGAAGCCTTGATTAAAAAAACATGGCAATTTCTTTGGGGTAAGCTCTAATATTACAACATCTAACAMACAAAAACCTGGGGCTTGCCTAGAGTTACTCACTTTTATTGCACTAAACCTAATCCCTTCTCCATGAAAGCTTTGGTTCAGCCAAGCGCTTAACCACATATTTAAGCACCTGGGCCATGCTGTCCTTACATACTTGTTTAGGTCTCATTGATCCATAGCTTGGTTACGCTATTGGGTAAAACTCTTTGAATAGGGTAGGGAGGTTCTTGTATAGAAATAAAAGCCTCTCCCACACAAAATAGGGCTCCTAGATGCCACACTGACATCACAGGAGTTGGAAGTCAGGTTTGCATACTGTATCATAGCTTCCATTTAACAGAGGATTAGAGGCTGAGATATGATGTGCATCTTCCTGGCCCACCTGGAAGAGCATTTGTTCAATGATCCGTCAGCTACCTTCTATTCTTATGCTTCTGTGGTTGAAATGATTATTTATGAGCTTCAGTTTAACATTATAATATGACTTATTTGTTAATAATCCATGTGTCTATGTGTTCACAGCCTTTAATTCCTTGAATACCTGGTTATTTTCATGATTATGTATGGTTATATTTTTCTCAGCCTGCAGATGATTGGAAATTGAGGCAAACCAAAATACATGATTTGTCTCAAGTCCAACAGGAGATCTTCTGTGCAATGAGGTGTTGAATCCACAGTCCTTAAGTCCTAGACTTATGCTTTAATGACTACACCATTTTCTCTACTAATTAAAGTTAGTCATAGATATAATTGATCCATGTGCATGCTGGAAGCATTATTATCTTAATCTATTATCTAATGTCAGCTCCATTAAGGACAGGTTCATAAATCACCAGTCTTTTGCTTTTGGTGTTGAAGGTTCTCCATCTAAAGCAAGAGAGCTGTGAAGCTTCATTAGTCACTGCTTGCGAAGTTCCTGTCTGTGCTTAATCCAGAGGTGGGAACCTGAAATTATCACTCTTACGGTAAAACAAAAACTGAGGAAAATCGGCTGCAGTTCTGATTGGTAGTGTTTGATGATTAAAAACATGATTCATCCAAAAACAACCCACGCCTTTCAGTCTGTTCCCAGAGCTCTGGCGCCAACCAAATTCTGGGTACCGAAGAGACAATTCTCTCCTGTCACAGCAAGCAGCATATAAATTGCAGCAGGGCAATTCCTTTTCTTCTGCTAACACAGGGTAACTTTCATAAGAAGACCCAAACTGAATAGAGTAGCACATAAGGGGAGAGTCTCGGGTGCAAAAACCTTTTTTGAGCTGGACGCCACAGGACAATGGAACAGAGAAGCCACAGCTGAGATGTTTCCAAACAGCATTTTAGTTYAGGGCCTCTGCTGATAAGTGATTAGAAGCTCTAAACAAAAAGCTGGTGCTAAAAGGATCAACAAGCAAAATCAGTGCTGAGTGGTTGYAATTTGCTGGTGAGAATCAACATCCTTATTCCTGTAAGGCTGAAGAAACCTAGTAATTTCGAGACATAAATCCCTTTAAGGCTTGCCACATCCTAGTTCCAACCAATATTGGGATGGGTTACRCTTAAAACAGGAGAGGCAGCATTGTAAAGCCATGATCTTATCCAACTCTCATCTATCCAGCTATTTATATGGTGGCAGATATATTACATCCCATTGTGTAAGATAGATCTTGGTACTCAACCCTTCCAGAGCTTGTGGTGAATGCTCCTCGGATGACAGAATTTTATAGCACTTGGTGATAGGAGATTTTATGGCCTCAAGCCATAGACCATCTAGGGCCTGATCGTGTCAGATTCCTTGCCCAAAACAATAATGAGGTTGAGGTTGAGTCACCGGGTGGGAAGCCTTCAAGGAAATGTAAGTATAATTCAGTATCTTTAGGACCATTACGATCGTGATTTCTGAGAATTACACTCAGTCACTCCTTCATCAAATCTAATAACTTGTGTTTGAGCTACAGCGTTTAGAAAGATGTTTGAGGTGGCATTTTCTGAAAGTCCTWTAGTCCACATACAGGTGACTATTCTTAGACCTAAAAGGACCTWGTAGGTGCATACTATGGCATCTGAGATCAAGAAAGTAATGAATAGTTCAAGTCAACACTCTRGCTCTCTATGAGTCACTGGAAAGAAGCTTTGGTAATATTCAAAGCATCTCCCGTATGTGATCAGCTTCAACCCTGTGTCCACCTCTCTTCACTGTCTGTAAAGGGAGGAATGATGTAGCAGCTTTGGACTGGTGTGAATCATTCATTGCTCTCCCAAATTTAGATGCCATAGTACATATTGCTGTCCATTTAGGCAGCTGCAGTAAATTATCTGAATAGAACACGTGTGACTTGGACATACAATTTTCACTGTCCCACAATTTTCACTGTGGTTTGTGTGATGTTTTCGAAGCTTCTACTCTCCTTCTGTCTTGTGAAAGAAAGTCAAGCAATGAAGACTCTGCCACATCCATTAGCAATTGTCCTTAATAATTATAATGACCTTTATTGGCACAAATATGCTTAGTAGCTCCAAGGGTGGGTTTTCCAAGTTCTTACTCCTACTGGTAGATGAATCATGTTACTACTTTGTCTGATACATTAAAGACACCTCTGACATCTGAAATTCTCCTTTTTTGGTGCTTTTAGACTGTGATCAGGTCTTTCTAATTAGCTAAACAAGTTGACCCTTTAACAATTCTCTCCCTCATAAGGCAAAATGAGGATGGTCCCTCACTAAACTCTTTGCCTGAGCCTTCTGCAACTTTTCAAACATCTGGATATGGTATTTCAGTAATGTCCTCAGAGTGCTGTGTGCAGAAGTTATATTCTCTTCTTCTGTGTTCACTGTCTTAGTCAGACTGCTGTTGCTGGTTTCACATCCAGAGAGTCCATCACCCAAATTCTTGCATCCCCTTGGAGCCAGGACACAGCTTATGTTACCCCTCCAAGCCAGACTTGGCATCTGGCGCACAAAGGTGGCTTTACGTGGACAAATCTAATTCCTCACTTGGTATTGCTGCCATGTTCATATCTGTCACTCCCACCTCCTCAGTGCTTGAGTACCCTACAGGCTTTCAGTAGTGATATTATACTTATTTTGGCCATTGGCAAGAAAGTTAAATAGCACTGAGATGATCTCAGGGAATCTCCATTAGAAACAGCCCCACCTGATGACGATGCCTTAGTAGAATGGTACTGGAGCACTATCAGCTCTGCATCTATTTATTATGTGCTGTATTTATCCCACATACTACCACTTTGAATTCTCTATTCACTATTATCATTTATATTCTGACAAGAATGTTATAGCAATAGAATCACTTTTCTCACTCCTGTTTAAGAATAACATTTAAAATTTGTATGAAACTAATTTACCATTTAGCTGTTTACTACCATCAATTATATTACATATCTTTAATCCTCTGTGGTTCAGTCTTGTATCATTCACTTCACTTCTTGGACAGATAACAGATTTGCAGTTATGCATTTGTTCTTTAGCAATGCCAGTAGTTTCCTAAGCAATTTTGCATTCTCTTTTGTTCCTCCATCATTTCAAGATTTATTACGAATGTTAACAGCAGTGATCAGGAACTATCCTAGATTTCCTTCATCCTTTATCTGGTTGATATATTGTTAGAGACTATGTATAGACTACATGTGTATGTTTGTGGGGGTAAGTATCCCTATATATTCCCTAGCTGTAGATTTTTCACTGTGACTTTAGCTTCCCTGATCAGCTTTCTGCTTTCATAGTTCTAATTTATATTCATAATTTCCCCCTCCTCACACTGCTTATGAGTGCACATAACAACAGAGATTTGCARGCACTTTTCTATGAACTGATGGATAACTTTAAAACCATCCCATGGGATTTTAGCTGTATTGTCATTTTTATAAAAGCTGAGGTGTTCGCTTCAGGGAATTACATTCATTTTACCTAAACTTCTCATGACATTCTATCTGAATAGACTTTTCTGGAAAAAAAGAAAAAGAAAAAAAAAATGCCGTCCTAGACTTTAGTTTGGTGGTCCTGCGCCACAGTCAAAGTAGGGAGATTAAATTATTTTTCCTATATACAGTTAGGATCAGATTCATCACAAAACTGGAGTCATTCCATAAAATCCTAATGGTTTTCTCCACTTTCATTAATAACAGAATTTAGCCCATTATGTTTGGAAATCCTTCATCCACACAAAATCCATGCATTTTTAACTGCTCCCCTAAAACACTTTTAAAAGAAATTTAGAACTTTTCCAGTCCCTTTCAGTCAGCCTTTTGTCATCTCACATCTCACCTTTCAAAATCTTTCCAAATATTTATTAATTGCGATACATTAGCAGTTACCAGTTCCAAGGAAGAGGAAAGACTCATTGTCCTGAGCACCGTATGTGCATATAGTGAGAGACAGTCCCTGCCCTGAAGCWCTTCAAGCCTAATCTAAAGAGACAGGAAAAGAGGTGGGTGAAATGAAGAATTATTAGTATGGCACTATGCTAGCAACTCCTTACCCCAGATCCTTGGCAACTTCCCAACCCCAAAAGGGACATGACTGTAGATGTCTCTTCTGAAGGTCACCAGTGCGGCAAGAATAATGCCAGTTTTGTGTTGGAATGCTGATTTTGCCACTGAGGAGGGATTTTATGGATATTTGGCATAGTTGGAGCAGAGCTCCATTGGTGAAAAGGAAATGCAGTTATGCAATGGTAATGACAGTGATCGGATCTGAATGCGGCTGTTGAAGGTTCTTGCACTGCTATTTCAAAAGATCCACGTTTCTACAGCTGGGAAAGTCAAGAGAATTTCCCTTCTTCCGCCTGAGATTTGACATGTGCGGACATAGACGAGRAGAGAGGTTTGCTTAGGCAAGGCACCAGTGCTGAGTCTTGCTTTTCTGCAAACTACTCTTCATTTTCTACTCATTTCTCCTCCTACCTCATTCCTGGCCCCTCTTCTCTACTTCGTTCACCCCTCATACCCTGCCTGACATGCAGACAATTAGCTTTCTGCAGTAGGAACCAGGTTCTTGACATTTCTCCACAAAGCTCTTAACACAATGGAAGCCTAATCTCAGACTCAAGTTCAAGACGTAATAGTAATAATTATTGTTATTATAATAATAACGATGGAAAGATTTAGAGAAACCAGGAAAAAAAAATGTTGCTAACAGCAAGAAAAGATTAGCCTGATCCTRGAAAGAGGTGTGTATCAGTAACTTTTATCTGTCAGATAGCCTTACTCTTCTAGCGTAGTGCGTCATTAGAGACGAGGAGCTCCAGCTGTGCTCCAGGATGTGCGAGGTGCTGTGCAGACAATGAGGCAGTGCAAAAAAAAAAAAAAAAAAAAAAAAAAGTGCAAGGAGCTGCTTTACCTAAATGCAGGTCCACAGAAAGCCAGGGAACTGACTGCAGGGGTACGTCCAGGTTCATCTGCAGAGGGTGGCCTAGACATCACGCAGAGGGAGGTCAGCATTTGGCCACTTACTGGTATGTAGCACGGGGTTAACAGCCAACATGGGCATGTAAGGCTTTCTCCCTCTCTCTTGTTTCTTCTGAGCACACCAGATAAATAGCTCGAGGTGAAGGCCTGCACATTCTTTATGAAGCAAAACGTGCTGTCGATGTAAGGAGGCGAATCTGTGGCCTGGGGCACCATGTGCAATGTAATGTGTCTCAAGTCCCTTGCACGGGCTTGTTTGAAATATGTGTCAATAACACAAGCAGCAGCAGCTCGCTGCTCAGAAAGTAAAAGGAGGTTAGCGTTGTGGGGAGCTCAGGGGAAAGCCGAATTAGCAGGGGAGAAGGTCCCCGTCCTACTCCGCGAGCCACCTTAAACACTRCAGATCTTCCCCTCCTCCCCACCACGAACTCCCTCTTCAGTTGGTGAGATCACCCTCATTAAAGTGAACACCCGGCAGAAGTACTTCCAGGAGAGATTTGCTTACAAAATCATTTTCAGCAGAAAGAGTAAATGATCTCTTGAAGGGAGTAAGTGAAGCCTCTTACTATTCTTTTTGCAGAATCAGACCAAACTCAGATTAAAACTGGGGAGGTGGGGAGGCTGATTGCCTTCACCTTCTTGCCTCTTATTCTAGATGAGTTTCAGGTCCAGATGATTTCAGTGGAGTCACGTTAGCACACACAGGGTCTGTGTCYTGCAGGTCATGTCCCATTTCCACAAACCTCCACACTGCAGTCCAGGGCTTCCACCACTGCAACAACCATTTGGCTTCAGCACAGGTAGAAGCTCTTACTAATGATGGTGGTTAGCCGTTGGAGCACATCCCTGGGGGAAACTGGTAAATTCCCCGTCTCTGTCTATCTTCAGATCAAAACTGGGTACCTTTCTGAAGGAGGTGACTCAGCCAAACAAAAGCTATGGGATTTGCTGCAGGTGAATCTAGTCAGTGAAATGCAATGTCCAGTGATAGAGAACAGAAGAGCTAATGGGTGGCCTCGCTTGGAAATACATGAGCTGCTAAACCAATAAGATTAAAATGCTGCTGAAGAGAAACTCATAAGAAAGAGCCTATTCTGTTCCTTAGCAGTTTCTGAAACGTTCCTAGATGTCTGTGATTATCTCTCACCAGTTTCCCTGCTGTAGTTTTAAAAAGCTATGCTGAAAGGAGGCAGGTAAAGGGAAAGGTCCAGAATCTTCAGCTCCTAACTTTGTGTCACAGAGTGACACGATATGAATATCTGTCCTGGCCTAGACTACCGTGGGAATTGCTGTATTTGGGTCTTCGTTAGTATGTTTGCTGCATTTCCCCRGAAGGAGGCTTCTATCCCACAGCAATCTCCCTTCTCCTCTCAGCAGCTCTCTCTGGAGCTCCTCTAGAACCGGGCCCTTGCTTGACTGAAGGGTKTGGTATGGACGAACTACTATACAAACCTTCTGTTTATCACTTGACATCACAGTCCTGCGTTCAGGATGGGTTCATGTCATTAAAGGTCTGCGATGTCAGAAATTCACATCTGAGCTATGACTCTTTTGTAGCAGATGGAGGCCAGCACATGACTTAACCTCATCTCAAAATAGGTATCTAAACTAGGCCAGATGACTCATGTCTTAATTGCACCCTTTTTTCTCCATTGGCTATTTGGAAATGTAGGATGATTAGTTCAAGTCCACASGATAGATTTATACAGTTAGGTGGGATGACTACCAGTTCAGTGGACCATGTTTAGGCACCCGCTCGTGTTGTTGATTCCCTACCTGCGACAWCCATATAGAATGGATGGCAGCTGTGACACAGGCCCTTCAGAAGACCTAATGCAGCAGCAGGAAGCCCAAAGGTAGCTGGAAGAGTGTGAGACGCCTGTTTATGGGCAACCACCCTAAGCCTCCCATGTCTTGAAATACTGCCCCAGGTTTTGGAAATTTGGCCCACCTAGTTCTGAACTTCTGATTTCCAAATATTCTTAGTCAATATGAGTAGGAAAAAAAGATGTAAGAAGAAGTCCCTTGAGGGCATTCAAAGTTTTTGATCAATGCTTGGGTGCACTAGAATGGAGAAATTTTAAATCTTATCTTCACGGACAGAGATGTGTCAATAGGTGTGTCTCTGCGTGTGTACACATAGAAAGAAAGGGAACGGAACAGAAGACAGAAAGCATCTGATGGCGGGATCAAGGATAAATATGTACTTGTGTTCATGGCTTTGCTTGTGTTGCCGTATTCATGGTTTTACTTGCATTGCCATGTTCAGCCTTGCAGTCCAACAGGCCACAGTAGTTAAGGCCTTAGTAATTTGTTCCCTCCAAAGAAAATGTTCTCTTTGCCCTCTTAGCTAGTAATAAATGGAGTAATGTCCTGTAGCTGGAGTGCTTAGGAACTTTTAAAGGCCAGGCAACCTTGTCTTCTCAAATCTCCAGRTATTCTTATTTTGTGTAAAATATCTGATCCTTTTTAATTCCTAGTAAGATCTGAACCTTMATGATAATTTGTGAAAACTAATTCCATTAATTAATTAGTTGAGTATTGTACAGAATAATTTCTTGCAAATTGTAAAACCCAGAGCAGTGTAGGGCCTTCTAAGGTAGCCGTTGTAACCTCTGAATAGCACTGAGGAAGTTCTTCTTGTAAAAATCCATGAAAAATTAWTTTTCTCTTTTCAGATAATGTGGAGAGTGGGAAATTTTTTTATTTATATATGAGCTGATAAAATTCTAAGTGACCCAATTAAATATTTCAGGACAGTCAAAACAAATCCTTTGGATTTYGACTTTTTAAGGTTCTGTTGCATGCAAGAATATAGTAAATAATCATAATGATATAAGTTGTTTCAAAGTGGAAAATGCAGAAAATAGACTACTTGCATTGCAACAAATCTTTTTTTTTTTAATTGAAAAATAAAACTTTAGCAAAGCAGATGTCTTAACCTCACCATGGAAATATTTTCAGGTGGAAGGTTGTTCCACTAGGAAGAAGCAATTAGGATCTACTTCCTCAGCATAGGAAAGTCATGAACTGAGGAGAGCAAGCAGTCCAGTGCGTTGCTCTTGTAGYTCTCCAGCGAGAGAGAGCACA
Source organism: Rhea americana (assembly GCF_003343005.1). Taxonomy (NCBI): domain Eukaryota; kingdom Metazoa; phylum Chordata; class Aves; order Rheiformes; family Rheidae; genus Rhea; species Rhea americana. The sequence goes on along the minus strand of NW_028186061.1, from coordinate 179,874 downwards.
GGAAGCTGTTTTATGAATGAGAGCAGCTTCTTGGCAAGCAGAGAGCTCCTGCTGCAGAGGGCTGAGTGGCTCAGGCTCTGTGGCTACTCAGGCTCACTACATCTACTAAGGCTCTTTAGGGCCAAGCAATGTCCACAGTTTCCATGCGAGATCCGTGAGGTGATTTGATTGTCTCCAGTGGAGCTTCCTTCCCACAGGCTCCCGTTGTCACTGTTCAGATCTCCTGAGAAACCTAATTATTAGCATTGCATAATCTCCCAGATACATCAGTGCCTTGTTCTGCGAGTAACAAGAAGAAATCCAAGCTGGAAGGAATCCATCTGTTAAGCTGAGTGACCCTGCAGCTTTATTATTATTATTATTATKATGAAGAGGAGGACCCATCTCTGGTTTCTAATGTAAACACAGGAGATATCTTGGCAGAGGAACCTACAGCAGAAAGCTGGGATTGCGTTCCCAAATACTTGGCTGCTTCCCTCGCTGCATGTCAAAGCTGGTATCTTTGCCTAATAGTGATCACCCCTCTACTAGCTGATCACTATCTGGCAGGCTGTCTGCATTTCCCCAGCCGCTTTCAGAAAGAAATCATTAAGGCTCCGATTCAATGTGGAGAGGCCTGCAGGTGTGGCTCTTGGCTGCTGATGCCTCGTAGAAGCTATTCTGCAGGAATTCCCGATCCCCAGCACTGAGTTACCCTAATAAACCATGGCAGACAAGCCCAATGCTATGGCTATTGCTCTTCATCCAACATCTTATTTCATCCTCCGCATCAGAGGTTTGTGTTAGTTTCTCTTGCTCCAAGGACAACTCCTTGCCCTCTTTTCTCCAATTCCTACTCCTCCTACAYGCTTCCTCTCTCATCTGAGTTTCTTCCTCATTCATCAGCCTGAYCACCATCGATCTTGATTCAGTCAGGCATTGAGTCACCCACTGCGCTATTTACTAGGCTGGAGAACAGTTATGTTTTTCTGAGGAACATCAAGGCACTGCATCCACTGAGTCACTTGGAGAAGAAGCTCTTTGAGCCACAGCTCCTGGTGTGCAGATGCCAAACCCTAGCAGGTTTGGGAAGAAGAGCCTGGAGAATACACCTCAGCCCTTCTCTGTGTGGTCTCGCACCGTAAACGTGGTGCCATAACTCTCCTGTTGGAGGAGTTTTACACCCAAATCACTCACTTTTGACAAGAGATCTGGAGACTATTGGAGTAGGTAGCCTGTTACTTAAGAGTCCACAGTAGACAGCTAAAGAAAGCAAGCTGATTACGAACAGATCCGTATTACTTACACAGAGCTTCCATTTCGGAAGAGATTATTATACRCTGATCAGGGTCAACCTAGGAAGTTGTGGCGTTTCACTTAGCAGCCCAAGAAAATTAAGCTGATATCTGTGCCTGTTCCATTCACACCAGATTAATTTGGGGGGCTAAGGGAGCCCTGGCACTTGCATTTCAGCAGACAATATTTATCTAAAAGAGTGATAAAAGTCAAAGCTGCAGAGTGAATGGAATTTTTCTCTTCTTTCTCTGCATCATGTTTATTGCCATTGCTATTCTTTTTGTTGTCAAAGATGAGCTCCACAAAGACTTTTTTTTCCCTCTCAGAGCATACACAAATGCCAGGACATACACTGGCATTTTTCCTGTACCTTTGAGCAACTCATCAGTCTGTACCTTCTTAATTTTACCTAGGTCTAGCCGAAACATGTCAAAAAGCCATGAGTTTTTTTTCCAATGCAAAATAGTTTCTTTGCAAAAATACCTAGTTCAGGAGAGGGGAAGGGGTGCTCCAAGAACTGCAGTTCCATTAGAAAAAAATAGTTCCATGAGCAGGAAAAAAAAAAAAAGAGAGAGAGAGAGAGAGAGAGGATTTATGTGCCATAGATAGATCCTCTGGAGTCTTTCAAGGGTTTGGTTCTAACTAAGGCTTTTTGTTGGGTTTGTGTATTCCTGGTGTCCTTCCCTGGTGTGGATTCTCTGTTGTCTAGCAACGGGTGATCTTTTGCTGCAGCTTTCTCAAAGAGGAGGGAAAGAGAAGCTTAGGAGCTCTCTGCCCTTGACTGCTGTCATGTTCTCATGAAGCTCTCATGGTGTCTAGTATGTATGAACTGTGCCAGTACATTCGAAAGAAAGACCCATAAGTAGATGCTTAGACTAGCACATAGGTACAAAACATGGTAGCATATCTTACTCCCACTGGAAAACTAGATAAATTGTGTGGAGAACACAGTATTGGATTTGCTTGCTTGCTTGAGGTAGTACTTTTAAGCATGTGATTTTGGTGCTGCATTTTTTTCTTAGAAGAAAAATGCAATCCTAGGAAAGTCCAATGTATTTTTTTCGAGGAAAGAAGTTYGTTGTTCCCTGACCGACTCTTATGCTCCTTTTTCCCATGTTTGCTTGGACCAAGATCCAAATGAAGATCCCTGTTTATCCTAAATCCATCCTGCACACAGAAATGGTCTTCAAAGAGGGCGTAAGGTGTATTCACACATACACAGAGACTCTGGGACAGTGCAGAGTTGATTTAGTATTAATCAGTCCTGGAGCTTTTCCGAGGGATTGGATGAAAGGAGTATTGTGACATTTCAGACTGGAAGAGAGCAGACTCTGTGATGAATCCATGATGAATGGATGATATGAAAGGAAGCACAACCATAATTTATTGCAAAGGAGTTAAATGGTATTTTGATGGATAGTACAACTAGATTAAAAGTGCTTTGTGTGGGTTTTCTTTTCTTTTCTTTTTTTTTTTGTCAGTTCAGTAGTTCAAAATGAAAGCACCTTTTTATGTTTGTTTTATTTATGGGAACATCATTCCAAGTAGATCATAACTTCTTTTTCCACAGGAATCAAAACATTTCATTTCAATTTTGAGCTTTTGAGCATTTTAAAATAAATGTAAAGAATTTTTACCCAAAATAAAATCTTATGCAAAACAACCCCCACAAAACTGTATTTTGGGAATGTTCAGAAAAAATATGCCTTTTTCTGAGAGCTTGGTAGTTGTAGCAAACTTCATACACRCATGCAAAATACTCAGGAGTTGTCAGAGTTCATTCTACTTAAGTATAAGTGAACTAAAAATATTTTTTCTCTGGGAAATGGATTCATGCAAAAAAAAAAAATGTGCCTAGCTCTAACTGGCAGTTCCAGCAGAGTAGATGAACAAGTCTAGGAGAACCAGTCTTCTGCTCTTCTACAGATGATCAGGATTCAGATGCAGTGACAATATATGGGAAAAATGGCAAAATTCCTATTGCAACTGGAGCTGTTCTGCAAGTCTGAAAAGGAAACAATCCCTGAGATGGCTCAGTCAAAACCTCTAATTCATTATTGGTAATTAAAAAAAACACATGCAACTGTAACAAAAAAAGTTCCTCACTGAATGCCTTGGTGCGGTGAAAGTACTTACACRTACACTCAGTTTTAAGTATGTGCAGTGTTAACGTGAAGTATAGACTCAAACACTTTATTCTAAATCAAGGCTTCTTGCATTTCCCTTAACAGTATTTTACAACCAGAACGAAAAGTGACTGCAGGATTCATTAAGGGAAGAAGGGGAAAGAAGAAAGAGAGAGGGAGTGCAAAAGSAAGGAAAAACAAAGAGGAGGAAACTTTATGGCTCCGTAAACAGCTGTAAGCAATGTCTCTGGTCGGGTCAGACCGGTCTGAGTTGACAAGGCAGTGTCTCCAATTATATAGCATGCTGTAGCCTGTAAAAATGAAATCAATTTGTTATTTTTCTGGGAGAACATTATAGCGTGAGTTCACACATTTGGTGAGCCTGATGACTCAGTTAAAGCCAAAGAAGGAACTTGCAGACGTGTTCGTGTGTGTGTGTGTGTGTGTGTTCAGCGTGACCAAATGTATCTTCAAAAGACATCTTTGGAGGAAAGAGGCAAGAAATATGTGTGCCTCTGTGTACTAGAAGAGTAGAAAGGACCCTGAAAATCATGCTATTCATCTAGGGTTACCTAAACACACTGTTAAAAAAGAAAAATGTCAGCCCTTCACATCCACGATTCCCATTTCAAAATTAGCTTCAACGCTAAGTAGTTTCAGGACAAAATTCCCCCAAGCACTTAAGCATTTAAGTAATTTAGAAGCCCAAATCCAATCTTCACAAGCATCTTAGGTCTTTGAGCCCAGTCCTTAAAGATATTTAGCACTGCCCTAGCTCAGAACGGACCTCAGTTCTGGGGGATGAGCATTAATGAGAGGTTTGAAACCACAATGCATAATTTATATTGCTGATCATTTAAAACAGGTTCAGGTCTGAATGTTCTGGGACGTGGGCAAATTATAATGGATAAGACCAGTCACACTCCTAATTACTATTAAAATTCATAGTAGAAGTCTAAATATCTTTAAAGACTGCCGGCAAAGTCATTTTTGAAAATAGGACATAGGCTTCTGTCTCAATTAGGCACTTTTGACGTATTTGCCTAATATATTGCCTTCTCTCTTCCTTGCATCCTTCCAATTTAGCATAACTGACACAACAACTCTGGCCTATTTTAATCTAAAATATGTTTCCAACGCCGGAGATATATGAGTATTATTCCGGGTATTAACAGGCAGATTCTCTTCCAGGCCAGCCAATCTTTGCATTGCAAACACACATACATACATACTTTCCATTTGTCATGAAACTCTGATGGGAGAAGCCACAAGTAAGGTAGCAAAGGTGTTTACATGAAACTTTAAATTACTCTTCTTTCATTTGCAAGTAACTGTTGTTCCTCATCCCAGGTAAATTTATCCATCAGCAATATCATTAGATGAGTTCATTATAACCACGAGATTTACAGCTCTCATAAACTGCAGTGTAGGTGGCAGATTAAAATGTTAAGGTTTATACATCCTTAATATGCTGTATAGAGATCCTGGCAAATTATATAAGATAAATGGAGATAAATGGAGACAGATTTCAGCACSGAGACCTCCATGGAGAAGATCTGGATGTGGGATGTGGTGTAGAAAAAATATCAGGGTCACTATCTTCTTAAGACAGGCTTGAAAATATAGTTTGAGGGGCCATTATTCTGCTAGATGGGTTGTTTTTCTGATGACATGCATAACAGAAGAGTTAATTGCCTAGGGTAATTAAAGAGTTCCTGAGACTCTCTGCAAGGAACTGTGTTGTTAATACTCATACTCTACTCTGTTCTATTCTATTTTGTAGATCTTAAGGAAAGACAAGGTCAAAGACACTGATCTTAAACTTAGAGTGGAAGGTGCTACGTGTTGTAGTGTGCTTTAGTTCCTGTGGGAATTCACTGTCCTGGCCAAACCTCAATTCGAATAATTATACACAGATGTCTTAGCATCCACTTGAAGTTGCTATCAAGTCTGCTRTTTCCCGATTCTCGACCCAAACTGTTGTTGTGTGTTGTAAATAAGCTGCCATATTGCACATTAAAGGTAGCTGTCATCTACTGCCCAGCAAAGATTTCCCTTGGTGCCTTCTTGCCAGCCTTGCAAGTATTTCTRAGATTCAGCTAAAATAGGTGAGATTACTCATCCCTAACTTTAGCTAGCTAAAAACAATGATGTGTCTAGTTTATGCTCATCACCCAAGCTTCTCTACAGCCAGTGCAGCCTCCTAGGCATCTCCATTGATTCAACCCATCTGAAGCACCTACCTTAGGATGGGCTGAATTGGCCTCTGGAGGTGATGATCTCACTCCACGGACTCTAGTAGGCAGCTAACTTGGCCGAGATGCCTCACTTTTAAACGGGCAAAGTCAGGTGAGAGGAAGCCTATTCTTAGAGATCCTCTGATGAAAGGTAATAGAGAAATATATTGCTGCAGCAGCAGCAGCATTATTATTATTAATGCCAGGCAAGGGTGAGGGAATTATTTGTGCGAGAAGAGTTACTTCCATGCCTGTGTCATTGCAGTATCAGACCCAGCTACAAAATTATGTACATACTTTATGGGCTAGAACAGAAAAAGAATTTAAATATAGCTCTTATAGCTTTAGAATGAAGGAACAGATATCTGAGAACAGAAGTGAAAAGAACAGTAAATTCCATAATTTTCAGTCTTTTTTTTCAAGACTAAAAAGAAATATCAGGAAGGACAGACACCTGCACAGTGAATTTGAGCTGACTCACAAGAGGCTTAGATTTCTTAATTCCTTCTGTGGACCTCTTAGAAATAATCTGTGGATAGCTAAAAGCTCAAAGACCAAACATTGAAGACTCCGCTAGAATCAGTTGTACAGACACTTATCATTTCTGAACTACAATACGCCACTTCTGGGATTACTGTCAGAGAGCTAAGGCCTTTCCAGGGCAATAGAGAACCAAAAAGTCCAAACTGAAAAATATTTTTTCCTGACAATCAATTATTTGATTCATGTTTTCTAGAGCTAATCCAATCACTTTATTGATCTATGTTAAGGTGGTTTTCAGTTCTTCAAGATTTCAGCTAAAATATTTTGAACTAAATAACTAAAATTTTCACAWTTTCCTCACATTTTGTGATTGTTTGCTTTTGGGTATAGTTTTAATGCTATAGAAGAAAATAAAATCCACTTAGTAAGAACATTAGTTAGCAAAATGATTCAACTTTCCATTTAAAAAGAGGAGTTTGACACCTCTTCCYTTTCCTTTCCACCCTTTCCCTTCCCTTCTAAAATTTCTCCAAGTTTTATTTTCATTTTATTATGAAGCTAGAAAAATATCCACAATATATTCTAAAATACTTGTTTTCTGGTAAAAAAAAAATGCCATTAGGTGAATGCAAATCTATTAATTTTTCTAAGTCTGTCCACCAACCTCTGTCCACCAACCTGCCCTCTGAGCTGGTGGTTTGAGTCTCTGCAAGAARGTTTCATGGAGATTCACAGAATCACAGATTGATGCATGTTACTGGAAAAGAAGACGCAGTAGGTTCAACGACCTCTTCCAAGCATGATCTCTACCTCTAAAGAGGTTGAGATGCTCTGGGATATCATACCCAGCTCCAGCTGTCACATCATACCATAGCCACTATGACCATAGTCAACCCATCTCACAGCCTACCATATCTCTTCTGTCATGCATGCCAGCCCTGTGCAGTGTCCTGGGTGTGAGGGGACGAAATCAAGACTGACAGATAGATCCTATCCTGTGAGTCTTTCGGACATTCAGGTGCCATTGGCCATTCACAGTAGTTTCTATCTGGAGAAATTTCACAGCCTTCCAGTAGCTTCAGTTTGCCCCAGGTGTGTTCTTACGCATGTCCTCAGATGCATGAAGTTCACTCTGCTTGATCCTAGCAGCTCACAGGAGGTTATGGTCAGGGAAATGCAAATGGCCTAATACTGGTGCTTTAGAGTGGAGTAAAGGCTACCTGCTCACCACCAGCAAGCAACTTTCATCTGAGCCTTTCTGGCCTAGTTCCAGATGTGAGACAATAGCTGCTGCGTTTTGCTTATAGTTTGGCAGGACTTATGAAAACTTCTCCAAGCCACATTCTTCAACCCCAGAGGCTCCTTCCCATATTTAGTGTCATAATAGCAAGGGTGTGTTGTGAAGGTACTTCTTTTGGATCAACAGCTCTCTTCAAAACTTGCCCCTTTCTTCACAGTAAGGGTAGAAATCGTCTTCAGAAGTTAGGTGTTGCACCATGGGTAGGCAGCAAAARTGAGAGAGAAAGGAGAGGAGTGGGAAGTGAGCCTCTTGAAATCTGAATGGATTATGGGAAACGATTTGAAGCTGACACGGCATCCTCTTATAAGGGGTCTCAATGCAAAGGGAAGAGCAGGAGAATCATAGAATCATAAAATCAGTAAGGTTGGAAGGGACCTCTGGAGATCATCTAGTCCAACCTCCCTGCTCAGCAGGGTCACCTGGAGCGTGTAAGACAGGGTGCATCCAGGCGGACCTTGAATAACAAGGTAGACATCTTTTAACATAACTCTGCTTCTGCACCAGGACTGACTGCATCTGTGTCTTCTCTTGTGAGAAGACAAAAGGAGCAGTGCCACTGCTATCGCTCAGTTCTCAATATTCAGAAGGAATTTAAGTATTCCTTGAGTCTTATACTGGGTCATAATTAATCAAGTTTCACCCTTGCCATACAAAATTAATAAATGCAATTATTTTACTTGTTTCTGGGACCCCAGAAAGACCGCCACTGAAGAAGCTCTCAGTCGTACTTGGAGCGGGCAAAGGGCCTCTCCAAGATGAAGAGCAAAATAGACCTCCTAGAGAGTTCAAGAGTAGAGTTCAGGAAGAAGCAAGTAGGTGTATGCCCCTCTACATGCTGCTACGGATGTGTTAAGGACTTTTGACAACCATATTGAGAAGGTAGGAACCTTGAAAAGTCGGTAGAGTGGTGCCAAGAAATTCTGCTGTATAGCAGAGTCATCTAAAACTGAAATCTTCCCTTTGCCTGAAGAAACTATGAGCATATATTTCCTGCATATTTGTTCATCATAAACTGGCTGTCATGTCCATTCCAAGAGTGAGAGTACATGTAATTTATTAAGAAATTGACGGTGCACTTATTTACAACTGCTTTGCTGAAGGAGCAGGTAGATTGAGATAAAGGAAATGAAGAGCTCTCTAGGTGTGTTGGCAAAGAAAAATGCTCACCGAAGGCTGAATTAAACACTTCAGGGCATGCAGGGCTTAAAGATAAGACAAGAACTTTGGCTGTGGACACGCACAATAATACTTTCATGGCTCCTCCTGAGCTAATGGTAAGAAAAGACTAATCGGTTTAAAAAAAAGCAGCTCTTTGACCCTTTGCCTTGCTTCAGACTTAAACTGTACCTATTGGGCATAAGTGTTTTTGAAAACTTGAATTCTTCATGAATCCCCAGTGAAAAACAAGTGATGGCAATGTGTGCAGGAAGTGCTGGTACATAAGAAGTTTGAAGGTGATGTCTGGTTACATCACAATATTTGATACTTGGCCCACTTCTGTACAACACAATTTCAAAATTACCAACATGCAGAAGACAGTTAGAAGCACATTGCAGGAGAGTGGAAGATGCAAAAGACAGATTTGATCAATGGAAACAGTGAGAGAAATGAATGATGGGAGCTACTAGAAAGTTGAGTAACAGTGAAAGGAGATTCTGATCTTTATAGGCTTTCTCAATCCTTTCCAAATGTTTGAGTTTTGTTTTAGGGTGTTTTTTTCACATATCATGATCAATAAAAATGACAGAAGGCTGAAAGAACTTGGTGCTCCTAAAGATTAATTGATCTTAGAGAGAGAGGGTGTTTTCATATGGATGCTAGAAGCAAAGCAGAGACAAAACGAAGGTGCTCTCGTTGATATTATCGCACTTTGGAGTCTGAAAATGAAGGAAGAGGACTGTGCTTAGCCGTGTTTAACAGCAGAGGCACTGYTCATGGAGAGATATTTTGAGATTCCACCCTGTATCTTCAACTGAAAGTCAAGTGACTACATACTCCTCCATGAAATGTCAAATTTACATTACACTGTTTCAGTGTCTGATGACGCCTTGAGAACAAGACTCTTGMTGGAGATTGTCTTTTGCAGATTAAACTTTCCAGACTGTAATACAGATCAAAGCAAGGTGTGACTGTTTCCCTATGTATTGAGAAGGGAGTTGTGTGAAAAGCAATTAGAAGTATTCCTGCACTGTTTTTTCTCTTAGACGATCTTCCCATCAACAGAAATGAATGGCTGAGTGCTCTAACCTATAAACTCCTCTTCCTATGACTGAATCTTTTTACTGTGCCTTTGATAGCCRCTGAAAAACATAGACATGGGCATGACTATGACTGTTCACATAAGACTGGAATCCTAAAACTTCATCCAAGTCCTACTGAAATAGGTGTAGAAATTCCTCCTGGCTTCACAACGTGATGGATGGAGCCTACAGCAGACCGGTTCTACCTCCAAGGAAACTTTGCTTTCAGAGAGAACTGGATGAGACTCTTCTGAYTCTTTTTTGGAAAGGATGCTGTCAGCTTTAGTTGATGTGAGAATAGGCATTGGAAGTAGCTGTCCTAGCCTCCCTCTAATCCCTCCTTCTAGTGGAGGAACTGTTCTAAGTTAGTGCTTATCTGTGGATGGTTCACTGAAGGTATCTATTTATCCCCATTGTTTATAGAAGGAGACTAGGACAATCTACTTCTCAAGCTTAAATTTAGCTTAAGTGAATAGCTCCTTGCTCCAAGTCCTCAGGGGGTTTTATGGGCTGAGACTTAAGACTCCACATAGCCAGCAAGACCACAGAGGCAACACACAGCAGTTCCTCTGAATGTCAAAGCAGAACTTTAGAAGGTGCTCTTGATCCATGAATATAACTTATCTGTATATAAGTATATAACTTATCTGTGAAACAAAAATATAGTCAGTGAAGTCAAAGCAGAAGCACCTTTTGGCCTGGCATGGGGTGTATTTCACAGATGGTTTTCTGTCACTAGTGGTTCCCTTAATCCAAAGTTCTAGAAGACCTACATCAAGCCTCATTCATAAGGAAAACAAAATAGCTGGGTCCTCTCCACTGTCCTCTCTTGTGGGCTCCTACAGGAACTTGCCTGTTTCCTGCAACAGAACTGAGCTATTTGCATAGGAGCCAACACAACACTTAGCTATCCTGGATAGCACTTTTTTCATCTAACTTAGCCACCTCAAATATTAGGTATCATGGCATGATTCATCTGGAGACTTTTTCAGTAMAGACATACCCTACTCAGTCACCTAGGCTGTCTCGATAGTCAATGATGTCTAGTCAATATGGTCAGTGAAGTCAAGAGCATGATTCACCTCATCRTACAGCAAACGTCTAAAATAGGGCAGATGAATCGCCCTCCAGAAGTACCTGTTTCTCTCCACTGATTACAAAAGCAGCCTGGGGTGAGGAGTTCAGCTGGAGATGTCTGTGCTGCAGACATCTGAAGGTAGGTAACACGAACAAAATTCCTAGTCAGCTCACACTGAGTTGCCTGTGCTCCTTTTTTAATGTAATGGAAAAAAGAGAGGCACTTCTAGAGGGCAGTTCATGCTACTTGTCTCATACTCATTCCCTAAATTGGGATGGATTTTCCTCTAATTTTAGACGAGATTAGTTTTTTCCCATAAGCGCAGCTGATGTGGAATGTAGGTGACTAAGTTTAGGAAAAGAGCTGAAAACCTTTTGTTTCCCAGGCATCTTATCTGTCTAGAATTCATTTACTGGGCAATGTCTTGAAGAACACTRTCGTGGCAGAGCTGATTATCTGGCTGTCAGTCTCTAACCTAGGATCATCCGGAATCCAAAACATGATATTCCTGTGTCTCACCTGCCTGGAAAGGACTGATTTGCAAGGCCTAGTCTATGCACACCTAGAAAAGCCATGGAGCTCAGCCTAAAAATCTTTGCAGTGATGTTGGCAGCTGAACATCTAAATGTCGATCTCCTCTTCACATCTGCACCTTCATGTCAGGGTACCCACCAGGAAGGCAGCTAACTGGCTACAAGTACCTTTCTCCCACAAAGGGACTGACACTTTCAAACAGCTTTTAACCAGAGAAGTTCTAAAGTCATATTAATTTTCTTATGTACTCTAACGCTGATAGAACTCCAGTAATTTTTTTTAAGTTTGTGCAAAACAGAGTAAAGACATATCCTTTGACTGCCCTGTTGATAATTCAAACACACTAAGGTGCTCTCAAATGGAAACCACATAGCAAAAAATTAATGTAAACAAAATGCATACTGCCCAAGCAGGTTTGTTTGTCATTAATGCTGAGCAAAAAAGTCCATCAAGAGATTTAATTAGAAGAAAAGGAAATTATATTTTAAAAATCCCTTCAGTTTTAGTAATCAAGGTTATAATTAGAAACAGCAGGAAAAACACTTTAAAATCTATCTAATTAGTTATATATCTGCTGATCTCTCTACACAGCTGTCTGGTCTGTCTCTAAGGCTTCAACCAACATAGTGGTTCATGGACACGCCATTCAAAGCACATGCCTAAATTAAACATGTGGGGAAATATGTTGATAAACAGCAGAAAATCTTTTCCAGACCTTGCTTTCAGGGAGGTTACAAACATGCCAGCCATGGCCCCAACTTGCATGTGCCCATGCATGAGCATTTCTAGGAACCTGAGAACCATTTCTCACACAGGGAAAGAGTATTGGACCCGCATCGAGTCATAGAAGAATCTTTTCTCAAATTATTTCCATTCCAGTGAGACTATATTTACATCCTTTTTCCTCTATAGTACAGGAAATTTAACCGCTTATGAAAGTGTCACAGGGTAGTGAATTTACATATCCCTCCTGCAGTATCTGGCTCAGAGCCAGCCTTTTTAAGCTCCTGAGGTTGAAACTGCTTGAATCTTCAGGGGCAGTTTCAGTGCACAGAAGTTACTTGGCAAGCTTCAGGCATATTGGGCACGTTGGTGAATTGTAAGAGGGTTGTTTCTTGGTGTTCCACTATCCAAAGACTGGAGCTTGGTCTCTTCTACTGTTAATGTTATTACCTTGTGTAGCTCTGAAAGCATT
>NW_028186061.1:86757-167306 GCF_003343005.1 Rhea americana | reverse complement strand
AAAAGTATATAATATATGATTTCTGCCACCTGTTTGCAAGAGAAACTTACTGTGTGAGTTAAGTATCTTTGAGAAGAAGGAGCACAATGACGGATCAGGGCTTTGAGAGGACAAAGAAAAGGGAAGGAAGGCATTGAAGGTAGAGTTTCTTGCTAGGCCCATAGGAGATTTCTGAAGATAGATGATTCTGTTTTGAGGTGAGATGATAATAAGAGGCATGCTCTCTGCAGAAAAGAGAAGCACAAAGGAACTAATAATGTGACTTTTCTGTCCTCATATCTGGGAAGCAAGTATGAAGATCAAAGTCAGCCTGACAGCATCCCTTTCTCCTTGTATTTTTTTCCAGGTCCTTGGCAATTGGTCACCAGTATTCATCCCTGGGGACTCAGCCCATCCTCTGCGGGAGCATCCCAGGACTGGTCCCCAAGCAGCTGCGCTTCTGTCGGAACTATGTGGAGATCATGCCCAGCGTGGCAGAAGGGGTGAAGATTGGGATCCAGGAGTGCCAGCACCAATTTCGAGGCAGGAGGTGGAACTGCACAACCGTCAATGACAGCTTAGCCATCTTTGGGCCTGTGCTAGATAAAGGTGAGTAAAGCGCTACAAGTCTAGTGGCAGCAACGTCCRTAGAGGAGTAGCAGCAGAGATCTTGAAGCCAGCTGTGAACATGTGTTTGCTTTTCATAACTCATGATAAGGGGCCATGTAAAAAGGACTAATGAGGGTAAGCCTTGAGCTTGATAAAGGAGAAATAGGCAGGGAAAATTTTGTTCCTCCCAGGACCCCATCCAAGCAATACAAGCTTGATCTAGAGGGCCTGTCATAAAGGCAAGGTAATTAAGCCCCGATGTTGGGAGGGTGGCCACCCACCCCCTCTGTTATACGGTGAATATTCAGTCACAGATAACAACTATTCCTACCTCCAAACCTCTGCTGGGATCATATGGGTAACCTGGAAAAATGGGTCATCACTGCTTGGAGCAGGAGGTAGAACAAGAGACCTCCTAATGTCCCTTTCAACATGAATTATCCTGTGATCCTATGAYCTGCTCATTGTGAGGAACACAAAGGAAGGGGATGATTGTGTTTTCAGTGGTCAGGATGGACATCTGACTTCTTTTCTGACTCCATGGCATTTTGTGCTGCCTTTTTAGGCTCTCTCGGTGATTGCAGAGGGGAAATGATAGGTGGTGACACACTACATTGCAGGTCTAAACTCTATCCCAGCTGGAGATGTTTCCTAGGGACTGGACTTAAAGTTGATCATCAACATATCAGTGTTGATACCATAGTGGGATACAAGGAAGATCAGAGGCTTGAGGAAATCCCCCTCAATTAACAGCTCTGCTTTCACTGGTCTTGAAAGTGGCAAACTAAGACAGGGTGGGAATTCAGGCAACCACCTCTGGTCCAGCCCCCATTAACTTAAGTGGGAGATACTAGTAATGTTTTCTCCTAAGTTGTGGAATGCAGTAGCATTTAAACACCTGGCTAAATGTGAGCATCTAGTCTTTTTTTCCCATATGTTAGCAGGAGCCTATTTTAGCCTCAAAGTACTGTTTTATCCTGCTTTGCTTTTGGAGCCTAACTTTTAAAATCTCGCCTGATCCTGCTGGCTTCAGAAGGTCTAGGTCAGGCTCTGCATTTCCCACTAGTACAAGTGGGGCCATCTGACATCGGTCCATCTGAAAGACGGACTTGCTTTGCTTTTAATTCCTGSCAAGAAATAAGTCCAGATGCCCTATGCAAATCTATAGTGGAATATAGCTGCTTTCTCTTAAGAAAGTATCAGTAAAGGAGGCTTGGAAATCCTCTCTCTCTCTCTTTTTTTTTTTTTTTTTCCTTTTGGCTCCAGTTACAGCTCCAGAAACAGTGACAAGTTTCTGATAGAGCTGACATTTGAAATCACTTTGTCTTGAATAGCATAGTAACATCATTTGACCYTATATGAGGAGAGGAGGGAAAGTCTGGGACGCATTTCAGGGAGTCCTTCTGAATCCCTGTGTGCSGCTGATCTCCCATGCTCACTGCACTCTTCCAGCACTCACTGTCAGCAGACAGGCTGTTACTGGGGCTGTTACTGGGGTTTTGTTTGCTTTTCCCCTGCTGTGTTACTCAGAAGAGACTTGGACATTTCCTCCTGCGTGAATTTTAAAAAATACGCCAGAGAGCATCGCGGCAGCCAAYGGAGAACAAAGCCTTGATTTGTATCATGGCAAGGCCTATTGTGGTGGGGCTCCACCAGCCTAAACAGGCATTTTACATGCACGCAGCAGGAGAACTGGTGATTTCAGCTGATGGGCTGATGCTGTTATCCTGCTGTAGCTGGGGAGCCGAGACACTGTGCTGACAGTAGCRGCACTATTTTGATGCATCAGTGGGAGGTCACACCAAAATGAAATCTGCTGAAAGGTCWGCAGTGTGGAGCAGTTAAATCTGTATCAAAGTGTCATACCAAAGTACTTTGCTTGCAATTAAAGCACCTGTTTTGGATATCTCACTCTCTGGTGACTATAGCACCTGAATTTGGCTGATGCAGCAAAATCGAGGACTTCTTCTATAGGCACAAGCCCAAGTAACTTGCCCAAAGAGCATTCACTGGGTCTGTGACGCAGTGAGTAAATGAACCCAGGTAATCTGGTGGCTTCACCTTGTCGCAAAACCGTTCATAAACGACACGTGGAGCATCTCGCGCTGCTGGATACTCTCAGATCAGATGCTCCACATCTCCTGTAGCACGAAGGGCTGCGTTTATACCATGCATGGGAGGAAAATGATCCTCACCTCCTCACAGACCACAGGGTCTCCCATCCAACCAGCCGCCAAATGTGCTTGTCTCATAACTGCATCGACATGAAGGGTCTGTCCCTTGCTTGAGGCCCGGAGATTGCAGGTTTTCGGTAGCCTGGCTCAGCGAGGGAAAGGAGGCTGGGACGATTTCATAACTGAAGAATGTTGTTCCTTGAGGGAGAATCAAACCACCCTTCAGTTTTGTTTCACCTACAGCAGGAGGGGGAGAAAAAAACAGCTCAGTCACATTCTTGTGCGGCAGATCCCCCAGGGTAGGAACATATTTGAGCTACTACCCAGAAAGAAAGGATAAAAAGAGGGGAAGAAAGTAAAACTCTTTTGTGGCTTAAAATTTCAGGCACCTAAGATTGGAGTTTCTCATCTGAGTCAGTAGAGACCCTCGGCACAAACCAGTTGCAGTCACTAAAGCAATTCCCCTTTGCCTCACAAACATATCTGAACTTCCCAGATTGCAGGGGATTGATTTTAATGCCTTCAGGAAACACTTTCTAGGCCCAGACCTCACCGAAGCTGCCTCAGTGCCTGTGCTGTGCTCAGTGCTTTGGTAGCTCGTTGCTAATTCAGGGCTAGGCTGTCTCTCACTGTGATTCAGCAGTGCCAAACTGTCACCAGACTGGTGCCGTTAAGAGACATACTCTGATATCTTGCCTGAAATGGGACTCTTATTTTCACTGTGAGCCAGTGTGTTGGTGTCCCTATGCAAGCAAGAAACCCCACCTGATTTAGCTGCAACTCTATTTTTATATAGATATATATACATTTTACAGATCCGTAGTTGGGACAAGTCAAATATTAAATAGCAATGGTTTTCATAACAGGGGCTGGCTGCTAGGGAATGGTGATGTTCAAACGGTTGAGGCCTGCTGCTGTATGGAGACAACCCTTGGCCAGGCTTGGCTCCGTGTCCCTCTAGCAGTACCCAAGCAGTATAAAGTCCTCCATCCCATCCTGCTTGGTTATATGGTTTTGTCTATCCGTGGCAGTGGAAGAAATGTTCCCTGCCCAAAGGGAGTCATGTTCCCTGCTGTGCTGTGCTACCTGCACGGAGGGACATTCAGGTGTTAGCTGCAGATGAAGTCACTAAAGGGAAGATGGACTGTTCCTTCTTTTTGGTGTTGAGAAAGTATGAGCAGCTACAGAGAGCTGGGGAGAGAAATTCAAATAGGTGCCACTGTTGGGTAAAACACTAGGAAATGTGTGGCTTAGATATCCAAAACTATTGTGAATGCAAACAGGACACCTGTATGGGCAAGGAAGTGAGTCTAATCTCCTTCTTTCCTGTCTAAACCTCATTATCCGTCTATATCTGTCATATATAAGGGACTACTCTTCATGTAATTTCTAATCTCCGAGAAGTCTAAATCTCAACTGCTGTTGAGAGAAAAGAACTCTTCATGTAAACTTTTCTAACRGAGTGATTTATAGGCAAAAACGCTGTTCCCATTTGCTTTGTTGGGACTGCTTGGGGTATTTCTTCCACACTGTGTTAAGAGCTGGAGCAGAATATGGCTTTAGCTAAGCGACCAAGTTAGCCACGGTCTGCGCCCAGCTGCTTGACTAAGAGGTCTGGCCTTTYGTAAGGGAATTTCCTTAACTTTCAGTTTCAAGGAAACTGAAAGGAAATCAAGGAAAGATTTCTGAGTTATCTTGAAACATATACAAGGTAAAACTTTGGAGAATGCAGGAGAGGGACACGCCTACATTGCCAACAGAAAGTGAACTGTGTGACCCAATAAGCATTTTCCATCTTGAACTTCAGTGACTCGATTGGGAATCGGGGTTTTCCCCCTGCCTCTAGCACTTACAGACCRAAGACACTGGCACAGAGATGTATTTGAGTTGTGGTGCGTCTCCTAGCCTCACAACACAGTGCAAACTCTCTTTGATTCTCTGGACAAAAATATGAACCGATCTTAAGAAAAGCAATATAATAAAAGCTTATCATGACACTGCCACTTTAAAAGACCTAAGCACATAATTAAGTCAAAATAAAAGTTTCCTCCCTCTCCTCCCCATTTCAATAAAAGTAAATTACCTCAAAATATTTAAGCCCTTAGTTCGTTTAAATTTAAAAAGAGAGCCCTTGTCTATCTATTTCTTTCACTTACTCCCACCTCCTTCTGCTAAAGACTGGCTGGGGCTTTAAACCTGCCAGCTGGACTGAGAAATGGTTAATAGTTATTGTGGAGGAGCAGCTTTTAATGAACTATTGAAGAATGATACATTGATGGAGTAATGGGAGTTTAAGTCACTCTGTAATGAAACAGGTTCTCAGCGCGGACCCATTGTGGTGTAAATACAGCACRTCTCTCCCACTGTTTGGCCAGGGCTAAATAGCAGAGGCCAGAGGGGGGTCAGCTTATGGGGTCTCTGCTTTAGTTAATCAATCTGATTGGATTAGGGTCACCGCGATCCCTAATAATGTCAAAGGTTACGCCAGACTGGATTAAATGCTTTGTTGAGAAGAGCTCAGATGCTTTCAGCTTTCCCGGATGGGGCTTGTTGATTAGAGTTTAACACTCATGCCACCTTTGGAAGCCGCTCTGTCCTTTTTTTTTTTTCTAGGTTGGGGTGTTTGCCGACGCGCGAGAGGGCTCGAACGAGGTGGGGCGTGAGCAYGGGCGTCTCGTGGCTTTGTCAAGCGTCCGCACCCATCGGATGTGCCCTCTGAGGACATATATCAAATTCCCCACTGGACAAATAAGAATCTAATAGGTGATGCCAAGGCTTGGTGGCATAAGTTGTTGGTTGTTGCCCCTGCTAGAATTCAAATGACRAAAGTCATGAAATCAGTGGTGTCACCTACTGGTCGTGCACCCCTGGACCTAACCTCACGCCTGCCCAGCAAAGAGATGCCCTTTCAGACACAGCTTCTGGTTTTGCAGTTTCCAGGATGGGCATGATATGAAACACAGCAGATTTGGGACAACACAGTTGCTTCCATATTAATCTTCTCTTCCAAGACTTTGGACAAATCAAAGTGGGATGGGGTATGATCCCACTGTAATCTTATCTAGTGAGATCCTGAAATCTAAAGAATAAGCTTCATTCCTGATGTTTTTGCAAAGGACACTGTTTTGTAGATATGGCAGAGTACCCTTCAGAAAATGATACCAAATGATCTTCTTGAGGGCCACCYGGCAATGGATATAGGCAGCAATGATAACACATGCTGATATGGCTATCAGATCACTGGATCTCAAAGGCCTCTGGCCTCCTCTCTATTTCTTTCCTTCCTGCATGTGTTAAGACCTATCAGGACTTTCAGATTATCCAAGCAGACTTCTCTCATGATTCAGACTGGAGGATTTCACCTCAAGACTTCTGGAATGAAACCAAAATCTGGATTTGTCTAGGGCATCTCTTCACGAAGGACATCCATTCTTGAAATAATACCACTAAGAGACAGAGAATCTACTACTCCTCTTAGGAGTCTCCTCATTTCTAACTTGGCACTGCTTTGGTGTTGATAACTAGCCACTGGCTCTTTTTATACTCTTCTGTGCTAGATTCAGAGTAAATCTTCTAGAATAGACTACTTTCTTTGTGAGTASGTACTTGCACATTATAAACAGGCAGTCTTCAATATCTTTCTGATAAGCTAAACATGTTGCTTGGGAGATTATCCAACATTGCTCTCATCCAAAGAAAATTAAAACTAAGGGCTATAGAAGAGCAAACTGTGATCCTGCCTGCAGCACTATTCTTGCTCAGTATGTTTGTCAGTGGGTCAGCAAAAGTTTGGGTCCATTAGGTCAGATGGTCAGACAAGTTGAGGGAGTTTCATCTGGTGCTGGGGTCCCCTGGGAGCATGATTTGGCCAATGTAATTTAGATATTTAGGATTAAATTGAACATACTGTAAAGTTTCCACATCTCTCCATGAATTTTTGAGGGAATCCAGGGACATTGGCTCATTTGGTCAGAGGGCTTCTGCTCACTGAGAGTACACAAGGAGCATAGTAGACATTAGTCTAGCTTGTGAGAAGATTCAAGTCAAATCTAGTTTCATATGTGATGCCAGGCACTATTACCTTCAAAGCTATGTTTAATTTGGGCTCTATCTTCCAGCAACCAGKTCCATGCCTCTTCTCTCTCTCACAGCAAAGCCAAGATGTAGCTGTGTTCATGGGTTCAGACTTTATTGTGCCTGTTACCACTGTGGATGAGAAAGCACATCTTATGCCTAGTGAAATCTATGTCAGTTTTCCCTTTGGGTTAGCAGGAACAGAGCAAGGATTTTAAGTTCAGTTATAATAACTGGGAGACACAATCTCCTCCATAATTTTTTTCTTGCTGTGTTGTAACAATACTGCTCCACAGGCTCTCAGATAAGGCTGATCTCATCTACCCAAAGTTAGATGTCGAAGTCTGAGCTAGTCATCYGAGGTTCCCTTTGTAGCCGGTGGAGAGCAATCAGCATCTCCAGAGAGCAATTCATCTGACCTATCTTAGACGTCTATCTCAGGATGACATGAATCATACCAAGATGTTTATTTCTCTCCATTGACTATAGAGGGAGCCTAGGGCTACAGGCTCAGACTTCAACATGAGCTTCTCAGAGGCCCAGTTTGGGGCAAATATTACCCACCCTCCTGTTTGAAAGCCATTCTGACATTTGTCCCCTGTTGGAGAGGACATTTTAGGAACGTAAAAAGGATCTCCTGGACCACTGAATACAGCCAGTTCCTTACTATTTCAGGCGAAATCCCATCTCATAATTCCTTGCATGATTTAAAATTAAGATGTTTAGTAGATCTCATCGTATTTTCCTGATGGCATTCTGGCATCTCAGTTGTCTCTGCGCCAAATGTTTTCCCCCCTCTTCCCTCACCCTAGATTAGACTTTTGCACTTCTGCAATAAAGTAAGGCATGAACAGAAAGCCACAAGATACTGATCCATCCAGGAGGTTAGTTACATGTAGGAGGTACTCTCTGCTCTCTCATGAAACTCTTCCCAAGAGGATCTGATTTCCAACCACACCCCGTCTACCTCTCCGCTAATGGCAATTTGGGCAGCTGCCCTGGTATCAACAACGGAGATCTACAAACTCTACCCTGTAACTATGGGGAAGGAAACTGGAAGGATCAGCATTGAAAATGTGACTGTGCAAGCTCCACTCAGCCATCAAGATGCATAAATACAGTAGGCCAGAGACTTGCCAGTGCTGCTGAGAAAAAGACTGGCAGTTCTTAGCTCAAAATAGAAGCATCAATTGTGTTTAGTATCAGTGTAAACTGAATTTGGAGCTGAGGATTATTCCAGGAGATGAGACAATAATAAGTGCAAGTATATTACTGCACTGCCCGAGTCCATGTTCTAGCCCACAGGTTCAGGACAGCTCATATTCATGGTTGCATCATTTTTGAACTGCYTTTTCCCTAACTAGCTCAGTACAGGCAGCAGCAGTGGAGAGGAAACACGGTTTGTAGAGGGTTGTATGAGCTGCAGCTGCATCTCTGAYTTGTTGCCCACATCAGGACTGGGAGATTAGCAGCTTCTTCTGAGCCTTGGSAAGAGCAAAGTTGCAACAGCAGAAAAGAGATCATGCTGAGGAAACTTGCCAATGTGTTGGTCCTTCAGCCTCTGGGAGAGGGAAACCAACGGAATGGCAGAGGAGCTCCCTTCTTTTACTGCACGGGCTGCATAAGGGCCAGGTGACCGTCAAAAGA
The DNA here is from genome assembly GCF_003343005.1 of Rhea americana. Lineage (NCBI taxonomy): Eukaryota > Metazoa > Chordata > Aves > Rheiformes > Rheidae > Rhea > Rhea americana. Next base: position 158,823 of record NW_028186061.1, on the reverse strand, counting down.
GATCAGTCTGGTCTCTTGTGACTTCAGTGGTGTTCAAGGACAAGTGTCAGGCAGTCTTCTGTGGCTGGATGATAGGACAGGCTGCCCCACAGCTCTCAGAAGAATATGATTAGCGTTGCATCCGGCTGTGTTTGGCTCTCCCACTCAAATGACTAGATGTGTTGACAGAAAGCTGCCTTTGGCCTGTGCTTGGCGGGCAAGGACAAGGCTGTATTTCTTAGCAAGTCTTGACCTTATCACCTGTCCGTTTGCAAAGTGATCCTGGGCCAGAAGACCTAGCTCTTGTGCATCTGTAGAGTCCTCTGGAGATGAGACAGCCCRTGTAAACAGCAATTTTTGTAACCAACCCCCAGCCACAGGCTGCAAATCTGAGAAAGCAGTGACGACAAAGAGGAAAAACGGCAGCCAAGCCAGGAGTTGATCCTATTTGCTCTCTGTGCTTCATCTGCCTTCCGCTCCATCAACCCCCAGCTGCCAKCCCTGACATGGAGATTTTTCTGGCAACTAAAACATTAGATGGGGGATCAGGGAGGGGAGAGAGAACAAGACAGCCCGTGGCTAGAAAACCAGTGGTGTCCCTCCCGGCGGCGGGAGGCACTGGAAACTTCTGCCTCAGGCAGCCTGCACAATGCGATGGGCTGGCAGGCAGCGAGCTGCGCAGGGTTATAGATTTATTTCCTCCCCCTCCCCAACCCCAGCCTCCTTCTTTCCCTGCTGGGTACATTACATTCCCCAACTGGGCTAAGGCTGGTTGCAACAAGGAGCTCCCTCTGCTGCATCCCAGAGTGCCAAGTCCAAGCGTGGGAGCTAGTCCTAGACAAAAGGGAACAGTAGAGGGAGCTGATTAGCATCCCTTTGTCCTGGGAGAATCCCGGCCCCAAACGGGCCCTCTGCACATAACAGGCTGCACAAGCACACACACACGCATGGACMGGAGCCAGAGAGGGAAGAGGGGACGGACGGAGGAGGCCTGCTCGCATCCCTCTGCGGCGGTGACCGCAGCAGGCGCTGGGGGAAGGGGACGCGGCAGAYCGCGCTGCTGAGCACCGCTGTAACCGCCGGCGCAGCGGGCTGGATCCCGAGCTGGGGTAAAAGGGGCTGTTGTCTGCAAGGGTGCTTTTCACAAGCTGAGGAGCTAGCACTGCACTTGCCCACGCTTATATATACAAAAAACCCCCAAACCTTCAGACAAAGATGCCCAGGGATCCGAATCCATGCATCTGGCTTTTCTCGCCTGTGACATGTGTTGTGAGCTGGCAGTGGTGAATAGRTGCAGGGATTTTAAGGCCAGAAAGGGCTATACAAGAAAAGAAAAGGAAAAACAAAAAACAGAGCAGTAAAGACTTCCCTGCGTAGTTCTTTCTGCACCATTGGCCTGCGTAGTGGAGGAATGGATTCGAYGTTTGCCTGATGGGGTTTCTTGGAGCACAGTGGTTACTGTGCCTGCCTCCCACATGTGCACCCCTCCTTGGCAAAAATAAGGACAGGACAAGCGGCTGATGCGAGGGGCTGCAGAGCAGAGACAAACAAGGCACTTCTTGCTGAGACTGCGGATTGCTCCCTGCAAAGGTGCTCTGCCGRGGAAGATTAACTTCTCTCATTACCTGCTCCCTCAGCCCCATCTTTCTGGGAGCACACCCTTCAAAGGAAAGACTCCCTTGTCATCTAGGATATCCATGGGATTAACAAATGGAGGCCAAAAATCAGGGAAAGGGAACGGTGAAAAACGATTGTTACGGCTTTGTGTTTGGGTTTCTATAGCACATCTGAATGACGTGCTCGTAGGAGTGGCTAGGGACCTGTTACACTGGGTGCTGCACAAGCAGTTGGCAGAAGATTGTGAGTAGTGAAGACAAAGTAAGATTGGAAAAGGAAAGTAGATTTTGGAGGACTCCAAAGTCTTGGGAGAGCCAAAGTCACAGAATCAGAGTGGCTTGCGAGAGGGAGCACCCAGCAGAAATAGCCAGAGTAGGCAGAGGTGCTGAACAGAGGAGTTTGCTCAACAAATAGCAAGAGATGGGTGAAGCCAAAGTAGCTGAGGACTGTTGGAAATGGGCCCCAGGACATTAAGCAGGAAGGTTTATGGTTTGCCTTCTCCTGCTCAACTTCATCATGCTCTCATGGGTCCCTGAAACATTTCTGGAGAGTGTAGCTGGCAGCAGGTCACCAAAAGAGGGAACCTCTGTTCCCCTCTGACTTTTCAGTTCACAGGACACTCTTTTGCCCAAATTTGCTGCTGCTGTTGTATTGCCAGGCACAGCGATGCACTGGCTCATGAGAACAGCAGCAGCTCCCCATAGGCGCTTGTCGGAGTCAATGCTGGTTGCTGTACAAGAACACAGAAGGAAAAGACAGCCCCATCGCAAAGCACTCTCGCACTTATTGCCCTGTACTATGGGCGTTTTAAATTCAGAGTCTAGATGCTGTACTCCTATTCATAGATGGCTTTTATAAGGAGCACCTCTGGAGTGCATTTCACCTCATCTGTGGTCTGAGCAACCTTCTGGAGGTGCCTTTCTGACTACAGAGGGTGGCTAAAGTAACTGGCCTCAAATTAAGGCACCATAAGAGTTATAAACAGATCATAGCATGGATATTCTTTAGGGAAGGACTTGAAGGAGAATGTGGTGGCTTTGCTCTGTTTTTTTATTTATTTTTTTTTCTGGGGGTGGGAGGAGAGGGGCTTTCACAGTCATATTCTTTTAGGAAATAGGATAAGGCATGGTGAACATCAAAGAGGCTCTGGAGCTTTGGCTGTAGATGACCCTAAAGTCTGAAGGCAAAATGCAGACAGAAAACCAGAGTGCCCACCAGCCCCTTGGGAAACACRGAGCCATCCACAGCCCTTGAGGTGAACAATCAGCAGTAGGTATAGGTTATGAGAGGAGGAATGGAGAGGGTCTTTCACTTTTTATTTCATCTCAACTCATCTCATCTCTCCTGGAAAAGGAAAATAGAAAGCATACTTGTTATTCGACTGGCTTCTCCAGATCCAGCCTAGGCCAGTGAGAGGGGGGCAAGGCAGCAGTTCTGGTTCTGGCTCTACTGTTGGCATCGGTGAAGACAGAGAACCAAATCCTCTTTCTTCTGTATCTCTGTTTCCCGTGGAGTGCACCGAAGAGATGACTGGATACTTCAAAGACAGTGATACCAAAGTAGGTCATATGTAGGGCCCTGCAGCCATTGCAATGTAACTTAAGTAGTTTTATTGGCTAATTTATGACTGTTGCTCTCAAATTTGATCGACAAGGTAGTACTGCTTCATGGAACACTACCTGGTAGGCTGCAGTTTGTTGACTAAGCATCTGGCACAGTTTCCTCTCCTTTATTTCCAGGTGCTAAATCACATTAAATGATAGCTAATAATTATGGTTTATCCTTTCCTAATCATGCTACTTTCCCAGGGAAGCTGTTGCCACAGGGATGTTGTGGGAGTGTGAATGGGTGGAGAGGGCACGAGAAGATGTTTTTGTTCACCCGGAGCCATAAAAAAGTCAGAGACCCTTTAGGCTAGGCACGCAGGATCCAGCCTGGAAGATATCATATCTTGTCAAAAATGCATTTATTTATTTATTTTTCCAGGCCAATTTTCCATCAGAAAAGACAGTTGCATCAAATTGGGGACATTTTACGGGACCCCTCACTTCCAAGGCAAAAAATGTTCAGGACATGGTTTAAAAAATGCTTTCTCTTTCTTATCTTGTTTTGTATGTTTCAACAAATTTCATGTGAAATCATGAAAAGAGATTCTCTTCAAATCCTTTTTAATTTTTTTCATTTGGAATGGGATCTTATATCAAAATAGCAAGCCATTAAACTGTTGAAGAAGCACATCACTGCATCTTTAATATTTTATACAATATTGACCTATTTTGATATTATTGAAATAGAATGTTTTTATCTTGTAAAAAATAAAATTCCAAAATTAACAAGATAAAATGCTTCAACAGCCTGATATAGATAGATATTCAGTCTTTTATAACATGGAAAAATTCAGAATCTCTTTGTTTTTTGTCTAATTTTCAACTCTTTCAAAAAAATAATTTTCTATAATATAGAAATCGGATTTTCTGGACCTCTTTGCTAGCCTTAGACGTGATGTACTCTCCAAATGACTCCTTCATCCTGACAAGCTGGCCAAATCTGGATTCACTAAGGGTAAAGTATTAGAAATGTTCTCATGAGGACTCCCTAAATTAATAAAACAGCCTTACAGCTCTGTAAAATGAGGACTGTGACAGACAAGCCCCCAAATCCATGACTTACTCTCCCCCATGGCAAAACATTGAATCCCATCATGAAAAGACTCCAACAGGAAACTGCACTTCTCTTTTCAGAGAAGAAACAAAAGGTGGCAAAGTATTGACTTTTGGTGGAGGAAAGGAGTCTGTGTTCATACAACTTTCCTAACTGCWTTTTGCTTCTGAGCAGCAGAGGTTGAATACGTAAGTATACCTAGAGAGTGACAGATGGGAGCTCTGTGGAACATGGGCAGTCTCTGTTGGACATTCAATGAGCATCCCACACAGCAGGGCTCTGCCAAGTTTTGTAATGCAAGTAGCTTTTGTGTCCAGCATCTGAAATGAAGCATATTGTCTATGTTTAGCTCTCCTGAGCGCTGTGTTGTCTCAATCAGAAGTGACAGTGCACATCACTTGTGTCTGAACACATCAGAGATGACCTGGTGAGCTCCTGAAGGCAAGACACAGGCAAATATCAGATTTTTCAAAATTCTCCATATGTCTCCATTAATAACATCCCTGGTCCAAACATGTCCCTATATGATGCCATTGATCCAGTGACACTGATGTCATTGTCCAGGAAAGAGTTGAAGAGACTACAGATGTCTTATCATAAAATACCTCATCCATCCATTGAGCAACACAATGTGAGCCCACCTTCTTGCTTTGATTCAGAAGAGGACAAATGGATGCTGTACCTATTGAGCTTCACAGTTAACAGAAAGGCACCATTTCAGTTTTCAGTTTCCTGTTTCCAAAGTTTGTCCTAAGCATCAGGAACTAATAATCAAATGAAAGAGTTTAAAATGCTCCATAAAATGTTTCACCTTCTATCCAAGCCAACTGTTAGCCTTCAGAAAATTCCTGTCCCATCAGTCATCAATACATTTCTTAATTATTCATGTTAAGGCTATTGTGGACTTCCCTGAAATCTTTAAATCAACCTAATTTAAGGCCATTTTTTTCCAAAGCACAGAGAAGGAATAGTAAAATACAGAATCCAAACATATCTCCATGTTTGATCTGACTTGCCAAGTAGATATTTTAGAAATGGATGATACTCTACTCTAATAGCCATGGTCACCATTATAGCTCCGACACAAGCCTCATACACCAGGGCTGGCTACTAAAAAAATACTGACTCAAAGTCTGCAATGGAGCAAAGACGCAATTTATATATATATATATATATATATATATATATATGTATGTACGTATGTATGTATGTATGTATATATCAGCATTACAGCTCACTGGAAAAGCGTTTGTAATCATCAGTGTTGCAAATCAACGAGATCACCTCATTAAGCACTCAGAACTATTTACTATATATCGCCTCTTTTATGGGACCAGCCACGAAYTTGTTTGACCAATAGCTGAAAGTGTATTAGGCTTGTCTTGCTAGGGTAGGATCTTCTGAATTTTTGAGATGTGTATGGCTGGCTGCTAGCTTGTCAATCAAGGCCTGCACCTTTTCTTGTTATGGTTGCACCTGCTGATGTTTAGATTTTCATTTGGTTCCATCTACACTGCCAAGAGAAGGGTGGCCTTAATTCAGATTGCACAACAGAATGAAGCAATCTCAGTTAAAATGGCAGAAGAGCTCAGTTTGATCTTGATTGGGATCAAACAGCRTGGTACAGTCTCGTACAAGACTGCTGGTCTTCTTGACTCTACAAGCTGCATAYGACGTGTATCAGAGAGTCCAGGGGTACTAGCCTACCATAATACCTCAGATGATGGTGATGGCTCCTCTGGAGCCACCATATCCAGTTGTTGCACAGGACTAGCTCAGGCAAGCAAGCTACATCTCAGAGTAATMGCGATACTGGGCTTTCTAGCCCCCATGCAACATAACCCTGCTGCTAACCACATAGGGGTGAAGTACTGCAYGAAAACATTGGAGAGCCAATGTGACTCAGGAGTCACTTGGGGGCCACTCCTGCCCTACTGACTAGAAATTAAAATGCTCACCCAAGCTAATATCCAAACTGCCTTGCCTTACATGCTGTTTTAAGCCAACTTAGCCGAGGTTAACCAACCTAGGTGAAGAATGTGTCTTCTCTGTGTAGGGGTTACTGTCCAGGAGCTCTTCATTTCTGTGCTTGGTCTCTAAGCAACTTTTCTGACAGTGAGAATCCATAGATGACAGGCACTTTGCTTTTCTTATATCAAATGCATTTATTAAACTGGACTTGGGCCTTCGAAAACTGACATGCTACAGTTTTCGTTAAAACAAGGGCAGATGCAAGCCCTGAAATTTGAAGAATAGCCATGGCTTCTCATCAAATTCTCTCCTCTCTGGAGGAGACCACCTTTCCACGATGAAGTGGAATCCCAGTGTGAGCTTCACTTGGTTCCTAACCTCTCCGGTAAAACTTCCTCCAACCCCCTAGTTAGCACTAGTGCTGCTGATGTCTGTAATGCTTAAGCCCATCCAGAGTAACAGGCCAAAAATGCAGACCAGAAGAGCATACCAAAATCTTTACCACAGTCGAGAAACATTCCAGAAAAACCAAGAGGAAGTGGAAACCCAGGAGTGATTTACAGGTACAGATAGGGGATAACAACTCTTTCTGGCACTGGCCTCGCTCCGTTGCGGAATAGGATAGGGCATGATTTGCTGGGTGGCACCACCAACCGGCTGACTTCTCACATCAGGAGATCCAGCAACCTCCACAACAGCTAAGATCTGGTCACTGGTGACAGATCCAGTGCAGAAGCCACGCCTGAGTTTCTGAAGAGTACGCTCAGCTCAGGAGCGACGGTGTGGTCAGTCATACGCCAGGAATCAAGCCTGATTTCATATAGCCCACTGACAGCTTGCTGCCCAGCCCAGCTCATATCCATTGTAAGCGAATGCAAAGACACCATATCCCATTGCCCACTGCTTAGTCCATTCCTTCCTGCCCCACTATCAATACAATAATATCCCACTGAGGAGACCCACCCACCAGGAAATCCCCCTTTAACACCCTGCAAAGGAGCAGCCAGATTTATCTCTATTGCTGTTGTGGAAAAGTAAATAAGGACTCATCTGCTGTAATCCCCCCCTTAAAACTTCAAGATGAGGCCTGTGTTAGCATATTAACATATATAACAGCTCCTACTTGTGAAGTGCTGAGCTGTTTCTCCATGGAGGTAAATGACGTACCAGCACATTCTTCAGGTACCCTACTATCTCTTCCTGAAGCCATAAATGACAGAGTCTTTGCAATGACTTGATAAAATGCCTAAAATGAAGACATGGGTTAAATGGACTTGAGGATCTCCCCAAAGAACAAATCTCATGAGTCATTGACAGCCTCTGGCTAGGGAGTTTGGGGCCCCTCCTTAAATGTAGTGACGCACAATATATCCATTGGCCTTGTTTTCTACATGGTAGCTACGAGTTCCTTGGTGAGGCTAGGAAATAGGTTTCTAGTTTGAGGAAAAATCCTGAGATTTCTGCAACTGCTTGGGGCCAGCACTGGAATGATAAGGAAATCTTCCAAGACTTTCATGAGAAAACCTTGTGGACAGATGCCACCCCCAGAGCAGCAGAAGAATCAGGGTGAAGGTGTCTGCTTGGGACGTGGGTGAATGAATATTTTGGTCATTGCTGTTCTTGAGGCTTTGCTGCTCCATGCTAGAAGTCTTAAACTTCTTAGGGAGCACTAGGAGGTGCTTTTGTGGCTTGCAATGCACAGTGGAGGGCYAGAAAGGTGCAGGGAGGCCACCATCAGCACTGACTGGTGTGACACTCTCTTCTGAGTCACACAATGCTTTTGTATCCTTGCTCTTAAACTACCCACTACACACAACACACCCTGCCTTGTTGTGGGGAGTTGCTCTGGGCAGACTTTTGAACTAAACCACCATTACATAGTAACTTGAAATTGCTGGAGACCGGACTTTCTGACCCAGATTGTGAATCAGATCTGGATGATGCCAAACTAAAGACTGGATGATCTGATCTCAGCCTTTTCCCAAGACCCAGATCAAGTTGGTCCTCTTAGCAGAAACAAAGTCCAGATAACGTTTACTCTGCTTTTTTGGCCACTATTTCCATGTGCCTCCTTTATTTTGGTAGTCCCTACCCACCAGGAAGCAGGAAAAACTAAKGCATCTGTTAAGCTCCTGAATCAGATTGCCATTACAGAAACTTCTTGTGCCCTATAATTTGCAAACCCTGGACTTTCTACACCTCTCAGCTAACTTCGAACAAGCATCCATTTAGGATGGGGGATACACTTTCAGGCCAATAACTATCAGAAATTTCATTCTGCCAGCATAAATCCCACTGTTTCCRTACTCAGTCCTTCAAGCCTTTTGCTGGCAAGTCTGAAACTGCACTGAAGACGTGAGACATTTGCATGATTAAAGGTTGCAGGATCAAGCTGATTCAAAAGATTCAATTGGAAATTCTCCAATCAGAGCATTAGTTCAGATCCACTAGGTGAGGAGCTGGCTTTAGGTACATAAATGGCTTCTCCTCAGAGACGTGGAGTAACTGCCACTGGTTTCCACCAAGAGCTGGAAGTTCTCAGCTTCTCTCAGGATTGATCTCTGCACCTGCAGAGCAAATGCCTGTAAATATTGTTGTGGGTTTGGTGGCTTTTTATTTACAATATCAAAACCTGCTGCTTTGATTAGAGATGGGGAGGAAAAATCAGACTGTTTTCTGGCATTTAGTCCCTAATTGGAATATTCCCTTTGGGTATTTAAAAAAATATATTAAATTGGCCCAGATATTTTTTTATGAATAACACTTTAATTAAATTTTTACATATTAAATGTACATCAATCGAAATACTTAGACAAATAGCATGAGTGTTAGTCATGTATAAGCAGAAGGATGAATCAGTCTAAGACTGCGTATGTTACAACACCCTCTCCCTCCGCTGGCACACGTGAGAGGCAGAAAGGCAAAGGRAATTAACAGGAGAGATGGAAATGAGTGAGAAGAGAGAGCACAGGAGGCCAGGAGAAAAGAGGAGTACCCAGTGGGATTAATAAGGTAAGGGATCCCACGTTTATGCAATGACTCAGGCACAAGACGTAGACCTGAGCTTCATTCCCAACTCTGCCACTGATCTGTTGGGCAACTTCACAACATTATTTTGTTCTCCTATCTTTCTGTCTTTTCCACCTCCTTCTTTACTTTGCCCAGGTTAATTGGACAAGTTTTTCTCTTCATCTACTAGGGACAGAACAAGAAGACACAGGTTTAAACTGCAGTCGACGGCTTTTGGTTAGACCTTTGGAAGAATGGTCTAACGGTAAGGGTAGTGAAGCATGAGAATAGATTGCCCTCAGGAAGGGGTGAAAGCACCAACCTGGGAGGTTTTTAAGAACAGATTAGACAAACGTCTGTCAGGGATAGTTTAGGCAGAGTGGATTCTGCCTTTGGGCAGAGGAGTGCAAGGTCCATGTCTCATTTTTGCRATTTGAAGTTTTTTCTGAAGCAGGGACTGAGCCTGTGTGTAGGTTAGCACTGCGTCTCCCTCTCAGAGCAAAGTCCTAACTTCAGAGAGGGAGTCTAGACATCAGTTTCATACAACATAACAAGAAGCACAGTATCTCAGTAGAAAAAGTAAGCTGCTTTTAATGGAAAAAAATATGCCTATACCTAGATGCATCCCTAATAATCACGTTTTAATTTTTCTGCCATTTTCACTGAATCAGACAAAGGATTTTTCTGATTTACACCAGGCCAAGAGGAGAATCGGGCCCAATGTCATTCTGCTGATGGCCAAAATACATTTTTTACTTTACCTGATTTATTCAGAAACTGATTTTCAAAGACATTTCCTAAGAGTTATTGGTTGCTCTCTTTATTTTATTTTTTTTTTTTTGACTTTAGCTATCATCTACCCCCACTCATTACATAGGGCAGCAACAGTGTTACCACCATGGGAGCTTACATTTAATAGCAAGAGAGGAATCTCTAGCAGCTCCCATCCCAGGAGATCACTGAATGCAAGGCTTTGATTTTGTTGCTCTAAGACAGGCAGGGATGAAAGCAATGTGCACTGTTAGTAAACCCTTAAGGTACTTGGTTCCTCCAGCAGTTTGGTGAATGCTTTCCACTCCCACTAAAGTCACTGACAGCAGTGTATGCAGAACAGGTCATCACCTTTCCCTCTCCACCCCAAGTTAATATGTTGGATAAGGAGACATGCATCATTCCCACCAAAACTAGAGAGCACACACCCATAGCCGCGGGGTGTAGATGCTGTTTAACAACCTTAAGCAGAACTATACCAACATTTAGGGTGTAAAATCAACCATAACATTGTGTCCAGTTGTCAGATATGAAGGCAGGGCTGGCTTAAAAGCAAGAAGGCATTTAGTGAATTAAAAACAGCAAGAATGAGACGTGCAGCCTGGCAAGTTTAAGGTTTCTTGCTATCGGAGTGATGAAGTTCTGGAACAGCTTCACAAAACCAAGTAGAAGGAGTAAAAAATCCTGATGGCATATAGCCGGAGGAAGGGAAAGCTTCATCAAAGTGAATGTTATCATTTGGTTTATGATGGGTTAATGTAGACAAACACAGAGACAGAGATAGAAACAGGAATGCTACATTTCTCCTATGAAACAAAATCCACCACACCTGCCTCTTCTTCTACTGGTTCATGGCCTTCATTTCCTTCAGAGAAGCTTTGATCATCACCTGGAAGTTATTCACATCCTGGGTGCCCTTCATTTTCCTTGCCTTGGACCTATGTGCAGTTCAGAGTGGAAGAGATCGTCTCCTTAGGAAAGAGCCTCCATAGTCTGCACGTGTATGATCCTCTAGGCATAAGGGCTGACAAGTCCATGACACGGGACTGGGCAAGAAAGCTGCATCTCTGTAATTAAGTAGGTGGGTGTTATGTGAACTTAAGAATCCTGGGCAAAATATAGTAAACATAAGATTAATGAAATTGGCTCATTATATGAATACAAATGACGACTGCTTGAGCAAGAGTTGTCTGGAAGCATTTGGTATCCTTTTCTTCTACAGCAATTCTGTTTTGAGGTCAAGTAGCTATCTTATGCTGCAACAGCTGCACTCTAGCTCTGAGTGACGGGACAAGGAAACATCTTTCAACCTGGATTAGGAGAATGAGTTTTTCATGACCACCAAGAAGCTCTCAGACATAGTACTTTCTGTTCCTTGCTGAACCATGTAGATTTCTGAATCAGTGACCCCCAAAACAACTTCAAAATTGTGATTGATTCCAGCACTGTCAAGCCTCTGTCCCCTACTATATGATCCCTTCCAAACTCATTCTCCTAATCCAAGCTGAAAGATGGTTCCTTGTCCCATCACTAAGAATATGTGGCACTTGTCTGCATCATGAGATGAGACCTGTGTGTCACCTGCACAGTGTGGGCACAGGCACACAGGTGGACAGTTGTCCACAACAAATAGCCCATCCACAGTAGTGCGGGAAATGTAGACAAGCAGACACCAGGTGAATAGCTGAATAGCGGAGTGATTGTTAGGGATCAGAAGAAAAGAGGAAGGTTTTGGTACTGTACTAATACAAAAATAATTATTTGGGTAAATACGGAGTGTGATTTCATTCCACACCTGTGATCCAAAATAGTTTGCTTCAGTGTTTTAGATCACAACTAGATACAAGTTAGGTGGTGGTGGTGGTGGTGTTGATATTGACTCCTCTCTATAACTTGAAGATGAAGACGAAGGAAGTGTTTCCATTTATCAAATTTCTGTAGTCTTACATTCACCACAAGCTCAAGCTCTTTGCCTTGTTCTTAGAGCAACACATCACCAGGTGGGCTCCTCACCAACATTAACCAGGCATGCTTTTTCTTAGCCTCCCACGTCTAACAGGACATATTTTCAGTCCAACAGGATGACAGGCTAACTCTTTGTGGTTGCTAGTGTTACTATTCTGATTTTGTCTTCCTAGAATTTATTTGAATCCCTAGAATTGAGTGAAAGTTTCTCAGAACATGACTTTTGGTCCTAAGAGTTTCTGCAAAGGCTTGGTTGTGAGCTTTATGCACTGCAAAGCTTGGGATCAGCTCCCACTTGACCCCTTGATGCATCTATGAGGGGAGAAGGAGGAGGAAGGGAATAAATATCCCTGGAGCGGCATAGGGCCATAGCTATCTCCTCTAGAACGGATGGTGTAGTACAGTTCTTGTGGTTACTCTTCTGATTGGTTCAGCTGATAGATTTGATAGGTTGCCCACACCCAGAAGATATGCTCCATCCTGTAATGTCCTCACACACACCCATTTTATGATGGGCAAAGACACAGCTGAGTACGGCGTTAGACAAGCGCTCAATACATTTAGCTCCCTTTTCCGCTTGCAAATTATACAAGAGCTTCAACCGTAATCAGAATATCTGTCATCCAAAGTTTATCTCTTGACATATAATTGCCTGTAAATCATCTAGTCTGTGTCCGGTCCTTTTCAGATTTCTTATTCCTCTCTGTCTAAGCAGGATTGCAGGCCCTATTGCTTCACCAGCTGGCTGCATCCTTGAATACTTGGGATCAGACAGCAGGAAAAGGATGATTGCTCTCTATTTCACAGGTGGCAACTGAGGCAGAGGCAGGGCAGATGAGCTGCTCCAAAGCCATGCTGATTAGTCCTACACAGAATTGAGCCTCTTATCCCTCAGGAACCACAGATATAGCCTCCAAAACATTCATGAGCACTCAAGAGCTATTTATAAAGTGGCTTTTGTGCTCTGGGAGTTGCATAAACTTTTCTGCCTCCTCAACTGGGTGAAACTGAACCCTCCCGTCCCTCCAAAAAAAGCCAAAGCCTACTCCAGGAGGGTGAACAGTTGGCCTGCAATTCCATCAGCACCTAAAATCCACTCCCTTTTCCAGATCRAGCCTGTAAAACAAAAACTTTTGCAAGAAGAAAAATTACTTAATTGCCTCAAATTGATTCCATGGTTTTATTAAGATATTTACCCAGCTCTATTATGGTTAATTATTTGTTTTACAGTAGACTCTGAAGCCCCAAGCAGAGATCAGGGCCCCATTGAGCTAACTACTGTACAAGCACATAATAACAAAATCACTCCTTGCCCCAGATAGCTTACAATTATATGGAGAACTGCAGTGGAAACATTCCACAGTTGTAACGCTCATGTGAACACCCTTCCAGAAAGGCAACTGTGGATTTTGAAACCCGAAAGAGACTCTCAGGAGGGTCTGGACTGCTTTYATTGCGCATGTTCCTTGCAGCTCATCTTTTTTTGTTGAGCTCTGGTGGGAAAAATCCAGGAAGAATATTGACATATAACCAGTGCAGGAAGGTTTTGTGGTGGATAGGCAAGGCAAAACAGGGAAGAGGAAAGAAAAGAAGGAAAAAAAGTTCATGTGCTGTTTTCCACTTCATGTTTCACTTCCGTGCACCTCTGAGCACTCAGCTTGGAAGGGGCTGTGGGAGGTTYGTGAGGGAGTGTGTTTCTGTGGGGATTTCCAGATTCATTTTGCAGACTCAAAGCATTCCTCCGCTTAGCTAAATGTTAAAAAGAACACACAGCTTTAAACCAACCTCTTGGAGATCCCGCACCTGCTGCCACTGCCATCCTCCACTTCCATGCGAAGGCACGAAAGAAGAGCAAAAATACAAAAGGGAAACCCTGCCCTTCCCTTTTGCCCTCCCACTACCTGTCTCCACAGCTCTGGAGCTGCATAGGAAACGTTGCAGCTTGAGGGGTCCCAGTTAGGGGAGCCTTCCCACAACTGCACGCTGCCAGGATGTGGCGAGTTTTGAGGCCTTTTTAGCTTTTCTGGAGATGGACACCAGGGCTACCACGGCAGTTTTGGGATGACTCACGGTCTTCCTTGCACTCAAGCTACTGCTGAGCTCTGGATGCCCCTCTGGGCTGCTCAGGAGGCACCTCGTAGAGACACGCGCTTCCTCGTACCGCCAAACCGCTGTGCTTCCCGTTGTGTCGCAACCCAGTTCTGGTGGGAGTCTAGGGTTGAGAGGATATGAAAGGCAGCAAATTATACCCCAAAACAAGGGGAAAATCCAATTGTTTCCAAACACTAAACTCAGGCCTCAAGCGGAGCGGGAAACTCCGGAGATAACTTGGTGTGTGTCTGTGTGTCTGTGTGTGTGGAAAACGGCCTTGCAGAATACCCCRGCTTTAGCAGGGCTTTGAAAAAGATCTGGGTGGTGATTCAAAATCCAGGTTATGACCTGTGACCTTTGGATGAGAAATTGTTGCCATTTAGGATGTGTTAGGAGGTCCATCCTTTTCATCAAATGCGTGTTTCTTCTTGCTGCGGGAGGCAATCACACCGGTATATCATTAACTCGCAGAAAAGGAGGCTGTAAAAGAAGTTGATGGGGGACCTTAGCCCACACCCTGCTGGGGTCTGCTCAGAGCACAATATCCCAGCGACCATGAGATTAAGCTAAAGAGAAAAGTGAAAATGCTTTTCACGATTCACACGCCCTTTAGATTGTTTTATTAAACCATTTGAATAGGGATTTCCCTTTCGGCCGACAACGGGGCCCGACCAATGCATAGTTCTAGGTTGCTATGACTTAGTTGGTGCTGGCTAATCACAAGTGAGGGCAAATTTCATATAAAATATCTCGGGCCATTGTCAACCTAATGCAGCGTGACAGTGCCAGCACAAAGGGGGATTCATTCACCCCAGCAGGTAATAAGGACGATTTGCCATACCAACCAGGCAGTCTCGAGGGGGGCTGTCAAATACGATCAGAGCAGCGAAATGGAGCCTTGCATTCCTTTCTCAGGTGGGCGAAGGCGATCCTTTTGTTCGACGATGTTGCTTCTGATAACAGAATACAATTATTTTTTTCTTACCCGTATCCTATTGACYGGCGGGGCTGTTTTGCATAGCGGTCTTTGGCGCTTGCCTTTTTCTTTCCAATGCCTTTTTTTTAACGGGCAGAAGGGACCCTGATGATCCTTTAACCTGATCGCCTCTGGAACACGCCCCAGAGAATTTCACCCCAGTCCTTCCCCGCTCCTTTTCCGCCTTCCCCTTTCATTAAGGAATCGGGTCTGCCACAATGAGCACGCTGTATCTCGGCTAATAACCTCCAATTGGCACACAGCTTCCTTTTGTCTAAAGCCTTCCAGGGACATCAGGCCATTGGGGAGACCAGGGGTCGGGATAATTCAGGGAAGTTTGATGGGCTTAGAGAGCTGAACTGTTTCGGGACTCGGGGCAGAGACACAATATTCAGAATAAGGCACCGAAGGGAAGAGTGGGGGGTCAGGCAGAGAGTGTTTCACACATGACCAAACCAGCAGAAAGACAGATAAAACGTGCTTGCATTAAGCAGGGTAGGTAAGGAGACATACATGGTGATGATCAGATAGACAGAGAGATAGGGTGATAGAGAGTGAGAATGTTTGCTTTGCAGGTATCAGACCTGGGTTGCTGATACCAGGCTGTCCCTCCTGATTTGCCTATCTTAGGCGTCTGGTTACCTACGATCACCTGGGGTTATTTTGACAGTAGCTAATTAGCGAGAGCATTCCAGCCCTCAACCCACCCTGCCTCCACCAGGCCCTGCCGGCTTGCTGCACGGCTGCGCGCACCAAGTCCTGCTCCCAGCGCTGCACACTAGACTCTCGGGCTGCTCCAGTGTTGAACAATCTGGCTCTACCTGTTCCGGGGGCCATGAACGCTTGGAAGAGCCCGTGTCATGCTGGAGTTTGCAGCACAGCTACTCCATGCAACAATAGCAATAAGCAACGAGCAACCACCACTACCACCAACAACAAAAAACTCGCTGCTCAGATGTTTTAGGGGAACTTGGCCTTCAGGATTTTATAAGCCACGCTAATCCAACCTCCTTCAACCCAACATTCCCTCTTATCTGTATTGCCTTCATGTTCCCTGACAGGAATTGCCCACTTAATAATTTCCCTCCGATGATCTGAATCACAGCTAATCTGATCAAATGTCTTTTCAGAGTCTTTCATCTTCCCAGGGATGTGTTGACACTAGCACTCTGGTTTAGAGGAAACAAGAAGTCAATCAGAATTTCATTCAAAATACACATGGGACCCAAACCTAACCTTTGCTTTAAGATATGCAAAAGTGTGGTTAGCTTCTTGTTATGATGTTCTGCATTTGCATAAGTCTTTGCATTTTCTGGTCTGATTTTTAAAAGGATAAAAAAGTCACACAAACCCTGGAGCTGGATTTTGATGAGAAAGAGCACAGAATCAGCTGGGCATGGAATTGGCAATGCTCTTGGTTAAGAAGGACAGAGACTGTGGTATCACTCAGCCAGACATGGGGTTTTGGGGGAGCTCCCAGCTGACATCACTTGCTGCAGTGTATATGTGCTGAATCCTAACGTGGGGGAACTATTTCTCCCCCCACCGCTACCACCACTACCACTGCTTCAGAGCCTCCACCACCCCATTTCATGGTTAGACCTGAAAGTCTCAATTACCTGCAGCCCGCAGGGCTTGGGGTTTTGCAAAGCAGGCTTCCCCAGATTTATAAACCCACTTGAGGAACGCTGCTAAAGGTGAAGGGATGGACCTGAGACAAGTGTACCTGCCAGACAAAGGTTGCAGGTATTTGGGTTTCACCAGCACATGACTCCAAGACATTCAAGTCATAGTCTGTAAGACTATGCAGAAATTTCAGTCTTACAAAGGAATCAGTGGAACAGACTCAGTGCTCTTTCTGCACTCAAGAGATCCTGCGCAATCATTTACTAATATGAAGGAGACTAATGGGTGCTTACATAGCTCTGGGCACATCTTCCATGTGCAATGCAGAGCTACTCTGGAAACTCCTGGACCTACTGCCGAGACCTGCCRTGGCTATCGTCCCAGAGGAGGAGCTGATAAGACGATAACCCTATGCACATAGCACAGCATGCAGGCAGATTTAAGTACTGATACTCTCCTGGAAGGTTCACTCAGCAAAAGTGAGCATCACTCCTGGGGTAATAAGGCACCATGCTCTACTGGGTGAAAAGAAATGTCCTCCCCTTTGTCCTCCTCCTTTTTAATGTTGTAGACTGAAAGGAAACTCAAAGCTCAGGCTATAGGTAGTAAATTGAACTTTCTCCCTCTTTCCTGTATGCCCACTCTGGTCTGTGGTGTGAGCCAGTAGTGATGTAGATGAACTGTGAGCCTGAAAAGCCTACAGCAATTGCCATTTGAATGAACCCATGAGTTTTCYGTGCTGTATGAATTTAGTGCATTTTTGCAAAGTGGGAAACTGAGGCAAAGTTGCAGAGTTGCCCATATCTTTGCAGAGTGGCTGTTGCCACTTCCCAAAGACTTCCTAAGTCCCCCAGAACCATCTCACTCTTCACTAGCCGCCTTCCTGAGTGACATTGCTGTGACTGAGCAGAAAATCAGAGCCAGGGCACTCAGCTACTTTGTGTTTAGACTTAGAGGGATACCAAGTAAAGAAGTGAAAGTTCATAATAAGCTCATGTTCTCTTCCTACCACTGTCACTCTGGGAAGAATTTTATAGTCAGTATAAATGCAGTCAGTATTTACCCTCGCACCAGGAGGCCTGACTTGTCCCCTGCTTTCTGTAGCCCTTCTGTGGAACATGTTCAAGGCCACAGGTTCCTTCTGTCCATCTTCTCTAGTGGCTGGAAGGTACATCTTTAAAAATGAAGAACAGGCCCTACTCAAAAATCYCCAATTTAACTCCCCAAGGATTTTGAGGATCCTTTGGTGCCAGGACAGGAGACGCTGTTCCCTGAGGCCAACATGTCCAGGTTGGCAAAGCTAGGTCAGGGGAAGTATGAACTCCGGAAATAAGAGTGTCTTTGGAGTGGAGCTAAAGTAAGGTTGAAGCTGAGCCAGCCAGCTTATGTAAAACTCCTTCAGTTGGTTTATTTGAGATAGGATCCTCTGTTGCTACAATCCAGAGGAATGTAGTGAAACTGAAGCTCGCCTGCCTCCAAGACTGCAAGAGCCAATATTTTGTTTCCAACGTTCCCAGTATTTTCCCCACGAGCAATGTCAGTCTCACAGCAGCCGTGACACCTTTGTGATCCTCCTCCTCCTCTTTTACGATGGGAATGACTCTTGTTCCCCTCCAGCGCTTGGGCACTGTCTCTGCAGCATGGATGGATCTGTCAGCCAGCATGTACTAAGGGGTTCCCTGTCTGCTACAGCGTTCTGGGCTGTTCTCCATCTTTTCCTGGTGCCGTGCCAATGTTTAATAGTTCTGATTGGCAAATGATTTGCTTCTTTGTGATCATAAAAAGGCCTTTAACATTTTTTCCTCCTTCCTTCCTCCCTTCCCCGAGGAGAAATATGTCCTACGCTCTGAGATATGACCCCTAATTTCATTCTTTGTCAGGTTTTCCTGAGGGAATTGGCCTAGTGAAAGCACCATAATTCAGAACATCATTCCTATGTCCTGAATCCCTGATTCTTGCTTCTGAGGGAACAGTGTGTTGGCAGGTTTAGCAAAGAAGCCAGCTGAGATGGAGGACCAGAGTATCCTCTTTCTCCCARTATCTGGGACAAGCAAAGCTGCATTGCTGCACATGAGATCTGTCTATCCTGCACACAAAATCTGGGGTCATCAGGCAATTCTGTTCATGTTAGTGTAAGCCAATATCCATCGCTGTGTGTATTTTTGCAGCTCCTGTGATCTCTGACTCACCAGCCCTGCTGGATTTCACTTCTGCCATTCAGAAAGTATCTGCACCTCCAAGGCTGTCAGTGTGGGCCTAAAGAMACCCTGCTTCACCAGGGTATCACAGTCTACTGAACTCCCAGTGAGAATCTGGCTGAAGGTACCTCTGAAAGGTGTCCTCCAGAGCTGAGMTTTTCCTTCAGCCTTGTTCAGTGCAGCTGCAAGGAAAAAGCGTCACCGACTTTTTTACATCCGTCAGTACTTCAGCTCCTGCATCCATGGTCAGGRGCATTTGGTATTCACCCCTCCTGGAACCCTCTTTTTCCATCCAAAGTGATGCAACATGGCCTTTCATTCAGGCTCTTCTGATTTAGTTTTTATCATGGAGGTGTTTATGTGTGGGCCTCCCCACGAGGGAATGACTTTGCTTGAGTTACTCTGCTTCTCAGGCTCTCAAATCTCACTTCGCTAATTCCTCATTGTCTTCTTCTGCTAGACAATGCTCCTCTCTGATCTCTAACCTGCGAGAAGGACCCCTGATCACATTAATAAGGAGGGAAATGAGCCATTAGGACAGATCTACAGTTTGGGAGGCCATACTGCCTCCAGATACTCCAGAACCACAAGCAATAGTCTGTCCCCAGCTTTGCTTCCAGTTTCTTGCCTCTTAAAATTTATTTATTTTTGTGTCTTTTTCTGTTTTTTTTCAATACAGAGCCTCTGTGGTGGCTTGYAGTCATCCCACTGCAGTATCTTTCCTATTGTAGGCCTAGGAGTGGGTCTTTTATTCAGACTAAAGATGCTAATGAAGGCAAGGTGGAGTGGTTAAGATCTGAGGATTCAATGATGAGTTGTTTTCTCACTCTTTCCTTCACTGTCACACATCCCCAGAAACAGTCTGGGCCAATTCTTTTCTTTTTCATGGTGTTTATACATCATCCAGCCCAAAAAGGCCCCAACTCARTGTTTCACTCCAAGCGCCATGTTTTAAAAAGGATAATGATAAACCAAAGTAATCAACAAAAACCATGTGAGGAGAAGAAAATTGCTAGCAGAGCCATGTTTACCCACTGAAGGGGCATGGCAGGTTCTCCCATGGGTGAAGTCCTTAATTTAAGACTGGAGGTCAAAATCTCCAGYCTCATATATCATATAGGAGTCTGAGTTCCACCAAAATCAAGAAAATTAGGGCTGCCCATATAGGCTCTAGCCAGTTTGGGAGTGTAGCTGGCATCAGAGATTTGGCTCTGTGGCCAGTGGGAAATCATTAGAGCAAAGCCCATCTATGCTCCTTGGCTGTGTGTTCTCTAGGCTGCTGAGATCTGCGTATTTCCGTGCAAGATCCACAACCCAAAACCACCTCAAGCAAGACACCTTTCTTTCTAAAACAGCACAGCTCTTGCTGCTTCCTTTTAAAGTGTGGTCAGTGGAAACGGTGGTGACCCCTTTCTAAAAAATTGCTTAGTGCTTGGAGCTGCAGTCCAGGATGAAAGACCCACAACTTCAGCTCCCAATGCATCTGAGAGTGGGTTGCATTGCCCTGTCCCAGGAGCCTGTTGTAACCACCAGGCCACTGCGCAGAGAGGCAAGATTTTGGCGGCCAAGAGTGGGGAGAATAGCACTAAGAACTAAGGTACAAAGGTGGTAAAAAAAGGACTGTAGGTTTTTAATACCAAAATATACCATTATGTTCRTCCTTCTGCATCACCATTGCCCTTCCTCCCTCGTATTTAGGACATCTATCTGACCTAGGGTTAGTCATTCAGGGAAAGAGTCAAGAAAAATAAGTCACTGTCTGAGCAGCAGAACCCACGAAGACAGATTTCGCATATTATACAGTCCAGGTATTTGTGTAGTTACTCATTTGCCTTCCTCATTCCACATCTTGATGACCCACTGTTCTGCTCCAACACCTTCTAGCCACAATTCTGAAGACATCACTGAATTTAGCATTGCAGACTCCTGGGCAGATAAGCAGGATTGTCTTCAGGTATATGGATAAGGAAGTAGAGGCCCAGACTGATTAAAAGATTTGCCCAAAGTAACATAAGAAATCTCTGTAAAAACAGGAACTCAAACTTTAGGGCCTCATGCTCTGGCCTCTAAATTCTCATTGTGGTACTGCCCAGCCATGCTTTTGCACATCCTGAGATGTTTCTGCTGCTGAGACAGGGTGGATAGAGGTGCTCTGCATGGGATGTTCATGCTCCCAGCTTTGCAGACCAGGCGCTTAGGAARCTACACTCCCAGTTTCCAGAAGTGACTAGTGACTTGGAGACATCTCCTTGTGGGGACATCTGCGAAGCATTGAAGAAGGCCCTCTTTAAATCTCAGCATCCTTTTCACTGATAGTCAACCCCACTAAAAGGGTACAAAATTGCATACCTCAGAGTGCCAGCTACCGAGGTCTCTAGGCCTTAAGGGAAACTTGGGAGCAGGCAGGCATTAGACAAGCTGAAGCCGGAGTTTTGGTGACCTTGTGTTGCACTAAAAACAAAGTGGTTAAAATGCTCTTAAGTCAACATCCCCATGAGGTATTAGTCTCCATTAACCTTCTCTTGCCAGATGACTTTCCAGAAGGTCTCTTCAAGTTGTAATGAGCTGCTTGTCTCCTGCTACCAGAACCACCCAGAGAGGAATGAGGTGAACTGACAAATATACTGCACTTTCCTGTTATCTTTGCTAAGTCTCTTGCATTTTTATATGGCACCTTAATAACCCCTCATTTCCATTACAAGTGCATGCTTTCCTTCTGCTTATCTGTATCTCTATACACTCCTTCTCCATTCCTGCAGCCGCACCGCCTCCAGCTACAGCCTGGGGAGCACTCCAGAGCTCAACAGGGTCAGGTCTGCTTAGTAATCAGAGGACAGTCCTATAACTTAGTCGGTGGCAGGACGTGATTCACGCGATGGCGCTCTTCCATCTGCGTCAATATTGAACTCGGTGCCGTAAGTTAGGGGTAGGAGATGTAAACCCAGTGCCCTAATTTCATGAAGTCATTAAGAGATCGGCGGCAACTTTCTCAAGAGACAAACTCCTAACCTCGGTGCCGCAGGCCAGATTTCAGCTTCGCTCTGCCTGCCTGCATTCCCCAGGTAGTTAAAATCAGATACAGTGCTATTTGCTTCCTGTTGTGTGCTGTTAAGTGGTGGCTGCACTCCACCCCAGGGGTGGCTGCATTTCAAAAGTGGAGTGATTRCTGCATATACAGGCTGTAAAAGCCATTGGGCTCTTTCTGGGAAGAAGAGCGCCAAGTATAATCGGTGCTTCTTAAGGAAAATCATATCAAAATCCTCCTGGAGCTTAAGGCTGTCACTGTGGGCTAGGGCCAGTAGAGAATTTGAGTAACAGACTTGGGAGTTAGGGAGAAATTGGGTACCTATGTGCCAAGCTGTGATCCTGTAATCCTCTGTTCAGCTGTTACCAAGTCCTGGAAAMTGAAATTCTGCAGACCCTCTGGTTGAGAGCCCTAAAGCTCCCTGGGATTCAGTGCTGAAACACCTCCACCATGAACTCCTGGGTCTTGCTGAAGCCCAAGGGGATCCTAACCCAGAGCCACCTTTCTCATGCACACGCAGGACAAGGGTTTCTGTAAAACACAGTAGATGCAGCTGCTTTCTTTTCATTCACAGCATGGTAAGGCACTGAGGCTCTCCCTGGCCTTGGCAAACGGGCTTCAGTGGCTACAACGCCCACCCAGGTAGCCTGGGATCAGGTCTCTCCTCCTGAGGGGACGATACCCCAGTAATGGGAGCTAACTTACCCAAGCAATGTGGGTTAGCCACCACAGCTGTCGGGTAGAAGAGGGAGGAGGAGGAAGAAGCATTGTCTTCCTCTCCTGTTCATGACAAAGAGCCATCTCAAATGGTTCCTGTCAACTCACTAATTCCCTGTGTAGGCTCTATCCCCTCCACCTCCCCACGGAGGGCAAAGTGATTCATCCTGTCATCTTACCTGACTGGTTTCTGTGAAAAGCCTTCACCTTTTACAGTCTCCAGGACTGATCATAGACATCCTTGGACAACACTGTACCAAATCACCACCTCAGAGGCTTAGTGTATCCCACCTGAGCAAGAGCAAGGTGCCAACTCCCCAGTTCTTTCAGAACTGGGGCATATCTGGTCATGCTCAAAAGCTGAGCTTTCAGGAAACTCAGGAACTGTATGGTCACCAGTTGCAGGAAGCTGGGTTCCTCCAGGCTGGTCAGATGCTGAACAAGGGTTTTTCAAAATCACATTGTGGAACGGAGGGTTCTTACATTTTCCTTTTTTGGTTGTAGCCCTCAGTGACTTACTAACCTCACGATGCGCATTGACATCGTGTTCCAGGACATTGCTCATACCTTCGGCTTGTAAGTTCATGCACATTATTAGATTTGCATATTGTTGTATTTGGTAGTCTTCCCAAAATGAAGCTGTGCTGCACAAGTTCTTGCTTAAACCTTCAATCCAGCCAGGACTGCTCTGCAAGCATGCAGTTTTGATTTGTCCGTGACGACAATGTCGGCTTTTTGGCTTGGCATATTAAACTCTCTTTATGTTAGCAAAAGCTGGAAGCATCTAGAAAGCAAATATTAAGCCAAAATGCCCAGGGAAAGCTAAGATCAGCAAAATAYAGTGCAGAGAAGGTTTGAGAGGGTTTGTGGAGTCACCTCATGAGCTGATGCAAAGCTCAGCTGAAGTCAATGAAGTCGCATCAACTGAAGAACTGACCCTCTACCTTCATGGCTCCATTGTATGTGGACTAATGTTCATGTACACTGTTCTAGCCCAATTACCAAAAGAGAYAGCATGCTTTCTTAGCTAAATGGACAAGACGGGAGCTTGTGAAGGGAAGGGAATAGGAGGTTTAGGGAGGCAGGTTATCAGAATCATTCTGTCTTCTTAGAGATGCCTCTAGGGGTTGAGAATAGCCCTTTTCGTCACAAAAATGCCATTTGGCTGAGTCCAAAAAGCATTACGCTGGTGCTTTCTGAAGTATGATGTTGAATGCTGCAGTCATTTCCAGTGAGTGAAGAAACAGAATGAGACTGAAACTGAAAACAAAAGCCTGATGCTTTCATATATTTCYCATCTGCAGAGTGTTTTCAAAGGTTTGGTTTCATTTCAATACTGTGCAGAAAGAGCACAGGAAACCAGGTAGGGAGCTGTGCTTCCCTACCAAGGTTGAGCTAGGATGAAAGGGTGTGAAAGAGGGTCTCCACAGAAATGAAGCCCTCTCACTCCCTAATCATGAAATCTTTTGGCTGATCCTATCCAGTCTTCTGGGGCAGAAAAGAAAAATTTGCTTTGAATCCCCTTGGCAGAGGCCTTAATCAGGCAAGCAAACCAAGTTTGAGCACATGCAGGATGCCATATATTGAACACTATCTCCAGGTGAGTCAGCCTAGGAAAAAGAAGGTGGCTTCAGGATGGATRATGGGGTCAAAGTTTATTTTACATAGTGAGGACCAGGGAGTGTATGGCCATCTTAACACTTTCCCACCCTCCAGCCATCAGCAGTTCTCCCAGTCAAGGAGGAGTAAGTGCTTTATCTGGTGCCAGTCATACAAACAAGGGTGGAGACTGGCATTCACTGGAGRTCTACACTTTCCAAGTTACATGAATGTGGCCCAGTTTCTGTTATCTGAAGCAAAGACTTCAACTCTAGGAACGGCTAAGTGGTGCATTTCAGGCAAATGCAGATGCTGCCTTCTGCCTGGTCAGCTGGACAGAAGGTAACCCTACCTAGGGGCTGTGTAATCTTAGCTGTCCCAAACTATTAATCTCTGACTCTCTGCAAGATGCAGTCAGCTGATCTCAGCACCATTTTGATTTGATTACGTTATTTCTGGATGGCTTGGTAAAACCAGGACAAGGTCCTGATTGCCTACGAAGTACCATATACCATCGACCTATAAACGCTATGGAACCCAGTTCTCCACTGCTTTTTGTTTTGCCATGGCCTCATCCTAAGACTTTAATCAAAACTTCTTGGCTGACCTCAGTAGGCTTGAATCAAGCCTTATTTCATAGTATAAGAAAATGTCCCTGAAATAATTGAGGGTCAAACCACAAAGAAGAAGAGTCTCCTGGCCTCCTGCCATGTCCTTGAGAGATGTTCACAGTGCTGATCGTAGCCACACATGGTCCCTTCACTGACAGCTGTTCATGGTTTCTCTCTTTTACAGCTACCAGGGAATCAGCCTTTGTCCATGCCATTGCCTCTGCTGGAGTGGCTTTYGCGGTGACCAGGTCCTGTGCTGAGGGCTCGGCCACCATCTGTGGCTGTGACACACGCCACAAGGGCTCTCCTGGAGAAGGCTGGAAATGGGGAGGCTGCAGCGAGGATGTGGAGTTTGGGAGCATGGTGTCTCGGGAGTTTGCTGATGCCCGGGAGAACAGACCAGATGCTCGGTCAGCCATGAACAGGCACAACAACGAAGCTGGAAGGACCGTAAGGCCATTTAGTTTTACCTAACTCAATCTCCTCTTACTCATTTGCTCCCTGACACTTTAGAAACTTGTAATGAGTAGTGGGAGGGACCCGAGGTGAATAACCAAACCTAAATCTGGACTGTTTTCTATCACAAAACAATGTGTTATGTGCTTTATGATAGTTCTTGACAGGGAGGCCATCAGTGGTTCTTTGTGTCTGATCTAAGGAGCCTGAAAGTAAATCCACCCACCCAGACGCAAAAGGATACCTCTGAGTCAGTTGCCCAGCCCCCTTTATAGTAAATATATCAAAACAGACAGTGGTAGGGTGGGGTTTCATCTCACCTTAAAGTAGACATTTGAAATAGCTCAGTTGACTGAAGCCCTAACTGAGCCTTGGCTGTAAGAAGGAGGTGAGTCGTAMAGCCAGAGATGTCTGTGCTGTAGACATCTGAAGTTAAAAGARTTGGACTGGCACTTATGGACAAGATTCAGCAGTTTCAACACAGGTATATAGTGTAATATGAGGTATCCTAAAGTATCCAGTCTGCCCTCCAGCTGCTACTGTGAAAGTTGAGGGGTCTCCTGTAGATACTCTGCCAACCGTGAGCTCATGTCTTGGACACCCCTGGAGCTCACAAATGTCACTGGGTGCCTGTCCTTGCACAATTGAGTCCTACTTTGAGTCTCCTGCAACTTCTAACACGCTCTAGGTGACCCTGCTGAGCAGGGAGGTTGGACTAGATGATCTCCAGAGGACCCTTCCAACCTTACTGATTCTATGACTCTAGGCAGGAGACATGGGCCCAAACCTATAGAAGGACTTGGCTACTTGAGRTGGGACTTAAGTACTCACATGTACAGCTGCAGTCTACTTGCTTAGTTCCATAAACCCATACAGTCTGTGTTCCTCTCAGCTTTTACCTCAGAAGTCCCTAGGTGTCCATATCACTCTCTGGCTACGTGTTGTCCAGAGAGGCTGTGCAGAATGGAGAAGGTTGTGGTRTCTGAAGAGTATGATACGATAGCCAGCCTTGCAGCCTTGCACTTGTCCTTAGAGCCTGGTGGACTGGGGTCCATCCCCCGTGAAACACCACCCTGCTCTGTAGGCTCAAAGGTGATGAAGAGCAGGAGAACATTTCCCACTCCTCTTCTTGACACCATTCCCAGGGTGTATTTAAAGAAAACGAAAGGGAATGCGTCTGGTGCCTTCTGATTAAACCTGGGTTCAAATCCGTGCCCTAAAGCTAGTTAATGTATTTTCACTTCAACCATTTGACAAAATAGATAAAGAGCTCTTTAAGCAAGAACTGAAAATACAAAGCCTTACCTGCATCACGATGACTGCCTCATAAGACAGTGAATCTTTTCTRTAAAGTGGAATAATCCATATAAGGGGGTGGAAATTGAATTTTACTCACAAGAATAGCCCAGAAATGCCAGCAGAGCGTACTCGCTGGGAAACAATTTGTGAAATTCAATCACAAAACTCCTGCTAATGAAGACCATGCTGCAGCTCCTGTGAGATAACAACATTTTTTCGCCAGTGGTAAACTAGAGATGTTTTATCCCTCAGTGAAAGAAAGGTACCTCACTGCAATCAAAAGAGATTAAAATGGTCTCACTCCATTGGGAGCAGGCCTTACATGTGCCTAAGAGGACACATGACTATGCAGTGAGCCATACCAAAGCCAGCACAGTGCAACCGTGTGGGAGACCACTGTCCACAGACAGGCTAGGATTTAAGCATGAGCTCATCAGATGGGCATGGTCAAAACCCCACGGAATTTTTCCATCTCACACCTCTGGAGAGCTGGTCTGAAAGGGGGGGGATACCAACCTTTGAAATGAAAAACCACCAGAAACAAGAAGTGTCTGCAATGAAGATAAATGCAAGAAATAATGTGATTTCCTAAAACACTGGCCCATGTTGTCCCAGGTCCCACAGGATATTCTGTATTTCTGGTTGCAGTTACTGGGCAAGACTGCTGAGATAAAGAGTACTGTGGGGAAGCTGAATAAAGTGTGAAGGAAGGATTTGCCTTAGATTGAGACTCCCTGGAAAAATCAAGCTGCGAGTAAACATCCCTGAGATGTCAGTCTTGCAGAGGTCCTTTTGCTGCAAATCTTGTCACTTAGCACTGAGTTATTTTTGGACATTTTGCAGATGTCAAAGATTAGAGAATAAATGTCACAGCATCATCTGAAATCCTACTGTTTTACATAGTGGTATTTTCCATTCTCCCCATGCCAGTACTCATGGGGCAGGTGTTTCAGGCCTCCATGCTCAAGTGTTTCCAGCTAACCCTAAGCCACAGGCAATGTTGCATATTAGTTCCTATATGAACTCAAATCCTACCACCAGGCCAGAAACTTTGATTAAGTTCAGCATGATTACATGAACCAAACATTTTGTGGTTCTCTCTCATYGTTAATTACAACCTCCTTTGCGGCGTGTGATACTCCGTAAATAACACAGGAAAGCACCTGGTGAACACCAAGGTGCTGATTCATGGCAAATCTTTTGGACTCAGGCTGGCACTAGTCTGTTCACGTACTCAGAAATTTGCTGATCAGTCTGAAAATGCAGATTATTGAGTAAGTTGCATAAGGCTGTCTCCCATCTCTGAATACTGGAGGGCAACCCTTCCAGAAAACTTCGGACTAATTTAACAAGAGGTGAAAGCAAATAGTCACCTTTTGGAATCAATTATCATGTTTCCATTTATTCTAAGACAGAATTTTATCTTGGAGCCTAAGCCTTTTAAAATTAAAAGTTGAACTTCTAAATTTTTCTTTGAAACGATTTTAGAAAAAATGTAAATTTGGCTTAAAAATACAAATACACTATTTTTCTGTCTTCTGAGCAGGGCTGCCAGCAATGCTAAAACTTTGCTTAAATAAACGTGAAAACATATATCAAGGATAGAATACTGGGCTGGATGGTTAGGACATTTCTTATTTCTTTCATTTGCAATGGAATAGCTGTATATTCCACTTATTATAGTTTTGTCATTGTTTTAGCTGGGTTTTCTGTTCTTTGCTTCTCTACCYAGATGTGTCAGAATTGCCATTCTTGTGTGAAAATACTGCAATAGTCACATATGAGCATTGATAAGATAAAAAATAATATGTATAGAAATCACTTCAGCCCTCAGTGAAACTTTATAGATGCTTAAGCTTGGGGTGGGAATAAGAAATAGTCACTGAAAACAACAACGCTACTGAAGTTTATATCTGCCTCAGACCCAGCATCCATGTAGTGCATTGGCTATTGTTCATTGCTATGTGAATATATCCATAAAAACACTACCGTTCTTCAGGAAATCCTTGGTAAATAGCAGAATTAAATATGTTTTGATTACAGGCTAATATTTCGTTCTTCTTTGCCTTTCCTCTCCTTTTTTTCAGTCCATTATTGAACTCATGCACCTTAAGTGCAAATGTCATGGCCTCTCGGGCAGCTGCGAAGTGAAGACCTGCTGGTGGTCTCAGCCAGACTTCCGGGTCATCGGTGACTACCTCAAGGACAAGTATGATAGCGCTTCTGAAATGGTAGTGGAAAAACACCGGGAATCCCGTGGCTGGGTTGAGACCCTGAGGCCCAAATACAACTTCTTCAAGGCTCCAACTGAGAAAGACCTGGTTTACTATGAGAACTCACCAAACTTTTGTGAGCCCAACCCTGAGACAGGTTCTTTTGGAACCCGTGACAGGATCTGTAACGTCACTTCCCATGGGATTGATGGTTGCGACCTTTTGTGCTGCGGCCGTGGACACAACACAAGGACTGAGAAAAGGAAAGAGAAGTGCCACTGTATCTTCCACTGGTGCTGCTACGTCCGCTGCCAGGAATGCATACGAGTCTATGATGTCCATACATGCAAATAAAGCAGGCAAAATCCTTCCCTGGGCTCCAAGTGGAGAAATAGATTTGAGCCTACTTCCTCTGAGGTTGCAGACATGAGAGAAGTCTACATTTTTGATATTAAAGAATAAAAAAAAAWTTAAAGGCTAAAACTGGTTGGATAGAATAGGTCTAATGACTTCTGGTCTATCCCAAGGTACATCTGGCAGTCATAAAGGTATGCCCCAATTATGCCTCCTGAAGGAGACAGCAGTTTCTTTAACTAGTCGATGATGCAGAACTGGAAAGAAGAGCATCAGCAAGAGTGTGGATTTGCTCTGCTCTCACCCACCTGAAGTGACTCATGTGATTAAGTGTCCTTTGAAAGACTTGCATCTTCCTAAAAAATCTCCTTTTTCCTCAGCTAGGGAAAGGTTTTGTTGGATGACAGCACTAAGSTTTCTTAGATCTATCTACATACCCAAATGGCCAGATTCTGTGTATAATATGAGCAACAACAACAAAAGAAATACAAGCAGATGAATTAATTTTTTTAAATGACAAATCCTCCTTTGCTTTTGCCCTGGAACCAGAGAAATCTACAGATACAGTCTAGAGCTGTAGAGTGGGCAGGCTTTTCGCATGAACTTTTTAGCATAGTAATTTCTGCCAGATTTGATATAGAATGCAGGAACACCTGTAGAAATGGAGGGAGAGAGAAGGAGAGGGAGAGAGAGAAGTTCTGGTGGCTTCCTGCAGATGACCTATTGGCACGCAAGTGATGTGCACACTACCGAAAAGGTCTGTGCCTGATAACGTGAAGTGAAGAGGACTCAGCATATGCAATGAGAAGGAGACAGTCCCGTGACAAGAGACATTGCTCCAGCTGTGGCTCAGTAGGTGACTCGGCCCATGAGCCTTCCTCTGAAACATGCAGTGCAAAACAAGTCTCCTGGAGATGAACGCTCRCTGCTTGGAGTAGGACACCTGGCTTCTCAGCATCCCAGCTCATTCCAGCAAAGGAGGAAAGGGAAAGTGCCCACCCCTCCCATCTCATTGGAGAACACCAAAACTAACAGTGGAAAGTGCACTTAGTCCACTCCATCTGCTCTCTGCACCTCATGCAGGCTTCCCCTTGGGCACTTAGAAAACTCTTAGACCACAAGTCTGACAGGAATATAACTCTGAAGGACTGTTTGTCACCCATTAATTTACACGACCTTGAACCAACCTCTCCCCCCCCCCCCATAAGTTGGAACAGTTTCAGACTCTAGTCCAACTTGGATCCACATCTAATTTCTACAACCATTCCAGTCTATAAAAGTGGCCCAGATTTAAATACACAAAAATCCACACGCTGTCTCAGCTGAGTTTAGGYGAGTTTGGATACAGAGCCAAACCCCAACTTTGCAGTGCAGCCCCATATCTGCTGTTCACCTCTATCTCCCCTTCTTTGCATGCAGCTCTACTTCCAATTTCAAATCAGGATCGCCAGTTTACACATCTTAGTTCCTCTGTGGGAATCAGGGCTTCCTTCAGCTATACGGGTGTCCAGGCCTGAACCTCAGCCCTCTCCTTCGATATTTACAGCACTGTAACGCTACTCTTTGCTTGAGTTACTCCTGAATGATACAGGCATAAAGGAGTAGTGACTCCAGCATGGAGTCTCAGCCTGTCCAGTCTCTGACACACTTGCCTCTTGTCCTCCTTGCCAGATCCATATCCTTGAGTTCCCATCTCAGAAACCCAATTATCTCAGCTTAGGATAACGGATGGACATTTTTTGTTTCTCTTCAGCACAGAAAGGGAAAGGGGGCATGATATAACTCCAGTAACCCATAAGAGTCCTTTCATGAGTGGCAGGGCAATGTGATCAGGGCCAGTGTTAGCACTGATATGGACATCAATGCGGAGAAATAAGAGTGCTCTTTTGTCCATGTCAGCTTATTCCCTGAAACCAAAGGAAAGAGTATGCAGAAGAGGCAGGGAACAACCAGAGCTTAATCTCATCAGCAAGAAAACAGGAGGAAATGATGCCTCCAAGGGTTGACTCTGAGTCACAGCGTCTCCCAGGACTACTCCTAGACTGGTGCGCTCTCTGCATCATCATTTGTCTCAGGGCTGTGCCTAAGGGTGCAAGCAAATTTTGCTTATTGATGGAGACACTTCTATCAACACTCTACAAAACGGCTGTAATGAGAGGAGAGAAGAGACACAGAAGGGAAAGAAGGAGAGAGGGAGAGACCAAGGGAGAAAAAGAAAGAAATGGGGAGAAAAACAATAGTATCTGTACGTGTTATCATTGCACCCAATAAATGGCCACACACACAACTCCACCCAGAAAGTAGTAGATTACTAAAAACTGAAAGGAAGATGCACCAATGGGTGGATTCACAGCTATTTTTGTAATACAGTCTAGGGGAAGGGGAAWACTTGGTCGTTTTGGCAAATAGAGAAGGAAGCCACTACAGGGGGAAATTGCCTCAGTAACCAATATTCAATCACAAGCTGTTAAGAAAGAGAACACTGAAGAAAGCCACATATGAGGTGGAAGGCATTGATATATTGCAAAAGGYAGGACAAGGGAAGATAAGTCCACTTTATTTAATATGATTCTGTGCCTGCAGTTACAGCACCAGCTGTGAGATGAGTCCCAGCATGGACCCATCYGTAAGGATGCAAACCTTTACAAGACACGTTGTCTATAGACCCCTTGATTTCAGCAAGGTCACGCCTACAACTARTTTTAACCTAATACTTTTAAGCAAGGTTGTTTCAAACTCCTTCTTTTATATCATACCGATGATATAAAGAAATGGTTTGAAGGTTTGGCTTCCTTTCATGCAAGCCGGATTCTAGCCCCAGCCCACTCCACAGCTCGCTAGCATCAACAATTTCTTCTTTTGTACCAGCATCAATGCCAACATCACTACTAGGTGATTTTTCAGAAAGTAGGGAAAAAAAAGGCATTTGCTGAGCAATGGCTTATTAAGGTGAACAGATTTTGACTGCAGTAGTGGAACTTATTTCACCTGACTATGCCAAAGTTAGGCATCTAGTCTATTTATCTGATTTTTTTCTGCTAAGATCAACTACAAGAAAGAAGCAGCTCCAKAAGGTGATTCATTGTAGCCTAGGATGGTATCTTAGCTACCCTCTGGATGTAGTTCTGTTTCCTCTGACCTTTGCTGATGAGTTCATACTAGATGCTGAGCTTTTAGATGGGTGCGCTTGGATGATGTGAAGTCTGCCACGAGTCAAGGAGGTGAAGCTAGAATCTGATCATCAGATAAGATGGGCTAGAAGCCGTATTCCTTCAATGCTGGAGTGAGATTTGAAACAGCTCATTGCTTGGGTAGACCCCATTCAAGGGACTTTAAAGGATGCCTATGCATCTTTGTTGATATTGTTATGTAATTAGTCGTCCACCATGATGATATAGTGTGAGGGGCTGAGCAACTACTACTAAAGRTAATGAAAAATACCTGTGTGAATTCTGTTACTCACACCAAGTGTATCTGAGGGTCCTAGTCCTGCATCTGATCTTCCTATCCATCTGGAGAGGAGAAGGATATCCTGCTAGAGGTCTGGGAGCAAAGGACTCCTGAGTGCACGTGTGAGCCTTTAGTCTGACTCCATTGCTTTGGATAAGGCACTTGGGCCATCACTAATAAACATGATATCAGGAAGTGTATGTGGAAAACTAGAGTCCCACCCACTCCAATGCTTACTCTAGGTGTCTCACTGAAAGGTTGCAAATACAGTGGTATCAAAGATCAAGTTGGTGACAAGTAAGGTGCTGTCCCTCCCTACACATCATGATGCCTACATAAGGTATCATTTAGGAGGTGGTCTAAATACAACCCAAAACGTTTCTCTGCCTCAGATTCTCCAAATCTGTGAAAATAATACCTTTCTCACAGWGAGAACACATTCATTGCTTAGGATTTGACTCAATCATGCAGGTATCTAGTGACTTTTTAGTTGACCTATAATATCCTTTTGAATCTAGCTGTTGTTTCAAGGACTTAGGGCTCCCAGAGATTCTGTGTCGGACRTACTAAATCTGGCAGATATGTCAGAGACTGTAGGGTGTCCAAAATGGCACAAGACGCTTATATGTCAACAGTTGAATTGTTCACTCCCTGTCTAGAAATGGTTTGCTGTAAAACTTTCCCTCTAGCTCAGTTTAGCTGAGTAATGCATCACTCTCTACTAAAAAGACACAAGATCATCTAGTTCCTATAAATGGGACACAGTTTATCAACCTCCAAGASCCATYGATGCCCTCCMCTTGAGTCTTCACTTGCAACTAGARTTGTCCTCAGGCAGATGATTTGTATCACATGGTTGGCAGTACCAAGGAGAAAGAAGAAGGTATCATCCAGCCAACACAAATGTAAAAAGGAAAATAAGGAAGGAAAGAATATAATTTCTTGCCTCTTACATGCTGCTATCCAGCCKTTCCTTTAGCTGAACCATGTGTTTGATGGGCCCCATCATTTCCACATCCAACCCCATTAAAGCCAGTGGAGATATATGCAAGCGGCGAATTTGGCCCTATCTCTTTTCTTTCTGTGAAAGAAATTGAAAGTTTAGGAGTTTCTTATTGTTGGTTTGGTTTAGTTTTAGGATTTGGAGTTTTTTATTTTTAAGAAAAAARGAAAAACACAGGGAAGGAAATGCTTGACATTTCCTATTACTTGATCCCTAATGTACCTCTACATAAACAGAGAGTATTATGCCACACACTGAGAGTTCTCTCCAAAGCATTTTAAAGTCTCCAGAATTGTTTCCACTCCTGACACGGAGCTTCATATGCAGAATTACAACARTCAGAAGGAGAATGCAGTGACATCCACATCACAAAATGCAATATGAAGCAGAAATCCCTGACCAGAAATTCCTGTCACTGATATCACCAACAACATTAGCTCTGCAGAAAGAAGTGCCATAGTCTTAGCTGTGCATTGCAGGACTTCTCTGTTATCCTCCAAGAGCAATTTCTTTGRCACACTATCTAAAGTCTTTTTGGTGCTGCACAGTTCATTCAGATCTAGATGTAGTTATCAGCTGGTGCATTGCGTATTCCACAGAAATGTCCATGGAGTACAATATCTTTTTCACGTGTGCTCATATGCTTGTCATGTCCCCATCCTTCAATTCATATACAGGAAAACAACTTACTCATCAGCTGCAGGTCACATTTTTAGCTTCAAGGAGAGCTTTCAGTACTAACAACCTGGAACTTGGTGCTCCTGGGGATATTCAGATTATGGCATGAGCACTCTGCAGAAGCTGTCCTGGCTTTTGTGCTATAGAAATTTCTCTGGGCTTYTCTTGATGCCTTAATGATATGCTTCAGGAATTAAAAACAGGGGCCACCAGAAAGCACCAAGCAATGACCTGCAGACACCAGCCAYTGCACCCCCCAAAAAAACTGATAAGCAGTTATCAGCTGCCTATAGGAAAATGATGCCTGGCTCTTCCAGACACCSCTAGAGCTGAGGCTGCCAAGAAGGCAATGCTCTTCAGTCAGCGCAGTAGTGAGGGAGACAAGATGTTCACTGAGATCCTTTGGTTATACAGCCAAGCGGCTGTCTGTGAGAGGAGCTATAGAGAGAGCATTAGACAAAGGTGAGATGGTGGGTTGGGTGGGACGATGCCCTTTCTGCTCTGCTGAGCTGCATTTCTCTCATTCACTACCTCCCTCTAGGCTAAATCTTGGCTTTTATAGTAGACACTTCTTAGTACTAGAGAACATCTCATCTAGATTTCCTTTTTCTACCTGGGCAGCAGCAGTGGGATCTGGCTAGCTTCTTGCTGAGTTATTTTCTTTGTAGCTCAGCCCTCGACGCTCATGTTTCCTGCCCTCTCTCATATGCTCCAGCTACTTAYCTGCGCTTTGTCTTTGCTAGGCAAAGGGACATGTCTGCTGCCTGGGGCTTTTGTTAGCCACTGCAGGGTGCACGTATTTCCATTTCACTGGAAACAGAGGCTCTTTGGCCTTCATTTGGGGAAAGGGGTGTTTGGTCTTAGTTCCTGACACTGCTGGTGACTGCATGAACTTGGGCAAGACAGTCTACTCCCACTGTCTTGCAGCATCTCCACTTTGGAGGGGGAGATTTTTCTAAAGCATAAATGAGAAGTCAAGCGGTGGTACCTGAGGGTGAGATTCAGGACACAGGCTGAGACACTTAAATGTAGATATCTACATGTGAGCTATGTGCCTAAACTCCCATACCATCAGTGACGATGGGCTYCCTTTGCCTAGACATAGTGTCTAGGGCTGAATTGAATTAGTGAACATAAGTGTCTATATCCATTTGYGATGTGCCAGGGTACCCCACTGGCTTCTAGTAGCTGCTCTGGAAGTCAGTGGGTTCCCTTAAGTTCCATGCCATATCTGCCAGCCCCACACAAAGTGGCACTAAATGCCTGTGCATGAACATCTTAGTTAAGCTGCTGGTCAATAGGGAGTGGAGGCTAGAAGGAAATTCAGGGGGGCAGATGTAGGTGTGTGCTATAGAGCAAGCTGAACCAAACTCTGGGCCCTACTGACTATGTTGACTAGATCTCCATCAGATACTGGAGCACATAATGAAAATGGACAAGTCCCACCATGCTCATCCACAGGCAAAATCATGCTGTTATGAGGATGCCATACAGATAGAGAGATCTCCTGAGGCACAACAGTCACAAGGTCTTTTCCACCTGACTTTGTCCCCTGCTCTATCTCTCTAGACTTTTCTCTCTTTATTCAAGTTCTGTGGATCAGGGAAGGTGTTGTACAGCCCCGAGTGAAAGTGGAGAGTGGGAGAGGTGTGAGGAGATGCTTTCCTCATTTTCCTTTCTTTTTCCAAGTTTCTTCTCCTTATTTATTAGTATTTATTTATTTCTTACCACTCACTCCTCTCCACCAAAAAGCCTGAAGGCACATCTGCTACAGACATAGGCTAGCAAGCAGCCGAGTTATCACCGTGTTTTTCAGAGAAGGCACCACTTTGCCAGGGCTCCTTCCCAACATACTCTTGTCACCCGCTGCTACCACTTGGAAACACAAGAGGCCCAAACCTTTCCAAGGCAGAGTCCCAAACCCTCCGTATGTGATGAAATCCTCCCCAGTGAAACCTTGGTTCCCACTGACATGCATGCCTCCAGACCTGTTACTCCACTACCAGACTGTCCCCAACTTATCACAGTTCAGCTTTTCACCTCTTATTCTTGGTGGAGCCTCACTCRATCTGTCTTACGACATTGCTTTCTGTTGCTCCCAGACCATGGCCTGCCCAAACAGGACCTCTCGTTGCTTTGGACTATCTGACAAGCCCACCAGCAGCATGGAAAGGATAAAAACCAGCCGCATAAAACCCCAGGGAATCCCCCATGAGGCAAAACATGCTTGTCCAGCTGTCAAGGACAAGCATCTTCTTGTGGGTGGGTTTTTCACCCTTGTCTTCCCTTCCCACATGCTTTCTGCYTGATGACTTCACCTTGTTCAAAGCTACGTCACTGTCTGTAACCCTTCCCCAGCCTGTCCCTGCCCTCACCCCACCTGAATACCCCTTTGTACAGAATGCATGTATGATACAACCTGAAATTCCAAAGCTATTGTACAAAGTAGGATTGTCACCTTTTTTTCTTTCTCAGTATTTTGTTAAGTCTGATGATTTTTTTATGATTATTTATTTTATGAATAAATGTATATATTAGTAAGAGTATATATTTGCGGAAATAACTCATCAGGACAGTGTTGTTGCTTTGCTGTTGTGCTTGTGACCTCATTGGCTTTTACCCTATTTTCTACTGACAGCACACTAGCGATGTCTTGTAACTGTTTTTTGTTACCAGTTAAGTTTGATAGATGTGTTAACTTTATAAAGAAAATTAAAAAAAAACATTAATTTTAACCTGTGTCAGATATTTTTCCCACCACTCCATAACTTCAGTGAGATGATATTGCATCTCATAGCCTGAAATACCACTAGGGATAGGTGGTGAAGAAACATATCTTCCCCTTGTAGGGCAGAAGCTTTGTGCCTAGGGGCAGAGACACACAGAAGAGTCCACTTGAGTCAGTGCCATTTAACATATGTCCAGCTGCTGCAGTAGGTGACAACCCAGTTGCGAGTAAAACACATTCCYTTAAATCCTCATGAACGCATTTCCCAGCTGAGCACCACCAGGACAGGGAGAGCCAGTTTTCCTCCCTGAGTCCAGGTGCAATGTGGAGAAAGGTGGCCATGGCTGGGAACGTGGTGAGATGTTGCTACCTTGACTTATGACTGCTTCCACAGAACAAGACCAACGTGGGCAAAACACTCACCATTTTGCAGAATGCCCCTGGAAGTCTCTAAGACATTCTGTGTTTATTCTTCTCATTTTCTGCCATTTTCCTCCTCGATTAGTACCTTAGGTTGGGAGCTTGTTGAGCATAGCGGCGCAATCACTGAATCTGTAATCATGCTGGAAACATGAGTGAGTTATAGGGACAGAGCAGCAGGATGCAATTAGGTGGAGGCATTGCTGCAGGCAAGAGGGAGAGCCCATGCCATTCCTTGCATTTGGGTCTGCACCATGGCTGGCCATGGAGAGCACAGAGAAATTTGCCTCCAGGATAAACCCTGCAAGAGCCTTTTCCCTTGCTCTGTCCTTGGTAAGGGAAGACAGTCCCATGAAACGGGCTCATTCGACTTRAGGAACTGCACAGACTCTCTTTGTGGCTTTCAGTTTAGCTGAGTTGGCTGCAAAGCTGATGGCTGCTGGGACACGGGGCAACATCTCCAGCAGGTCTCCTCCACACATTCATGCAGACAGAAATCAGCCAGCGTCTGTTCTCAGGTGCTGGCTTACTGACTGCAGCAGTAGAGAGCCAGCTCATCCTGCCCTCCGTGGTCTTGGTTCTGCCTTGCAGGTGGGCAAGTCAGGCAGCAGGAGCAACAGGGCTCAAATCAGTGCACCTCACGCCAACAGGGTGATGGATCAGACCCCGTAAGTGTTTTTGTGACTTTGGTCATTCATGAAGGAGACGTTCAAACCAGCCAGCTTCATCTATCACAGACTACATATCTCCTCTAAGCTCATCCTGGCTGATTCCTTTTTAGTGAGCAGAGGGAATCAGGAACATCCTCGGATTCATCCCACTTACTGAAAACATAGAGCTCAGATGGGACAAATAATTTTCTGGAGATGTCTATTTTTCTACAGTGACTGTAAATGAGCACATCTATAAATAGAAAATACACCTTTCCTATGGGAATGGACAGAGAGGGAAATATCAAACTGTGCTGCCCCAGACAAAATATTTCTCCCACATATATCCACACCTTGCTTCCAATGACATAAGTCAAACACCACAGAGAGCTTTCAGCATACCGGACCCAGCATATTTTCCAGAAATAAATGATAAACATTCTTATCAAACAGCCCTTGAGATAAGTTTATTTGTCAAACTGTGTTGCCTGGTTTACCAGGTTCAAGCAGGTATTCTTTTTTGAATTAAATAGAAAAAAAAAAGAAATATGTGGACATCTCAGTCTCCCTTAACTTCTCTGTGAAATCATATGTATTCTTAACCATTATGCGACTAAATAAGAAAATCTGGCATTGATAAGTGCCCCATGACCTGGACTTTTCACCATTGGGTGAACTACAGAGGTTCTCTCTTTTGCAGAGCAGTCCACTTCCTCTSTACAGTTAGCCAACATAGCAG
Source organism: Rhea americana (assembly GCF_003343005.1). NCBI lineage: Eukaryota > Metazoa > Chordata > Aves > Rheiformes > Rheidae > Rhea > Rhea americana. Next base: position 120,017 of record NW_028186061.1, on the reverse strand, counting down.
AAGGTCACTTTTAAACATGGCAGTGGACTTTGCTTGTGATAACCTAACTCACAGAAATCACCTAAAAATCATTCCACTGCCAGGTATTTAATACTCAAAGCCAAGAGTCTAATCCTGCCAGATACTGCATACCCTGAGCATAATTTCAGGACTGATGTGCACAGGGAATTAGACACTTAACTTCCTTGCAATCAGCCAAGTTGAGAGATTAACATCTCTTTAAGAAATAGGACACTGCACTTGGGAGATGGGTCATTTCCCAGCAAATAGTCTGTACTGGGCTGACTGGAGTACTCCTCCTAAGCAAAACCAGAGCCATGTGCACATGCCACAYTGCTGATAGTACTGCTAGTGCTGACAGTACTACTCTGCCTCTTATGAACATCTGCCACGCACAGGCAACCCTGTCATACATGAACAGTAACTCAAACCAGGCTGGGATGTGTCAGATCTGTAGCACTCATGCAAATATTGATATGCACGTGCACAGTGAGCCCAAGGCTTCTGAGAGTCCCCAGAGCCTTTGTGTCTGTGCAGGTAACATGCCAAGGACCAGCCTGGTGGGAATAAACCATCTATGATCAGATGAATCTCCATGTGAACAAAGCATCCAAAACCTCCAGACTTGCCACACAGGCTTCACTGATCAGAAAGAGTGGGATTGAACTCACAGATTCAACCACACAAATGCAGGTGCCCACAGAGCCACAAATAGGCATCTTTAACCATAGTTGGTGCTCTAGAATATCCTGCCTGTCCTCCAGGTGCTCTTCCAGAACTTCATGGGTCTCCTGTAGGTACTCATGTCTGGTTGCTCCATCCAGATGTCTCAAATACTCCAAGACATCTCAAAAGGCAGTAGGCACGTTTAGGCAAGTGAATTGAGCCCCATGTGCATGCATTTGAGTGCTGAGTTTCAAATTCCCATTAGTGTCAGGAAAGTCTAGAAAGGGATTGATTTCACCATAATGGAGGCACCATCCACATCAGATAAATCACTCTATGCTCTACCAACTGGTAGACCAGAGGACCAGTCAGTTTCCTCATTCATTCATCTACCGCTGCCTGAGATCACTTAGGACATCTGCAATATCACGTGGGCTTGGCACATATAACGCAACAGACCCTTCTGGAGATCCTTGCCTTTCTGGATTGACAGATGGGTACCGGGAGGAATTACCTGAGGGTACCCTAGATGATAGTACTAGACATCTAATATTTAGGCAAGAGCATGGAGACTTAGCTTYACACTGATTGTAGTGGGAGTTTAGATTCTACAAGCATATATAGAACTCACCTACACATTGCTGCCTAAATTTAGGAGTCTTAATCAACAAGTTGAAGCCCACTTGAGCAATCAGTCCAATGCAGCATCCTTTGAAGCTGCAAAAAACAGCAGAATGCAATTCCTGACCAGAAAGTAACCAGGCCTTGAAGAAGGCAGCTGTGACCCAATGTAATTTGAAAGCTTTGCCATCTCGTTTCTATCCAGCCTGGCTTTGGAATTTGCTTACTGATCTCTTTTATTTGCAGGTGTGGATTTTTTTTCCCCATCATGCAGTCATTTTGAGGCACATAGCCAGATTTGCATTCCACAGGGCTACAATCCGGTCTGGGATTTGCCTGYGAGTGTCAACAGGTGAAGTGTTAACTAATGAACTCGGTGGTAGTGTTAAGATGAGGTCAGCTCAGTTTTTCTGCAAGTTGGTTTCGTGAAAGGACAGAAGAGTTAAGTAGATTTTAACAGTGATCTAAAATAGACCTGTGCTCTGACCCTTACCCTTTGAAACCTTGTTCAGTGGTCTCTGATTCATGCACATCCTGACCCCCTAGACAGCCTGCTCTTCCATCAAAGATAAGATATGGCAAGGCTGTGGTGACACCTGAATATCCCTTGTGCAGTACCTGAGCTCCAGGAAATAAACTGGCTCTATGATTTTTTTTTTCTTGGGACATGTGAAACCGCAGTCTGTGGGTAGGGAATGTTGGTTGTASTGATGGGGTGCCACCTTGTTATATTGAGGATTTCTTTCATGCAGGTATCCAAGGAGAGTCTTGAACCAGCTTTTCCTGACCTAATCAATGCTGCTGGATTATGCAGACAGTGTCTTTCATCCAAGTAATATCAAGGAATTGAATAGCTTCAGTGGGAGAACCATCCAAGAACAACCAAGCACTGAGGACAATTGGTGGCACATGGAAATCCAAGTGCAAGCCTCCCCTCCCTATGAGACAGAGGACAGACCTGAACCTAGAGCCAATATCCTGGCTGAGTCACCAACAGTTTCTGAGTGACTGATAGCTCTGGCCTAGTCTTGAGCAACCTCACTGGAATTTTGGTTTCAACAAACTGGTGCTTTCCAGAGGAAAAAYGTTTTCTCCAAAATTGCTGTTTCTCATGCTGCTCACTCACAAATAATACACCTGAATTCCAAATGTTTTCAAAAATAAAAATTCTCTTGGGTCTCACATAAAGCTCACAACAGACATTGCAAATAAGAGATTGGCCAGCTGGGGTAAATGGAAACAAGTGGATTTTCTGACAAGGACTTTCCCCTGTCTACTTGGACTGAGATGATGCAGAGCCCATTCAGACACCTATGTTTGAATGGATTTAATGATTTTATCTTCCACAATGCTAACCTGGGCCAGTATATCAGACCGGACTTTGCAGGAGATTTCTCTCAGGCATGGTTTCTGTAGTGTCAGTTGGGACAACAGGGTGTCTCAACTGAGCGGAGAGGGCAGGACAAGTAAATAGCCCTGAAGTGGGTAAGCAAAGGACTTTGGCTGATATAAAGAGTTAAATCAATAAGGGCCCATGTTACTAGCTCAACATGGAGTGSGAACACCATCCCCCAAGCTTTCCATGCGTGGCAGTCACCAGGGCGGAGTTTGGCACATGGAAGGCTGGCAAGGAGCTAACCTGTTAATAAATGATAATTGAGTGGTCCTCAAGAGCTCTGAATAAGTTCCCCAGCTGCCACTTGCTGTTACACACCTCACCTCACCAGCAGASGTTGTTCCTGTTGAGGAAAGGACGGTTATAAATTAAAAGGCAGCAGACGCTTCAGATTAGTATGGAATAAAATACAACCTAAAGGTTGGCTTTGCAACTTCCCTGAGTTATTTCTTCCTTCCCTTTAATTAGAAAGTTTTGATATTAGAGGAATTAGAGGAACACAGTAAGATCCAGGTCACCGTYGTTATGATAGTCTTGATCCTAATCATACTTGTGACAATCCTGTGATAAACCTGTAACCATCCTGTGATGGCTTCTGCGGTGCTCAGTCATGGTTGAAGACCACCCTTAGAGCTAGGTGGTGTACAAATGCAAAGCAAAGTGGTGGACCATGCCTTAAAGAAATTCCAGTCCATGTGGTCTGTTTTCAATTAACASTGTTTACAACAGTGACAACATCTGACTTAACTAGAAAAAAGAATGAGGGCCATCCTTTAGCATCATTTGTCAAACATGTCATGTTGAGGAAAATTTTTTTTTTCACTTATGGTTTGGCATTAACACAATGCARTAAGTAATAACAGTTCTGCCAGCTCACCAAGCGTGGGGCAAGTTACGTCTGGCTAGCGGAAAGAAAGTGGGAACTGCTCTGTTAGCRGAGGACACAGGATGAGAGCCGACATGAAGTGCAAGGGAAATCTTAGGAGAAGTCAGGCCTGGGGAAACAATATGGCTGAGAGGTAAACAGAGAACAACTATGCACTGTTTGTCATAATATTAAAAGTACAAGTTAACAGGTCAAGAACATCCCAAAAGAGTGTTTCTTCACTTGGGGCATACTTAAACAATGAAACTCAGTGGAACAGGAAGCTGTGGATATTTAAGTTTACCTGAGCTTAAAAAGCAGTTAGACAAATTCACAGAAGAAAAATAAATAAATCTTTTTTTTTTTAATTCAAGGGTACAGCTGCTCAGTCAGAAACCTATGAGTCGGATATGGCTGGGAGTTGGGCCTGCGCCAGTGGAAGTATCCCCTTATGTTTGTCCTGTTCTTCTGCTCTTCCATGGGCACCTACTGTTGGCCTGCCAGAGACAAGCTACTGGGCCAAAACACCATGCTGTCTGATCCAGCACGGCTGATCTTATATTCACGGGGATGTAAAAGCCCATGAGACAAACTTAAGGATAGCCCAGTATYATTCCAGCATTTCAGAGGGGACTGACTTTAGGAACAAGGTGATTTATTCTTTCAGTTTGGGAGGAGAATCTGAAGATGGKGATCATTCCATCCAACTTAAAAGGTTTAAAAGTTTGATAAATCTCTCTGAGCTGGTCCCCGAGGCTCCTTCACAGCTAGGGAAGAGAACAGGACACGTCTAGGAGGTGATCAGTCTATGCAGAYTAAGGCCATCCCAGACATCTAACTTTTACAGACCTAAGTTGAGACTAACAAAACCCTCCCAAGACTTCAAGCCCAGCCTCAAATTTGCAGGATTCCCAGCTGTGGAGAGTAGATGGAATATATAGAAAGTGCAAACCAAGTGATAAGTATTATGGAAAACACTCATATTTCAAAATCAGTTTGGATGACCCAACTAAATTTTGATATAAAAACTTCTTTTAGGCTCCTTAAGTTTACATGCCAGTTCCAAGCCCAACAATAATTTCACCTGAGAATTTTAGATGTCTACAATGTTTTCAAAGAAAGGAAAAGCTCTTGATAACCATAAAAGCTGAAAAACAAAGGCCACTTCTGTCCAGGGAGAAACATGTAGCAGAAGACACCAAAGCAAATCCCATTTCTCACACACACAAAAAAAAAAAATGGCCTTAATATCTATCCAGACCATGAAACAAAATATCCCTAATGGGAGTAAACTGAACAGACTCTACTCAGCTGCTGAAGAAGCACAAAAGGTTTGAGTTGAGTCAGCTGGACTTTGACTCTGTGGTTGCAAGGAATCTAGGTACTTCAAACCTAGCACTTGCGTTGCTAAGCCTTCCTGTCGTGAGGAGTCTTTCAGAGCATGCCAGCAGTGGTGAGCGGACTCTGTTTTCAGGTGCAAAGTCGTAAGAGCTGTGTTGTCTTTTCATTTCCACAAGAGAAGGGCTCCTGGTCAGATTATGGTGCCAAATGTAACTCCAATTTGGGGAAAAATTTTAAAGAGTAAATTTAGAGGACTGTAACTCTGCAAGTGCCACAATCTAACTCAAACTAGGTTTTTTAAAGAAAAACATGAATGCAATGTAGAAAAAGAGAGAAAATGCTTTGYGACTTTCCATTCCTAGCCTCCAGTACCCTGACTAATAATAATAAAAAAACCAATCTATTCCCTTGGGAATCAGTCATTCACAATCTGTAAGGACATAGGAACTTGTGTTTATTTATTCCAGGTGCATGATCTCTTAGTGTCAGAAATGTCCAGTTGCTCCCTCTTTTCAGAATGCTCTAAAGTGTCATGCTGACATGGAGCTTTTYAGTTGTCAAATTCTCAAAATAAATTCAGGTTGCTTTAGACTCCAGACTATTTGAATATAGGATATGTGAAGGATGCAAAGCTGGAAAATCAGCAGTTTSGAAAAACAGCGCGTGTTCAAAATGAGTCCTCTTTTGGCTTGTTCTCCATGCTCTAAATTCACGGTAGGATGTTCCTCTTTGACTACTTCACTTCATTGTAAACACTGTAGGTAACAACAATGTTCTTTACCGTATCTCACCCTTCATATTTACTTAGGGTTACTCTAGGCTACCAAATGACTGCACTCTCCATGCTTAAATCTTTATTAGAAGCCATCTCTTCTGTAAAGCCCCTTCACTTCTGTTCTCCCCTGTGACTTTCTTKTTGCTCATCTTTCTACACTGCTGTCATGAATTGCAATGGGCAGACAAAAATCTTCTATTTATAAAGCTCTGAGGAGCTCCCTGGGTCTCATCAGCCCAGGGAGATGCATCAGAACCCACTCCTGAAGCAAAGCATCTCTTGAGATGGTGCACAGGCCACTTGCAGTAGCAGATGTTTAATAAAGACAACAGTTAMAAATGATCAATGGGCATTTTTCCATATGACCTGAGTTCCAGTTTTGCCTTCCTTGTTCACCAGGGAAGCGTGCAGAGACATCTGCTGGCTGAATAATTTTCTGCAAGTAAACACACGCTCTCAGGATGTGTCTTCACTAGGTGGGTGCTTCAAAAGCAAGGCAGAACYCAAAATGTGTATCCTCAGTGACACCATGCCACTCAGTTCGCCTTGAAGAGCTATCATCCACTGTCCCATCTCTCACCTAATAACAAAGCTGCCATCTGTTCAGTGGGGCAAAATGTGCCAAAAATGTGTCTGTCAAGACAACAGCTCTCTCCTTGATATCTCATATAGTGGATTTCCATGGAATTTGCCTTCAGAACTGAAATGAGTTAGACACAGTTCTTATCTCTCACTCCACTGAGAAGACAGTAGAATGACTGGAGATTTAGCAGGGATGGATATAAATCTGTAATATCTATATAAACAATCTCTCATAATCATTATATTCAATTCCTTTTGTTTATAAAATACTATCTCCTACCATGTGAGCCAAATAGTAGCTACCCTGAGCAACACATGAGCAGCTACAGTCTGGCCAGCAGAGGACAACGCAGCAAGTGCATATTGTCCCCTAAAGTTAGTTTGTTAGTTTTTAAGGAGTGTTCTTGCCACAATGGTCTCAAGAAAATCTGTTTTTTGTTTCTTTATTGCAGAACTAAGGGCTGAGTACTGTGCATGCACTTAATGATAGGTAGTCTGCGCCCAATATATGTTAAAAAGAGATGGAAAGGATAAATTATATGAAACTGTTTTACAGAAGAGTGAAATAATTTCAGAGGCAGTTTACAGCAAAGTAAAGAAAGCAAAATCTTACAAATTCCAGTCCTGACTTCAAGCCTGTATCTCTCATCCTAGCCCCCTCTCTGTCCTCTCTCATTTCTCCTGAGAGGAAGTCCAGGAGGTGATAATCAGTCAGGTCTTGATTTCTATTTTTCTCCTGAAAAGAAGAAAAAAATATTAGCAGAAAGAATTTTTCTCCCACYAGGCTTCGTAAGAACCTTTTCTGCACTGGAGAACAGAAGATCAGTGATGCTGAGGGCTGATGAATGCCTACAGACCTCCAAAGCCAAAGCTGACTAAAGAGAAGAGCTACAGTCACCAAACCAGCAGTGAGAGAGTAATCCAACAGATGCACTGTCAATWATTCCCCCTAATTCTTCACTGCATGACTAGTGTGGAACCCTTCTCAAGATCTTTAGATGTTAGGCCTGGGGCGTAGCTGGAGAGGACACACCTTTGCTGGTTGTTAATCTCTCCAGACGTTCAGCCTGAAGACTCACAGGCTTAGGAATTTAGTCAGGAATTGTCTTCTCATGGGAGGAAWTAAAAAGCGAGATAGAACTGACTAAAATAAGCTTCCTTCTGCACTGCTCCCACATTTTACTTTGTTTTCCCATGGTTCCTGGCAAYCTAGGGATTGAAGTACTGTGCAGAGTGTGATAAGTATTGCTATCCCTATTTTGCTGTGGAATTCACTAAGTTGCAGGGGAATCTAATGGCTGTGGTAAAGTACCCATCAGCACAAGTAGTTCAGTAGYGACATACACTGTATGCCCATCTGTGCCAGACAAGGCTTTTAGATTAGTTATCCCTTCAGTCACATTCGGTAAGTCAAGCTGAAGAAGATGCAAAGAAGGTGATCAAAGTACATCTCCAAGCTTCCAACAGTAGAAGGTCTTTTATTCTGCCTTTTAATTTTTATTCTTTCACCTTATCCGCATTACACTGTTTTGCAAAAGCAACAATTTCCCCTCCGCAAGTCCTCCCCTATCCCTGATAACTGCYAACAGAGGAGAATAAGTAGCAAGGCAATATATGGGACGCTTCAATCACTCTTTGCACAAGGAACATTAAACCCAAACACAGATATTTGCCGCTCACCTTGACAATGGGCTGCTGGTGCTTATAAAAATGAGTAACTCCTCATACCCATCAATGTAGTATGATTTCAGGTCAGTCAAAAAACCAATACCCTCCAGCCTCCTAAATTTGCCAAAGTCCTTTAGCCAAGACCTTCCACTTCATTTGCTTGTTCATTTCAGCCAAGCAAGCTGAGCACAGAAAGGACCCACCGTGAGGGTACAATGTCAGGCCAAGTCACCTGTAACGTCACACTAGACATCAAGAGTAAAACAGTGACAGCAGTTCTCCATGGTTTTCCAGCACTATCTCTTTTGATAAAGAATGTACATCTACAAAAATTTCCCAAGTCAATTTTGTTTCAGACAAGTTGGAGTGCTCCCTCTTCCAAAAGTTTCTTCACTAACTATAGCCCAACTCATGAGTGTAACTGAAACTCTCCTGGCAGTGATGCCTCCCAGTGGTGACATTCAGTTTTGTCTACTTAGCATGCCAAAATAGGGATGAGGTTTACTGCACAAGCTGTCTTCTCTGAGCTGCACACTTTCTTTCACTGTCCATCAAAGCAAGTGCTGTAGTAATTAACCTTACAGCTTTGTGACTACAGCATACAGCCCCATCATGGTCTCCAACATACTTCTCACATCTTCTCTGTGATGCAGAGGAGTGCAGTTGTCTTTGTTTTGCAAATGAGGAGCAGGGGCACAAWGAAGGCAAGAGAACAGTCCTTTCACCTGACTTTGGTCCTTTCAAATTTAGGTGTCAAGTCTCCACCTCACTCAGGAAAGTCAGATGGGCACTAAGGGCCAGACTTTCAAATTARCCCTTTTAAGGCCCCTTTTCAACAACAGAGGGAAGCATTTGAGCCAGGTGTTGAGCAGGGAGTTGGTCTTGCAACAGACTAGCCTTGCAACCCCTAGTCTCCAGAGCTGTCCACTGATGTCATTAGGAACTTTTTTCCCAAATAAGGCCAACCTATAGAAATGAGTGTATCTGGAAAAGGCCCCCAAGCTTCATTCTGTGCATAGCTCAGTGAGGTAAGGCTCTGGTGTCACAGCTAGGAGACTGAAAACCATTTACCACCACAGGGCACAGTCTAATCTACCTACTTCATTTGTTTGATCTCTCCTAATTTTTACTCATCTAGATGAGGAAAAGATCTTCTGTACTTGGAAGCATTCTGCTTATTCCATTTGTGTCACGTGGCCTAATAAAAAATATTTTTCCCACAAACTGTGAGCGGCTTATATCCGTGATAGCATTGATTTTCCCATGAATTTATAGAGTATATTTCATTGCAAGGTTGAGGGTCTGATGGATTTCCCTTGCAATAGTTTCCCTCATTTTTCATCAAAGTGGTAGAAAACATGTAGGTATGTCTCCTCTGGAGTAGCTGGCAGGGAGACCCTGTGGCTCAGAGATATTTTCTGACACTGTCCAGACGTGATGTGTGAAAGGGTGGAGGTTATAATATGACAGTGTTGTACCTCCTTGTTCTTCCTCTAAAGAACTGCTCACCAGACTGCRTGTCCTCTCTACCCATTCAGTGACCTCCAAAAATAGATATATCTTTTGGATCTATGTGATGAAAAACCCACTATGCCATTTTGTTTCATCATTTGCTATGGGTCACACATGGTTAATGAAACAGAAGTATCATCTCCACCAGSGGTAGATGAATGTTTATGCAGGCAGGTCGCTGGCCACCAGCAGAGGCCAACTTCTCAGCTGGAACCAAGGGCCAACTGATTCTTTTAAACATGTGTCAAATTCAATACAGAATATGCAGGCAGCTAAGCCACACAAAAGAAGCTAACTGGTAAAAGCAATGGTGCAGGGAAATAAGTGAAAAGGTGGTAACTTCTGAGAAGCCCAGATACGCAACCAAACTCAGGTACAAAGATTTTGGATACAGGGGACTTGCTGGCACTTTAAACTGCTGTTATAGGAACTGCAACAACTTTTATTTTGGAAAAGCAATGTGTGGTCTGATCTGATCTATCTGACCTGATCTGAATTGGTAGGCTGAATCCCGCCCGCTATTTCAAATATGTCACCTGAGCAAGGATTTGTTTCACCACCATTCTCGCAAGTCTTTGTCTAGATTAAGCTCAGTCTTTTGGTTTCCTTTCTGTTCAACAAATACCTCCAGCAAGCAATTTGCCTGGCCTCAGATGCCTGCCTAAGATAGGTGAGACTTTTTTAGGAGCCTCTCTCACTCCACTATCCGTAGAGAGAGGCAAGGTGGACACAGCTCACAGTGGACAACATACTTTTAGGGAACTGTATTTTAACGAGGAAAGCCCCGTTTTCGCTGGGTGTATGAAATTGCACAACACTGCAGATAAGAGCAGGATCTGAGTACTGCATTAATGTGGCCTCATTGCTTCTGATCCTCCTTAGAGCAGGTATCTCTGCACATTACCATATGCTGCTCTGCACACATGGATTTCTGCTGCAAAATAGCAAGTGCTTCCCTAAACAGGATAATTCATCTGGAATAAAATCTCTTTCCCCTGGAAGAGTGGCCCCATAGAAAGCTAAGTCTAAAATAGCTATTCCAGTCACATTTGCCATGAAGACAAGTCCTAAGGAGATGTAAAACTGGCACCACAGACCTTAGCTTCATATCCCCTGTAGTGAATTTCTCAAAGAATGTCTATTGTCTCGCTTGCCTCTGACTGAGAGATGATAAAAACAAGGAGCTGAGGGGCGCGCAGAAAGGAAAAGCTCTGCTGTGCAGAAAGTATTGCGCATTGCATGGGAAATCTGAGCTCTTTTCTGGCAAATGTATTTTAATTACCTCCTTTTGTTTGCAGGACCATTTCATGTACCATCCCACAGCACTGCCCTTGCCAAGCTGCCCAACCTCTCTGGTCATTCTCCCACCCCCCAAATTATCAGGTCTGTTTAAAAATCCTGAGGTTTTAGAAATAATTCATGCTAGATTCATATTATTTGTCGTCTGTTTTCTGAGTCTTGCTGTGGATCATTCTCAAGGCTGCTTCTGAGTACTAGAAATGCAGGGAAGACGTTTTGTTTCTTTTCAACAAAATTATCATGTGGCCAAGAAAGGGAAGATGAGGAAAAGTCCATGTATAAAATGTTTTCTGTGTAATTAAGAAATACAATAAGCAACAAACAAAGTAGTAATAATTCAGTATTGCATACAGAGATACAGACAAAATATGCCACAAGGGACATATTCCTAATCATATTTGTCCATCCTAGTGTTGGTGCAGGTAAAAGAGGCACCTTTTATAACTCACRTCCAGTGAACGTTGCAAACAAACCTAAATGTGAGTGCTTTTGAATAAACCTGTTAAACTTGATCTAAAGTTATTTTTTGGTATATTTCAAACAGCAATCTGCTGGCAAAATGCGCTTCACAGCAATGTCCATGGAATCTCTACAAGCTCCCACATAAATGATTATTTGCACCAAAAATGTTTGTTTGACAAATTATCAACCGCATATTGTCATCCTTAACCAGAATGCAAAGGCTCCAGTATGTACTTTAGCGAAAGTAGTCACTCAACGCAAAGAATACACAGTGAAAAGTAATTTATTCCAGTAAATTCAGAAGCCATCCACAAGGGAAAACACAATTATGTGAACGAACAGCTGAACATTTTCCAGTTGGGAATTGCTTTCTCTTTGCAGATAATTCACAAGTGAAAAAGAAAGAGCTAATTTGTTCAATTATTTTCTGCCACAAGCTGTGTTGGGTCTGCCAAAAACCTCTTACAGTCCTTGCAATTTTCCCATCATCTTTGCCGTTATAGTCTATGTTTATCCAGGAAAATCCTAATGCGCGTGAGTAGCTCTGACAATTTTAGTAGGGACCTTGTGTCAGCAAGGATTACTTGTGGGTWAGGCAGCCAGCAAAAGGTCTGATCCTTCAGTCATCTCCAGGCAGGGACCTTTCATTTTTAAATTGTTAATAAAGGGACGTGCGCACCACCGACAACCACCACCCATCTATTTAACAAACTTAACTGTGAAATTGGATCCTTCCCATTTAGCCTGGTTTTGCCTTTGATGCAGTTCCAGAGCTTAGGTTGCCTTATTTGCCTTTAATTTCTAATCCAGGCATATAGCCAAGTTTAGGACACGTCTGCAGTATTACAATATCCTCAGCTCTGGCTGTAGCAGTTATATGAGCATCCTACAACTTGAGAAGAGCCCCAATGGATCTAGCCAAAAACCCATCAAGTCTCAAATCCTGTCTCCAAGAGTGGCTGTAGAGGATGGTTAGGGATGACCATGAGAAACAGGGCATGGTAAGAAGGATCCCTTTCCCTGCCAACCCTCCTTGTCCRAGCTCCATGTCTGTGAATAAAATGCTTGGGTGTCCCCAGGAGGAGACATGTCCTTGAGAAAGTTTTGCTCCATCAACCGTGATATTGCTGGACGTCCCTGTTCAGCCCTGGCTGGGAGTTCCCTCTCCAGTCTGATCCAGATGTCCCAAAAAGGACGCAGAAGAGCAGTTCAGTGGCCAATAGGGGGGAATCTCAGGATGAGTGGTGGGGAAACCACGAGCACTATGGAGTATGCAAAGTAGGGTGTTCTCTCCTGYGTATGCAGAGGAGCTGGCAGTTCAGCAAGGTCTGAGGTGATATTTATGTAGGATGCCTCAAAGTGAGCAGAGAAGAATCCCAGGACACCAGCTGCCCGTTCGTAGTAATGTAGGTGAGGTTTTGCTAAATAAGAAAATGGAAATTAAGCCATGAGCAGATGCCTATAAGATCTCGAGGACTGGGTAAGGATATTCCTTGGAAGGGAATATTCATGTCACCTACCCTGAAAGGTCCAAGGGTATTTTTGCACCAGAAAACTGGTAGARTTACACAAAGGTGCAGTTTTGTAGGACACTGCACCAGATCTTGGACAGGGAATGTCATGCTTTTGYTCTGTCCTTCCCCACAGTAAAGACAGCTGAAGAAGAAACATCCTCAGGCTGAGCGGGGAATAAGCACCTTCCCCAAGAGAAAATAATCGACAGCGTCTCTGTGTTTGGATCATCATGAGACAATTTAGTGTCCTGGCCTGTAGCGTAACATCCACCTACACTGGCAGTGACTCATCTGTGAGATCCTTCACCATGAGCAATCTCAACACACATCCTCCACTCTTCTGCCACTGTTGTAGGTGATTCAAGCAAGCAGGGGTGGACTTGTCCTCTTGAAGAGTGCCAGGAGAAAAAAACTCCTGGTGTACCTCCCTCCCAAGCCGGCCTTATGTCCYAGAGAGACAACTCTATCGCTTAGACTGTGTGAAAAAAAGACCCAACTTAAGAAAACAACAAAATAATCCAACATCTCCCTTCTCTTAGCTGGCAAAGGAGCCCCAGACCCACACCCCACACCCCCCGCCATCCCCTACCCCCAGTTTAAAACATCTCGGGCTTCCTGACTGAACTTGGCTGAGGTCTAAAAACATGAATAAGCTTCCCCTGTCTGAAAGCCAACTGGCAAGCTCAGCTTGGATGGGACCCCCCATTTGTTAGGAGGAAGATGGCCGGTCCAGTTCTCCTTGTTAAGCGGCGCACTGCTGGTCGGGAAATAAAGACAGAAGGTCTGTTTGTGGCACTGAGCTCACAAGCCCTTCCAGCCTCAAAGACACAGCGGCGGCAGAAAACCTACCCTATTCACCAGGATGACCTAGTTCTGTTGTCAATAGGTTAGAGCGGAGCAAAGTTGAGGGAGAATATCCTGATTAGARGGATCTCCTACAGTGGGACAGTGAGTACCCTTTTGTCCCCGAATTTCCCCCCACCCCACCCCGTACTCTATCACCGGACTTGCTAGTGGCGCAAAACTCTTCGAGTTACGGACGGGTCTGGTTGGCCTCCGCTTGGCTCTGCTGGCACCGAAGCAGCGGCGGCAGGTTACTCCAAGGGGCAGATCCAGCCTCGTGCTTTGTGTTGCACCATCCCCAGTGCCAGTCGGTTGGTATGGAGAGGGTTTGTTTTCATTTTTTTTTTCCCCTTCTCCTCCTCCTTCTTCTCTGTCGCTGAGAAAGCCTGGAAAAGGTGGCAGCAGCTTTGCTGTTCGCGCACAAGAGGAGCTGCAGGCTTTCGTCCTCCCGCTCGAAGCCAGGGCGCAGGAGCATCCCACATCTTGTTGCCTTGCAGCCTGCAGAGCCCCACGGACGAGCCCCTCGGGGCCGGGTTCAGCACCCGCATCGCGACCGCGGCGCCTCGGCCGCCGAGCACCGAACCAGAGGCAGCTCGGCGACAYGTCTCACATCGGTGCATGTGGCAAAGAAAGCGCGGAGAAAAGCTACAGCTCACAATTTGAATGCGGCTTAGTGCCTAAATAAAAAAGGAGGAGAGAGATTAAATTGCTTGCCTGGATCTACTCCAACGGATGGAGGACAGACAGATAGACAGACATCATTAACTTTTTGTTTGTTAATCGCATTATAATGTCTCAATGGAAAATTTTTCAGAAATCATTGAGACACTTCAGACACGTGGCAGACACCATATAACCTACACAAACATCAATAATTATTTATTAGCCATAAACAAATGTGAAAAGTAGTTTCCCTTTGCACTTCCCTTTTCTGGTGGTGACTGCTYGTTTAATCACCTATTTTACATCCTGTTTAAAAAAAAAAAAAAAAAAAAAGAAGAAGAAGGAGAAGAGGGCATTCCCCATAACAGATGCCCCTCTGGCCAACTGGCAAGGAAAAGACGAACGTATGAGGTCTATAAATCTATTTCTGAGGAGGGTTGACAAAATGAGGGAGGGGGGAAGAGGGAAAGAGAAGGAGGGAGGGAAAGGAAGAGGAGGGAAAAAAAAAAAAGAACCTGAAAGGATTAGAAATGAAAAAGAAGGTATTTTGTGCTGAGCTAAATATTATTTTGTTTCCATTGAAAGGGTTAAGAAAACAAAGACAGAGTTGACAATTTCTCCCGACTGGAAGCTGGGAATGGCCCACGGTGGCACAATGCTATTATTCTTGCATGGGCCCATTCTCACTGGATTTTCCACAAAATCTTTAATAATTTGATTCTTTTCAGCCGCAGCGGCCAGCTGAGCTCTTTAAGAAACAGTAACAAAAACCCAGAGAAAAACCCACTACTGAGAGGGGAGCTTTGGCGGAGAGCTGAGCTGAAGCCGATTAGTTTGGCCTGAATAGAGCCAGCCGGGTCCTCGAGCTCCTGCTCAGCCTGGAGTCCTCTGTCTCATTCATTGCAGTACAATATCACCACCAGAGCCCGGGCCTAGGCACTAAATTACACTATTATAAAACTAGATTGATACACAAACTTTCCCTCCCAGGCTGAGTGGGGAGTTTTTTTCAACAATGTTGTGGGGTTTTCTTTTTTTTTTTTTTTTTTTTTTTTTTTTTGGGCTCGGGGCTCTATTCAGGCATTTTGAAGTATCCCATTCATATCGAGCATATCAAGCCGTAATTGTGCCACACACACCAATTGCAACCCCGGGGACGCGGCCCGCCGGGGCAGGGGGAGGAGGAGGACGGCAGGCGCACGGGGAGGCTGGCGAAAGGGTGGGTTTTTTTTTTTTTTCTTTTTTTCCAGAGTTATCTCCTAGAAGGCTTGGCCGGACCGGAGGATTTCACAAGCGCAGGGCAGTGCCGAATAGACTCTTCTTTTAAAATGTAAAGGCTCTAAATAGGTGTTTCCACGCATTCCTAAATAGGGTTTGAAAAACATCAATTAAGCATTGCAAAGCTCGCTTCGCGCTCTTCCAAGGCACGAGCATCCAGCGTGTCTTTTAATCATGTCAAAATATACAAACTCGAGGTGGCAAAGTCTAATTAGATCATGTAGCCCTCTCCAGCCCGGGCAGAATCATTCCTAACACTCTTTTTTTYCCCCCCAAAAAAATGCCAAATGCTTCTTTAGAAGAGACACGGATGGAGCCCTCACCATTTTCACTCCTCAACTGGAAAGAAATCTCTCCTTGTAAAACATCACTCGTTTKGGGGTGTAAAATGCAAAAGGAGAAATGCTGCTTTGAAAAGAAGCAAGTTCGAGGAGGGGAGGAGAGAGGGAAGACGTGACCTGGCAGAGGATGGAAGAAAGTGTTTTGCATATCAGAAAATATGGYACTTCGGCACGCTGCCGTCTCACGCAACCAACTCTTCCTAGACTGCCCCCGTTTTGCAAAACGCTGGCTGAACATGCGAGAAGCAGTGCTGTGCACAGTGAGCCTTGTGCAAACCTCTCTGTATGCGTTTTCCAGCTTATTTTTTGGATGGGATCTGCATATCTCCATACGTTCCTCTTTTTAATCTTTCCACGGTACCCACCTGTATTCATCTCTGCGCAGGTTCTTCCTTGCCATCAATGCAATATTTTTAATCAAAGCGGRTGCTACTCAAATAAATAAATAAATAAATAAGAGGAATTAACAGCAATTAATTAGAAAAGCAATTAACAGGAAAAACAATTAACTAATTTTTCCTGGGAAAAAGCAGAAAAATTCCTCCATTTCCTTGCGTTTGCTGACACTGATAGAATTTATTTTCCTCGTCTTTTTTTTTCATTTCTCTTCTGAAAGCCACATTCATCAATGAAAACAATCTCACTCTGCGCTGCCTCCAAACTTCAGCCTCCCCAAACGCTCGGAATACATTAAACGCAGCACAAAAAGAACAACAACCCAACATGCAAATTAAATTAAAACTCGCTCTCCACAAAGAGGGAAATAACCAACCAAACAAAACCCCCAGAGCTTACATATACACAGAGAGGAGAAATTAAAAAGAGGTTTAACAGTTCGGAGGAGTCTGGACCACCTTCAATAGCTTTTGTGAACGGAAAAGCTTCCATGACATCAGCATTGAGTCTAATATCGGTCGTTCCCGGACGGGAGCTCGTTTAGCAAATCGTTCGTTAGCAGGAAAGGCTTTGGAGTAGCTTCCACTTAACATAGTTTGAGCCCTGTGGGTAGGCCACAATAAGCAAGAAAGGGAGTTTTAGCAATTATTAGCGATGATATCCACCTCGTCAAAAGCGTTAATTCTGGCACTAGTTGGGCAAATTTGGTGCACGGCGACACCAGATTTCCAGCTTTGGAAACTCTCTAATTAAGACGACGTGATTACCAAATGACAGCAGCACAGCAGAGACCGTGGTTTGCTCTCAAGCGTCTGGACCTTACGGCTCTGCGTCGTCCTGTGTGTGTGTTTTTAGGGCGGGTTATGATGTGAATTTGGATGTGTGTGTGTGTTAGGTGGGCTGCGTGGCTGGCAGCGACAGCTCGACCTGCCTGAGGGCAGAAGACGTAATTTCCATCGCGATGCACGGAGGAAAGACCCTTCAACATCCGAAAATCGGGCTTCTTGCAGGGAGAAACAAAAGAGCCAGAAAARAGAAGACAGCAGCAATTAGAAATGAGAGAATAAGCCAGGGTGTTGAAACACAGACCTGTAAACAGCCACAAATTGGCCTCTTTTTTTTTTCTTTCTTTCCTTACTGGGGTAGTAGTTTAAGGAAAAGTCCTACAGAAAGGTTTCTATCCAAGGGCCAGGCTCCAGTCTTTCTGCTTTTTAAGGCTGGTGCAGATTCTTGGATGTTAATGAATTTAGTTCTGATATTCACYGAGATCAATGAAACAAATCCCTTTGAGCTGATTAGGTATTTCCTTGTAATTGCATGATTTTTAGACACTGTGCAACCACAAAATGCCGTTCTTTCCAAAATCACACAGGTTCCAGCAGGATCTCTAATAACCAGGGCAGGGRAAAAAAACAGCATACAGGGAAAAARTGACGGAGAAGCGGTTCATCAGCTGCCTGGCCGAGCCGCGAGCTGCTAGCCCGGTGAGAAAGCCGCAGTGCTCCATCAACACACTGGCTCTGCACCAAACGCAAAGGGCGGCTTCCTCCTTCATGGGGGTGACAGATGAGGCAGTTGGGAGCAGCACCTTGGCTGTCACAAGCTATTGAAAAATATGCACCAAAAAAAAGGTCTATCCCAAACAAAAAGGGTTTTTTGATAGCACGGTGGAGGAAGGAAGCGGTCCAGCAGCTCACAGTGGCATTTGCCCCAAGTGCTTGTCAGCCAACTGAAGGGAGATTGTGCACTTCACATGGGTGAAGGGGTGGGAGAGGGCAGGAGGCATCACTTTGGAATTTCTGGCTTGCCTAAAATTTAGGGCAGGTAGCCCAAACCCATCTAGATGGCCTTCTGTGTGCATTGATGCACTCCAAAAGACTCCAAAAAGGATGGAGAAAAAAAAAATCATGTGGCTTCTGGACCTCCCTGCAGCTACAAGGTACCCATAGGAAAGTGCATGACGTGTCTCTTGTCTTTTGCTGCCTAAATGTCCTGCAGCAAGCAGGTCTGAGCTAACAGCAGACCCACCTCAGGGCTATCCAGCAATAGGAATCAGCTGGCATGTGAAGCTGAGGTGAGACAGTCACACACCAGTGGGTTTCATTCTCCAAAGAAAAGCAACAAAGGACTGTAGACAGCCCCTGCAGGGTCCAGAATTACCAGCAGGAGTGTCACACATTGCTAAATAACCCCAATGGCCTGATATCTGACTTCCCTCACCAGGCATCATCGCCGTGGTTTAGAGGATCTTCTGGAGAGGGAATAACAGTGCTGTCGTGGCATGGTCCAGTGCGGGCCGGGGGCGGTTGCAGACCGTCTCTGCGCATCATGCCAGATCACTGATTCRCCTCTCGCACTTCAGCTCCCCGCTCAATAAAATGGGGCTGCTAGCGCAGTCTTCTCACCAAAGCACGTTGCCTGACGGGGCGGACGTTTGAACTCCAGAAGTGCTCATGTGCTGAGCTGCTTTCTGCRTTTATCCTGTACAAAACCGTGGTGTACTCCTAGGACTGTTAGAGCTTAAACACTTTGACCTCCAGAGATCAGCTTATACCTGAACATWGATATTTTCAAGCCCTCAGGTTTTGTCCCAGGATACATACAGATGCTGTTATCGTTCCTCTAAATCACTTCTCATCTTTTTCTTCTTCATCATCTGCTTGGATTTTTTTTCTTTTTTAGTATTATTATTATTTCAGTGCAGTGGCATCCTGCAGCAAGGAGTTCCCCAGGCTGGGTCGCTCCATCGGGGCTATACATATCTTCTATCCTACTGGCATCCCTTGTGGAGGAGGGACCTCAKGTGATCTATCCTCAGCACGAATGCTTGTCCTACCGCAGTTATAGCTCTCATTTCCAGCACCAACAAATATTTCCTCCCTCTCCTGCCCCACACCMGAGCCTGTGTGACCCTTTTGCCTCCAGGGTCTGGCGGGGCTGGACAAAGGACCGTGTCTGGCCGTGGGGCAGCTCGGCTCCCTTGTCCAGCAGGCACGGAGATTTTCTCCTGGGAATCACAACAGTGCGCCCTGGAGGCAGCTCACCCAGGGCCCTGYCCAACAGAGGTCCGGGCTGTCTCAAACCTTCTCCTTTCTTTTCCTTTTCACCCTCCACCCCAACACACTATTTCTTTTTTGCTGCATTTTTCTGGCATTTCCTAACGTGTTTTTTCTTGTGTTACATTTCTCAAGAAAGGCTGCCTGATGAGCAGCAAATCATTATTAATACCTCAGGTATTCGCTCTAATGTGATTAACCCCCTGYGTTCCACACCCCAGGGCTGCACTTCCAGAAGAGCCCCCTCACCAGTCCTCATCCATCTCCACCATCTCCAGGACAGGGACCAAAACCCAGTCCTTGAACYCAAAAAGAGAGCTGCAAGGTGTGAGAGAGGGATCCACTGCTCTCCAGGCAGCAATTCATCTAGGCTGTTCGGCCCTGCAGGATACGAATGTTTAGAAACTCCACTAAGCCTCATTCCTCCAAAGGTTTTAAGTGACCTTCTCCCTGGCTCCAGGTCCACAAAGGTATCTTCTTGCATTACCCTTGAGGGAGGCATCTAAGCCCCTCAGAGGATCTTGCAAMCTAACAAGCTGCCCAGGACATAGGAAGCCAAAGGCAAGAGGAAAGTGCCAATTTCTCTTCTGGAGAAGCCAGAACCTTATTCAGGTCAGAAAAGAGCTTAATCTTAATTAGGATCCCTCCCCCACCCCCACCTTTTTTTTTCCTAACTCTTGTAGAAAATCCACTGTTTCTGTTGGAAAGGTCACCAGATCCTCAGGAGAACAGTCTGATGGGAGGTTTCTGAGCAGCACTGAGGGAATTTTTCTCTGTCTTGCAGGGCTTCATCAGGTCTTGCAGGGCTTCCTCAGGAAACGGCCAAAACCCAGCCTACTGGTTGTATCAGGGCCAAGATGGGTGGAYGATGCCATCAAGAGGGGAAGAGATGAGACAAGAGAAGAGAAGGAAAGCTCCTAGAGATGTTGGTTTGAAGAGATCTCTGGGTCCTCAAGATCAGCTCAGAGCTCTGCCCCACCATCCTTTTACCAGTGGGGAAACTGAGGCAGGGAGGCTTGCTGCAAGCACTCGGCAGACAAATTTCAGGACAAATAGAGCTGGTTACTCATGTATGCTCTTTTGAAAGCATCCTCCGGCTAGAAACTTGAGGGGCTGCTGATAATCTGTTCTGCTGTGGTCACTGCAGGAGCCAAGGCATTTACCTGCCAGCAAATCCTCTTGCACAACCAGGGCTCAGGATCCAAAGGGGCAGCAAAGTTATTTCTCTCCACTGCCTGGAGAAAACCTTAGAGAGGCAGACCAGACCTGCTGCTTTCCTGAAGCCACGGTCATGAAACTGGGTATTTTCAGAGAAGAGTTCAAATTGCCTCCCATGAAGGAGGGATTTGCAGTCTTTGCAAAGAGGCTGACGGGCTTTTCTCATCATCGGCATGGGGTTTTCTCCAGGACTGCATTTGCAAGAATAGCTGGTTGGTGAATACTAATCTTTTTTTAACATTAGTCTGCACAAAACCATTTACAGCAATTTCTACAGTGACAAGATAGCAATAAACAGCCCCAWTGTTAGCAGTCTCATGGGGGACAAAAGTCTATTACAGAGCCTGAGTATTTTAGTTAAAAAGAAAAGGTTGGTCCACGTTCATTTTAACCATAATCAATAGCAGCAGTAGGGTCATGGGGTGGTTTTAAACTCCAGCTCCTGTAGTCGTATAAGGAGCAAGAGATAAATTCACGGGGTGATGACGAGAAGGGACCACTTCGCCATGGCTCTGCTCGTGGCACTGAAGGATATGGCCCTGCGAGGGGACACCTCCAAGGAGCCTGGGTTCCTGTAACTTTGCATCTCGTGGGTGGACTCTCTGGGGTCTAGTAAGTGTTGAGACCAGCAGAGAGGACACACACTCAAGTCTTGGCCCCACCAAAAGTGACCCCAGATGTTGCAGAGGGGTGGGAGGGAGCCCTCCATGGTGATCTGAGCTGGAAACATTGAACCAGCCTGCATCCCTGCAAACGGAGCAGAGCATCCCCAGCCCCAACATGGGCTGCAATCCCTGTACCCCAAGCCCAGTATCAGCTACTGCAGGCAAAAAAAGGCCAGGCTCAATTCGGAGGCAAGGCTGAGATAAAGGGGGCCTGTTGAGGAGGGGRAAAAAAAGCAGAAAAGTAAACTCAGAAAAGGAGGAGGAAAACAAGAGGTTTATAGCCTTCCTTGGAAAAAAGAGGAAAAAAAAAAGAGTGAAATTCTTGGCTCCCCTCACACCTATTAGCCTAGGAAATGGTGCCCTGTCTCCGCTGGGACCTGGCTGAGACCAAAGGGAAGGCGACCTGTTAGCAGGTACTTGAGAGAGGGGCTGCTCGGCAGCCGGGGCGGGAGGCGTGAGAAGCCCATTCAGGTCCCCTAATGAGCGTACAAAGGGGCCGAGGGGGCTTTCATGGCAATCGGCTCCCTCGGCCACATCCCAGGCCCGAAACCCCGCGGCCGTAACTCCCCTCTTCCCCCTTCAGCCCGGAGCCACCACGTTCCTGCATATCTATACGGCCCTACCGCTGCGGCAGGGGTTATTTGGCAGGGGTTATTTGCGTTGTTTTCCCAGGTCGGGGCTTTTCCTCCCAAAAGTCACACTCCCGGTCAAATAACTTGGCCTTTGATGTCGGCGAGGGTCGCTGGAAGCAGCTCGGGGCTCGGTTCAGGCAGCAGCGGGCTGTTGCGTCCCCAGACAAAATGAACCGAAACTTGCAAGTTTTGTGGCAAAATTCCCTTTGCTTTCCCACAGATAGTCCATATGAGTCAAGCAGCAGTGATTCCTGCGGTGAAAACARGAGCCCAGCAAAATTACTTTTTTTCAATCACCATTTTTTTGTGTCCCATACTGGAATACGTTACAAGGTTGGGTCGATTTGGCTGAGCTTTTTWTCGCTGTTGGTGGTGGTGGTTTAATTTGATTTTGGAGGGAAAAATGATCTCTCTACAGCCTGTCAAGGGAAAATAGAAATGTTCCATTTCTGTATTTCCAAAGGTTGCRGTATGGATTCTCCTCTTTATAATGACTTAATGCCATTTCAGCTTTAAAAAGTGTTTTAAAACTTTTAAAAGTAATATTTAAAAATATTTTTACAGGTTTAACATGGCTGAAAAACCTCAGCATCTCGATAGCCTCTGGTTCACAGCCATTTCCCTTCCACTCATTTAGTTGATTAAGAGCAGCACCGTTTAAGTGGGCTGTTTAAGGAAGATCTGCTGGGCCACCAGGCAGTAGAGCAAAGAGTGGCCAGGATTAGCTGCCCACTGGTCCAAAGGGATCTCACCAGCTCTTTATCTCTGTAAATCAAGCAAGGATTTACACTTAGGCTAATTTATACCACTTTTGGATCTAGATCACTGCATCTTTCATCAGCAGATGTCAAGAACAGGGATGAAGTTAAAGGAACAGAAAAACTGTTTGGTGCCCCTCCTTCTGATCATTGCAGCTCTGGAACTGAAAAGTAATTCATCTGCCCAATCAGATCCCTTATCTTTCAAATCTTCTCTTTTTATTTCTTTTAATTGTCTGCAAGCAACATTTTATTATCAAGAAATAAAGGAAAATAAAAAGGAGAAAAAAAAAGCAATGAAAAATTAAAAAGGGCAGTTTGTCTCTCCAGTCCCAACATGCAGGAAGCATTACTGAAGCTCTGATTTCAAAAGAAGCAGATGCCGCTTTCTCTGTCATTCCTATTTTATGCCACGACAGCCTTAGCAATTATTTAAGCAACAGCAGGAGAAGCTGYGGATTTTCCCCATGATAAATCACACACTTCTGCTTCTCTCATTGCCTCAATCTTTTTTTTTTTTCCCCAAAAAAAACCCAGGCACCAAAGGCGGTGGAGCTACAGCACGCTCCCTTCGGGGGAAACATTGCCTTTGCGCAGGGACCCACCAAGACAAGGCAGCTCCAACTGAGCTCCAAGCCTTCAAGCAGGTCARTCCTCCCTGTCTGAGCCTTATGGCCTAACATGGTCACCTCCACCTCTGTGAGGTGAGGAAGCAATATCACCCTCAATTTTAAAAATGAGGACAACAATTTAGGCTAAGTGACTCATCCAAGGTCATCCAAGAAACCTGTGGCAGAAAGAGAAATCTGTCTTTCTCGCTTTCTCTCCCCTTCTCACTCACAGCCCCAAGSTCAGAGATATCCTTTGCCTGTCAGGCTCAACAGTTGAAGAGTTGCTTTTTGGTGTTTCAAAACATTAATGGTTGTGAGACAGCTCATCCACCTGTAGAAGAACCTGGCAAAGCATCTAACATGGTGCAATGTCTCTTTGCATTTGGCCAGGAGGGAACGAACACACAGTTTCTAAGGCCCTTCACAACCAGTGAAATATGGAAAAGCTCATCAAGTGTTACACAAGGACCAATAAAAAGGCCAATTTACCACAGGAAATTCTCCCGAATTTCCAGGAGAAGCCAGATCAACYCTGTTCCACAGTGCAGCTGGTTTCYACCATCTTACCATCTCCTGGGATTTYCTGAGCATCTCTAAATGCCCAGCTATCTGCAAAGCGCCATGCTCGTGGAGTCATGGGATTATTATGCTGAGTTTTTTTTTTCTTTTTTTTTTGTTTGTTTTTTGATTTTGGAGATATCCAAAATCTGACTGAACACAGCCCTGAGAAACCAGATCTGATGTCAAAGTTGGATCTGACTTGGAGACTGGCCTGCTCTGAGCAGGAGGTTGGACTATCCCAACCTCATTTAATTGCTCTGTGAATGTGTGACTCAAATTCCGTAGCCAAGCTGGATATGAGTGAGGTAGCTGTTGTTATGACCTGAACATTTCTGCAGACACATGGACTGTGATATAATAATTTATTTCAATATTAATTCATCTTCCTATTCCYTATTCACTTCTTTCACCATATATTAGGCCAGATTATACCTCACACCTCTGCAAAATCCTTGCAAAAGCACATACTTAAAAGTGTATARTTTCATCCTAACAGGACTAAAAGGAGTTAAACCTGCCCACATCTGCTTTGCTAAGCAAAGGACTTCTATTCAAGCACTTACAAGCAAAGACGTTCATTTTTTTCACCGTTTCATAAATACACAGGAACTGAAGACCAAAACAGACCATGACATTACCTAGCGTGAAGCCCTGCATGTTGTCAGCTGTTAAATTTCAAGCAAACACCAAAAAGGCCTACAAAATGCCATAGGCCACAGGAAAAATTCAGGAGGAACTGCAGTTTTCCCCAGACTACTTAAATACTTTAGGAGGAATGAAGGCAGCGAGAGATGCTCAGGTGGCCCCGCAGAGGGATCACGCCCCACGCTCAAAGGGAAGAGCTCTGAAAGGCCCCTCCCAAACCATCTGTAGGGAAAGTCGGTCTTAGACCTTGCTTTGTTTTGAGTGAAAAGCCCTCAAGGCTGCAGGATGAAGCAGGCGTCTCAGCTCCAAGGGAGCAAGTGTTCCTTACCTGCTAAATATGTCAGCACAACATCGCAGGCTCAGTGCTTCAGASAGAAAGGAAGGATTAACATCTTGAGACACTGCACGAGGACTTTAAGGCAAGGACTACAAGGAGCTGTTGGCTGGCACAAAATAAAAATGAAAACGCAAAGACAGGCAGCATCCAGCTTCAGCCCAGCTTTCTTCTGACTAAGAACCCTTGTCATGAACAGGGCAATCAAACAGCTCCAACCTTCCATGAGCTCCAGCCTCTCACCAGGTSCAATCTGAAAACCTCCAGTTTTCTGTAGCCTGCTGGAAACTCAACCACCCACTGGCTTTGCTAAACAAGGGTCTTATATTTAAGCACTTACAAGACTCGGGTCAGGGAGGTGCTGGGCATGTGAATAAAAAGGTGTGAGTCCTTGAAGATCACTCCTCAAAACCCACCCAGCACTGCTCAATATTTGTCTGTAGATCTCTCACAAAACAGGGCATAGCCTCAGGATAGATGTTTAATGAGTCTGTTAGTCAGGGGGAGTGGGAGGGTGAAGAGTCCTCTGCCACCTTAATATAACAGTTGGTGTTGCACCATGTGGAGGTACTTGGGTGCCTTTGGCTTCTCTCTTTTGGTGGGTTGCCTCAGGGTGAGTTTTCTTTTCTCATTACTAATTTCTGCCCCTTGCCAGTCCCCATTCAGTCACATACATGCACCCCAGAAAAGGAGCAGAGCTCAGTTTGGCTCAGGTCCCCAAACAGCCTTTGCAGATATATCTTTGATGTTCCTTTGCTCCTTAAGAACAGCTGGGAGTTCAAAGTGTTTGTCAAAAGCTATGGGAATTGCATTGCAATGTAGCTGTACACCTGAATATWTATATATTTTTTACTGGAAGTTGTTGGGAAGGCTTAATCTAACCTCTCATTCCTACTTGAAACACCAAAGATTAATTAAATTTTGTYGGTAAAAGGGCAAAAGGAACACTTGGGTAGGAAAAGAGACCTACGGCTCTGATTGGAAAGGCGCCGAAGTCAATGCTCACAGTGAAATCCCCAGCTACCCATTTACTCCTGTTTCAGTAGTCCTGACACCCTTACGCAAGATCAGACTGTAGTGAGCACATACCAACACAAGTAGAGAAATGTTCCCAGATCTACAAAGGGAATTTAGGAGATGCAATGAGAATTGGATACTTCAAATACCGGCATAGATCTGGGTGAGGATACTTGGCCTATCAGAGTTATCTCTAGGATGAAGAGTTATCTCAGAGTTATCGCTAGGAAAAAGCAAGTAAAAAAAACAAGGAAGAAGCACAGAAAACAGTAGCGAGAATCCAAGTAAATAGTTCTTGCTTTCTATGAGTTCATGTGCCATGGGCTCAGCTCTGGCATCTTTCCCTTCCTCATTTAATGACATCCCAAGTTCCACCTGCCTAAAAGCTGGACATTTATTCTAGTCAATAACACTTTTCCAAGCTACTAGGGAGAAGCAGGTGGGCTGAAACACCCTCCTGGGGAAACCACACCTGATTTCCACTTTCTATTAATCTTCTGCTGTTTGTTTTTGGGGTCTTCCCTAGTAGATTGAAGAGCCCTGGAGCAGGCAGTGTCCACTTCCCAGAGAGATTCATGTGCAGTAGCAAGGACATCTTTTAGCATTCCCCTTTGGGTAATAAACAGGAGTTTCCCCAGGAAAGATGGGAAGGGCCTCAGCAGCAGAGGGAAAAGGGCACCAAGCGGTGGCATGAGGGAGGCAGTTTGGGAGGGTGAAGCCATGCCAGCTTGGGCATCACTTGGGCCATCRTTCTTGGGCATCAAAACCAGCACGTGGTACTGGGTTCCCCCTTTCTTCCTTGCTTGTTTTGCAGCTGCTGTTCGCCACCCAGCAAACAATTCTGCGAACTGCCASAGTAAAAACCAGTTGGTGTATCATTTACAAAGAGTGAAAAAAAWTCCCAACTCATAAATAAATAAAGAAGCTACAAAAGGCAAGGTTTTCTCAAAGCAATGGCTTGCAGCAAAGCATTTTCAGTCACCTCTATTGACCAGACAGGTTATTCAGAGTACTTCCAGCCCTGGAGATGTCATTTGACATGACACGTACATGAGATGTATCATTTAGGTCATTGTACTGAAGTGCAAGACACCCCTCCTTCCTCCYTGCATCCCTCAGGGAATTTAAAAGTTCAGGGTCTTTAAAGTTGAATTCCCCGCACAAGAGTTCAGCACCTTTCAACCTTTTCAAACCTATTACAGGAAGAAAACTGGGAGAAGTAGTTTGGTGGGGGGGGGGGAAGAGAGGGTCAGAGAATTTATCTCAAAACTACAAACAAGTTTAGAAGCCCAAGAAGAAAAGAGATTTGTTGCATTGGTAGGATAGAAAATAGAAGCCACTGGACTGGTTAGTCACCAGGGCCAGTAGCAGAGCAGAAGACTCCTTCTAAAAGCCTTATAAATGCGCCTTTAATTCTTAATTAAGAATTAATTTAATTAAGAGATAAAGTCAATAGAGAGGGCTGTATTATCACAGGATGCCAGCATGCTGGTTTAAAAATAAAAATGAGGAGCTCAGGGGTGAAAAAACAGAATAATCTATCTAGTCATAATCAACTCATATCAAATGATTCACTCCTCCAGACATGCTCAGGGTTAGCTTGTGCAATTCAGTAGATCTGGCACTGAAAGGTTATTCATAACGGGAAAGTACTAGTTGTGTCTCAACCAAACCTGAGTCCATGCTCTGGACAGTTCTCTGACCAGAGCCTACACTAGGAGAACCAACCAACAGCATCCACGAGGTCCTGTTCCCCAACAGATATCCCTTTGATATTCATATTTCTATCCTGTTATTTTTCCCCACACACCTTTACTTAAGAATTAGACATCTCTACTCTCTAAACCACTCAGGTTAAATGGATATAGTAAAACTATCCGTATGAAGGATATGGCCCGCAGAGAGACACATCATCAAGTAAGAGTTGCGGTGAGGAGCTACAAACAGGCAGATGGGACATCACGGTGGACGAGCGTTTCCTTATGCCACCAGAGTAAGCCCATCTCTGGTGATGCTTACAATAAGCATAGACAAAATTGTAAGCAGATGGAGCATGAAGGAAGCTGAAGAACTTGCTCAGTCCATCGCCCATGTAGTATTTATGTCCTCTGCAGAGCAAGGTGTGTCTAACTGAGACTGACTGGGAGCCAGGAGAGGTGGTGACAATGGACTAGCTGGGAGCAGGGACCAGGGCATACCCCCTAGGTAGTGTACCTCAAAGTCCTGTCCTGCACTCTGGCATCAAACAAGCCAGGRCTTTCTGGAAGTAGGATCTAATTCYCACCAGCTTTTAGAAATAWCCAAAGAGGAATGAACTGGATGAAAGYGGGAGGAAACCAATACATTTGCTCAGAGATTCCCAGCAGAGGGAGATAATTAAAGCTGTACACCAGGAAGGTGCACCACACACTGTAAAGCTGTCACTTGTATCTCAGAGAAGTTCAAGGATGGCCCTGTCCAAGGATTTGACCCTGTAGCCATCGACTACAGAGGAAATGAGCCAGAAGGCACTGCTCAGGCTAGCATTGATGCATCACGGGACCTTACTGCTCCCTACCACAGCCTTCCCACCATGGACGAATGGTGCGTCTCAAATGCATCCTCTGACTGAGCTGCTGCTAAAGCTCCCTCTCCCCTGCCTGAGATCAGAAACACACTGCAGCCTGTAAGCATAGGAAGAGTTTGATTTGTGGCTCATAGCAGCTGGAATGCTGACCACTCCTGGTACAACTTATCCAGAGTGCTGTTGCAAAGAGGTCCCTTCACTCCATCAGAGATGGATAAGGCCTTGGCAGGTGGAGCTATGATTTCCTATAATTCTCCAAGCCATGATTTCCCTAAACTACAGAATATGTTCTACTCAATAATATTAAGTGTGTTCCAGTTTGGCTACAAAAGTTGTTTTCACACTTCCTACATGCACACTTACCATGCAAAGATTACATGCATTCTTTGTCCCAGTATCTTGGCCATTATTCAGAGCTTCTCTTCTGTGCAAATATTTTTCGTTCTTCAAGGTTGTTCAAACAACTYTTCAAGTCTTGCATGGGCTAGCTGGATCTCTAGCTTCTTATTCTTGTTAGTTTGCTACTGTTATTGCTCCAGGTTGCTGAGTTATCCAGCATTTTAGCCTATGAAATGATCAGCTGGGAACTACCTGACTCCATACCCTTAAGGATTTATGCTGCACTGCATCCCTCAGCTCTCACTCTCCTTGCTGAACAGACTAGTCTGRGTGCATGTGAGCCTCAAGCCTGGAGGAAGATTTAGATCCTGGATGCTACCTTTCATGGCCAGGGACTGGAGACCCTCTGTCACCCCCTCTTGACTTTACAGCTCCACTGCAGCTTAAAAGAACAGCTCATGTTTCAGAAGGTTAACCAAGATCTGCAAAATTTTGAGCTCACATTTTGAGAAGGACAGTCTTGAGGTTCTTTATTCAARTTTTATCAAAAGTTTATCAAATGAGTTAAAAATCTGTGTTTGTTCTGCTCTAGCTCAGGCACTTAATARTGAGATGTCTGACTCTGAGCTGGTCTTTTATAGGCAGTTAAGGGGAATGAATGGAAGTATCTGATCCAATGAGAGCAGGCAAAATACTCCCACTCCTTGCTTCCAGATAGCTTTAGGAAAACAGAATTCTGGGGTATATGTGGACACAAAAAACCTATGTAAAATCCAGGCCCAACCTTTCAATGAAACGCATTTCATACTCTGTGCTAGAAATGRATACAGCTTCCTTTGGATATGATTCCTTGGATAATGAAAGCTTTGTATTTTCCATAAATGGTTTCACCTAAACATATTTTTTTCTACAAAAATGGAGAAAAAAACTAATGATAGTCATGTTCCCTCTTACTCTTATGCTTCCACACCTATCYTTCTCTCTGACGACCATCCATCCCTCAAAGTCCAGCTCTGCTTCCTTTGAGAYCATGGAAAGTTTTCTCCACGAGATCCTCAGCAGTGGGACACCTGTCTTGCCTTCCAAAGTGCACTAAAAGCCTTGAAAGGACTTTGCAACACGCCTGAAGCACCCATGTTGCATTARAAAATAGCAGTACTGGAAAAAAATAAAAAATGAAGTATTTCTCTCCCAGCCCCCTGCCCCACCTTGTCCCAACCCATCTGCCAAATATAAAAGAGCATTCGTAATCTAATTAATCTAACCATTGCCTGTCACGGCTGGAAGGCAATTTTGAAAGACTATCTCCTTGTGTTTTACTTCGCCTAGAAAGTTAATCTCCTCAAAGCAAAGGGACTTCCCACTCCCCCAAGCCCCGCAACCCCTTAATCTTTCTTCTTAACCAGTTGCTGGTGAATGTGCCTCAGTAACTAGATGTAAGAATGTGTAAGAGGGAGGCATCCCCTCCTCCTCTCCTGCCGTACAAAAGAAGATTTGTGAGAGGAGATGCTGCTCAACAGACACTTCTCTCACCAGAGAAAGGCCTCAAAAGGAATCACAGCTCCCCAGCCTCACTTTGTGGTTAACCAATTACCCTATCTGTCCCATCATCCTTCTGTTTGCTTCATTTTTTTTTCTCTCCCCTTGTCTTTTTTTTTCTGAGATTAAAAGATCTTGCACACGTTGAGAGAAGAAAGAGCCCCCAGTCCATCTCCGCTTTGTCAATTATAAGCAAGGAGCTGGGGAGGGGGAGAGGCAGGGTTGCAAACTGTTATTGACTTAAACGCTTTGGAAAGGTCATCTTCAAGGTCTGGGCCTTCCCTTTRCCCCGCTAAGCTCACCTGGGCCTATTAGGGAGGAATTTCTGGGCCCTCCTGTATTTCATTTTGGGCCCACTGGCACTTCTGAGGAGTAATAGGCAAGGTGGAGAGGGAGGAGGTGGGATGGGGGCACGGAGGAGAAAATGAAGACAGGTGTGGGGGGGCAAAGAAAAGTCATTGAGAGACTTCAAAGTAGAACAAAGGCCCATCCAGATGTGAATAATTGCTAGGTCAGACCGTTAATCACAGGCAAGGGCTTCGCTGCAAACCATACCTGGTCGCTTCACGGGGACAAGGAGGGGAGAGGGGAGRAAAAAAAAGAAAARGGGCAGAGATACAGAAACAAGGCTTTGATACAGCAAAGGACAAGCCTGAGAAATATATTTTCCAGGTTATTATGTGAGCAATGATCCAATCTCTGTTTTATTAAGGGCACGTCAGGCCTGTAATTGCAAGTGAACTGCAGCTCAGAGGGCAGGGATGGAGGCACTGAACACACACGCACAACCTCACACCCACCCTGAGTTCATTTCCACATACCTGAAGCCCAACAAAAGCTCCATCTAGCCATCTGACAAGGGATTTCCTGCGGTGTCCGCCACAATATCTATGCTTTCAGATCTTAGCTTGGTGGGAGGGAACGATTAGGGTTTTGTTCTTGTGTCTTTGAGGTGAATTATGACTCCAAGGCCAAGGGCCTTTAACCAAGGGTTGAGAAGATGCTGGCTCGTCATCTTTGCCTTTTTTTTTTCCCTAGTCCTCTGTTCTTGTGCCTCAACACCAGCTGTGTTTATCTTGGTAACATCTTTCTTCTAAATAAGGCCACACGGTTTCACTAACTACAGACAAAACACCTTCCCACGTGGCTTTTTTGCTGTGTAAATAAACATCCAGCATCTAAATAGCTAGGGGTGGTGGAACTGTGCTGACTTCTGCAAGTTCAGTTATATAAAGGAAGTTTCTTCCTGCAAGTGCACAAGCTGCAGTATTATTGCAGGGCAATAGCCTCTCCTACCCTATGCTCATTCTTAAGCTGATTTTTATTCTTACCGTATATTCTTATCATAATATCTGACCCTCTCCTGACATTAAATGACATGGCTCATGTAGGATCTGTGCTTTGGCCCACAGGCAGGCCCGCGTATTTTGTTTAGATAGAGCCATGGTCCTGCTTTGTTTCCATGAGCGTGCTGCGCGGGGTTGGCGTTAGTGAGGGCAGGAGAGGGAAGAAGTGGGCTCTGCCTCTGGAGCCGGTAACACTGATGTTTGTGGCAGGATTCCTGTCTGGGACTGGAGCAGGATCCTGCCTCCCACAGCCTTCTCCAGATGATGGAGCAGTGTCCCAGGCCACAGAATGACATTTTGTCATCCTCTCATCAATTCCCATCCACTCACCACCTCCATCTCTTGCTCACCCTGTGCCAGGACTGACCATTCCTAATTTTGGGAGGTTTAGACATAGTTACCCCCCTGTTCACTGCTCCAGTGCTTCCAAATGACCAGTTCCCTTTGCTAAGAAGGGAACTGAGATTTTTCTTGAAAGTATATTTGTGATATACTCTCCATAGAAACCCTCTCATAGAGAATACAAAGACACTGGGGACCTACAGAGGTGGAAGATGAGATAACTGCAGGTGAGAGGAGTTTCTTATCTAAAGAATG
The DNA here is from genome assembly GCF_003343005.1 of Rhea americana. NCBI lineage: Eukaryota > Metazoa > Chordata > Aves > Rheiformes > Rheidae > Rhea > Rhea americana. The sequence goes on along the minus strand of NW_028186061.1, from coordinate 87,911 downwards.
ATTTCTTGAAAGAGCACATGAAAAAAAGAGCCAGAGTTAATGATCTAATTTTAAGCATCAAGCACTAATAAAGTTGTAKAAGAGCTGGAAAAGATTCAGATAAGAGAGGAGAACACTAAGGTATTTAGAAGAAGGTCTGCTATAAGGTAGTTTAGAAGAAAGAGATCTGCTGATCTGGAAAAGAGGAGGCTGAGAACGATATGAGGGGTTTTTTTGTTTGTTTGTTTGTTTTGTTTTTTAATATATATAAGATGTGTGGTGACCAGTTGCTCTCCAGGTCCCCTGAGAGAAGAACAAATAAAATAATTTGCAGGAAGGGTGATATATATTGGATCTAAAAAAATGTCATCTGGCTGGGAGGATAGTGAAAAGCAAGCACTCTAAGAAGAGGCTAGAGCAKTTCATTTAGTAAAGGGCTTTAGAACAAAGGTTAGATAAGCATCCATCCAGATGTTTGAGAAAAGGCAGCTATTGATAAGGAGACTTTTGCCCATAAAGCCTCTGGTGGATCTCATTTATGTAGTTTCTGTGCCCAGGAGCCTTGTAAGGTCTCCACAAGACAATGGAGAATTTTATGCCAGTGCAGGTAAGCACACAATCCAAAAAAATGTCATATTAAAAAAAAWTTTTGGAAGATTATGAGATCTCAGATCACAAAGGCCTTGGGTCTCGGTGGAGGAAAGGTCTGAAACAACATGGTAGCTCTTGTGTGGGTCCAAAATATAAGGACGGTCAAGAAGCTGTGTCTTCAGAGTCTGCAGAGTAATGACACATCAAGGAGACTGAACCTCTCCGGGTTCAGTCMCAAGTTCTCACACTGATTTTCCTATCTTCTTCATAAAAAGGCTCATGCACCCAGCTGCAAGAACCTAGCAAGAGCTCATTGCTTCCCAGTCCATCCCACTACTGGGTTAATTGCAAAGAGTGCTTCCTCAGAGGCACCCATGATTTCAATAAGCTCTCCTCTGTAGCAGAGCCAGAAGAGATGGTACTGTGCCAGTCATCACTTACAGCTGCTGTTTGACTTTGGCACTGCCACTGCCTCATAAAGAGCTGTTTGGCCTCCGCCTCATAAACATCTCATAAACAACTGTTTGGCTTGGTGTGGGTCTCCAAATTAGTGTTTATAGCCGTGCAGAGAACAAGCTGTTTGC
>NW_028186061.1:54408-86682 GCF_003343005.1 Rhea americana | reverse complement strand
AAAAAAAAAAAGCAGTTACTGGGCTGTATCTGCTAGTTTGCTGCACATACAGAAGGGACGTGAGTGCCACCAAACCTTCACTGGCAGGCATAAACTAAGGGAGAATGCTCTGCTTCTACCACCTAGACTCAGATTTCTTGAGTTAAGGGATATATTTCATTTTCAGGGACTAGGATGATCTGCGGATTCCAGCTGTTTGGGAACAATGTAATCATACAGAGCCAAACAAGTCTGATATTCAAGCTAGCACAAGCCAGAAGAGTGCAGACAGCAGGAATGGGATTCATCTCTGCTCACTTTAGGTGTGAGCTACTCACACAAGAATCCTCTCAAGGTCGGTAAAGAGAAATAAACACCATTAGAAAGCAATTTATCTTATTTATTTTAGATGGTTATGTTTGCCCAGCTAAATCTTAACCAAAGCACTGTAGGAAAGGCAGTAGAAATCTAGAAATGTGGAAGGAGCGATGACAACATTACAGGGACAGAGTGTAAAAACTGGGATCCTTTGAACTATAGCAAAGTTGAACAAGTAGGAATTAAACTTGGACTCTGGGGCGTCTACTACGATCTAAAAACATGTAGTGGTACTGAAACAAACTTGTATTCATCTCCACTGGGTGCAGAAAATCAAACTGTTCACTTAGGGGAACAGCACCTTGGGGTCTGAATGCCCCACCCAATGTTATTTTACAAGTACCTGTGCAAGATCTGGAAGTCAGCTGCCACCATAGACATGAACCAGACTACTTAAGGAGTCATCTCCAAATGACCAGTTAATTCTGAAGCTTTAGGAGTCAAATGTTGAGTGCTCGTTCTTGATTATTTGGGCTTACTCTTTATACTRTGAGATCTGTGAAAAGTTCTACGGCAAATGTACAGATATTGCAAAGACTCCTTTCAGGAGAGCCTCCATTTCTTTTGCAGAGTCTTACCTGGGGAAAACAAATTCTCAGCAGTATCCCCATTCTTCTACTGTTTTTAATTCTGGTTTTCATCAGGAAAGAAGGAAATGCACCCAAGGATGTCTGCCATGTCTCTCAAATTCATGCTGTCTCATGGTCTTTCTCAGTGTTTTCTCTGAGCAGGCCTCAGCAAGCAGAAATCTGTGATTACGACAGCTTCAGTGAAAATAGTCAAGCTGCTATCATGTGTGTCTGAGAAGAAATGTCTGGAATAATGATTTAAGTATGATCCTGGAGGCTCAGAGGTCAAAAAGGAAGTACAGTCAGCTCAAGCTCTACTGTTTTTTTCTAATTTTCATGATTTTCATCTGCACGAAGTTGACGATGTTGCAGTTTGCAAGTCTGAAAGCTGCTCCATGTGACAAGTCATATGGTGTCTATCTGTCCCAAGCCGAGCTGCAAATGCTGCTTCCTTCCTTTCACTCTCCATCACCTTCACCACAAGCTCTTTAGGGTGGGAACTTCCACTCTTTAATTAGTAAACTTGTAAWTGAAACAATACCAGAGCATGGGTTTGAGGACAATCCGTGATCAGCTGAATGGTTAGCATGGTCTCTGGCACGGATTTGCCCAAAAAAAGTCTATTTCAGTCCAGGAGACAGAGCAGGCCAGGCAGTTYGGATGCAGCCACACTTCTCAGGAGAAAGTGAGCAAGTCAGATTGTACCAATTGGCCTCATGACCAAAAAATGGTCCTTGGCCCAAGCTCTTTATTAGTACAAATGTGCAGTTTATGCTCCTTCATGAGGACAGTGGACACTTCCCACTCCTATTCCTCTCTAATGTCTGATCCAGCYACCAGAAAACCCCTTACACCCACCRGTAATGASAGARTCGCTTCTTCAACCCAGGGATCTACTTTGGAATACGAAGGTCCTGGGATCATAGTCTTCTGTGGTTCATGTTCCTCTTGGGTAGTTATAGGTAGGCTTTATATATAGGTTAGGTACTATAGCTGTCCAGATGGCCATASAAAACCAAAACCACKCCGTGCTTGCATCTTAGCAATCAGYCMAGGTAGGACACAGAAGATTCAATTCCACTTAATATAAAAGAGTCGAGAATCACCACCAGAAGAATAAACTATAGCAAAAGACAGTGTTCACTATTAAAGACCAGGAAAGGAAAAGTCTCAGTGCAACTTACATGGTTATTTATACTTGTTTTTTAGGAAAGTCAAGGAAAATCTCAGGAAGGAAATATAATGAGACAATATTGCATGTGTGTGTGTGTACTGTACGTGTGTACATATAAGCACKCTGTTAAAGCAAGAGAGAAATGCTGCTCTTTTCCAATTACAGTCTTGACACTTTTCCATCTTTTACTGCAGTGATCATTGCTGTAGTAACCTGGCAAATAGAAGGAATGTTTTTGACTTTTCTTTTTGCAATCCCAACTAGAGAGCCAGCAGTATAGACAGTGCTGACCTGATAGCTCTGTCCTTAGCAAGAAAAAAGCAGTTATTTGTAAAAATATGCAAAATCCCATAAACATTTTAATTATTGACTTAAAAAATCTGGAGAAAAGTTTGAGGTGTGTTTTTTGTGCTCTTCTTGAAGCTCTATAGGTTTACAGAGGCACAGAAAAGCTTGCTGGAAGGAACTTTGAGAAATCTGCTCCATCTCTCTGCCCTAAGCAACATCAACTATATCTTAATTGTAACAGCCCTTCAAGGAGGTTCCTAATTGGCTTGTTCTTATCACAGTCTTTGAGCTACTGCAATCCAGCCTGAAAAGAAGTTTCATGCTTCTTACTGTCAGAGAGGAAATGTGATTCATTGTGATGAATTATAGATTCCTGTAATTAATTGCCCTTCTTAGGAACTTTTAGTTTCTATGACATTGTTTTGTCTACTGGTTGTGCACTTCCCTGCAGTAGATAATGTTGATTGTGTACTTTCTTGTAGTAGATAATGCTGCATTCGCAATCTCTAAAAACTTCAACTAGCCTCACAAATAGGGTAAAGTAAAATATAGGAAGATTTCAGCTTTTTATCTCCAGATAGGATAAATTGAAGATTCTATAAAAATGCTGCAAGCAGCTGTCATGGAGCAGGTATAGCTGTGGAGTCAGATAGTTCACATCCCTTAAAAATACAGTTTTGTTAACTGCCCAAGAAGTKAAGCCTCCTAGAGCACTTTCATAAGTGAAAGAGGTTGGAGTGGTCTTATATAAGTGCTAGTAATTCTTGAGAWCAGTTTATACACTTTGGAATAGAAATAATTTTAATTGCCCCTTCCTTTTCTTGTATACAGGTTATACTTGACTCCATAAAAAATCTACCTGGAGGTGTGATTTACATGGGGCACTGCCCAGCCAAAATGAATGCATTTCTTGTAAAGCTTTGTGAGATTTGGGAGAGAACATCCCATCCTTGGTAGGGCACAAGATCAGTTCCTGCAGAAAGTTGCCTGAACACTCAGGTTAGATGATTGATGGYACCAACACAATTTGAAGTTCAGGTACAGAAGGGACAGAAGCCTATAGCTCTTCCACATTCAAAAAATGAGCTTGTTTTGGGAGAATGAAAGAAGGTTTAAGAAGGCCAGGTATGGAGTGGTAGTAATGCAGAGAAAAAAAAAAATTATTCTTGACTTTCAGTTTGTTCAAAACAGAAATTAGTCCTAACACCCTGTTGCCTATCTTTCTCTTTCTCTCTGGGAGTGCCCAGTGTTTGCCTGCATCAGATTTTCTCAAAGCTCATACAACTATATTTATGAGTTACTGTTTCATCACTATTGACAAACAAATTCAATCGTCCTGAAGCTTTCCAAGCTAATTTTTATTGCTTTCTATTGCTGCAGTCCTCTCCTCCTAAGTATGAATGTGTACCACAGTAAATAGTTTTCTCTGTTTTCTAGGACACCTAGGTGCTGGTCCCAGGATGCCAGGATCAGGTTTGATCAGGTCATCTTCTAAAAATTCCTGTCTTCAGTCATAGAGTAAGTTTGCATTTCTGTAGCCTCTTTCTCCCGAGGTTCTCAGAGCACCATGTTGACCCTGAGCAGAGCRTTTCATCAGCATCTGGGGTGAAAGCAGGGATCATTGTTCCCACTGCACRGAAGAAAAGACAGTGCTGGGGTGGTGCAAACTTGAACCCTCAATGAACAATCTTCTCAAATAGCAAGCCTGCCTGTCTTTTCATATGCATTGTGGTAAGGAAGACCTACTTTTGAGGGAAAATCCTGTATCCTCTACTGCTACACTTAGGTTTGAAATTCACCTTTCCTGGCCTTGGTCTCTAATGCTGAAGTGTCTAGTTTCATCTGGTCATCCAGGACACAGCTCACTTGAGACACCTTGTAGATCCCCCTGGCCTTCACTAGGTCCACAAAGGTATGGGTCTCTCGTAGGTCCTGTTCCATAGCTACCAAGATGGCTGTGTTATCTTTGATACCCAAAGGCATCTCAAAGGGAACTAAAGTCTCCACTGAGACAAATAAATCTGCCCCTAGATTCTGTGGTCCATGTGAAAAGATTCACAGCTACATTAGGCACCTGCGACAAGATGCATCATCCTCCAGAGGTGCTGATCTGCCTCCACTGACTGTGGAGGCAGCCTAATTGATTAGCCTAAATGGAAAACCTACCTTTCCAGGGGCTAACTTTAGGGGAACTGATTCCCACCTTTTAAAGATACCCACCTTCAGGAGTGACAGCTGACTAGATTAGAACTCARACTGCGAGCGCCTTATTCCTTCTCCTGCTGTAAACTTGCTCTGGGATATTCTGTATGTCCTTTCATGCTCCTCTTCCCTAGGGGCAGCAACACTTCCTTTGTTGTTTTTGTTGTCAATTTAGACCGTGAGCTGTTTGGGGCAGGGACTCTCCTTTTGCATGTCTGTAGAGCACATAACACAGCTGGACTCTGACCATGGTTGGGCCTATAACACAAAGAGTAAATAATAATAATAATATGCATTAGCTCTTGAGTAGGAGAATTAGGGGTTAGCTTATATGTAAGCACTATGCATAGTGTAATGATTTCCTCGTGCTTAATGCAACTGGGTCTTTCCATTATTAATAAAGAAGCAGGCAAACTAATGTTTGATCTACAAGGCTAATTCTAGTTTTTGGAGACATCAAACAGCTGCTTTTTTTTTCTTGGCAAATGCACACGTTATAAGCAAATCTGAAATTACCAGGTTCACAAGTTGAGTTTCATGCAGAAAGAGTTTACTTTGATGCCAGAGAACCTGGCTCCTTTCCATTTACAGTAAATGAGGAAGAAAATTGATTTGCAGCAGCAGGAGGGGTGTCAAACCTTTATTTCTGCTCAGGACATGTATGCACTGCTAACCAGGAAGATAATTAACCTAAATTAACCTTCTACCTTAAGATGAGTCATAGTTTGGGAAGGGGGAGGGAGATGGAGAGGGTGTAGGGAGGAGTATAGTGCTTTAGAACTGTATGGACATGTCCCTTGCATTTCCAAGTAAAAATGATGGGCCCATCTAGCACCTGATTGTATTTAAATGGAAATTCTGAACAGGCATTTTGACCTTGTGGAGGCAAGAAAATATTGTGGTTTAAATTAGAGCTGGATTATGAATTCCACAGGGAACTATGCCTGCAAAGGAGGGAAAAAACAGTTGTATTTTCAGGTCCTGCTGAAGCCACCGGGTTAGTCCCCAGCACCAAGGAAGCACTGTGTGTTGTGGCTATAAAAGTGACAGAGTAGGGCCCAGACTATCCCCAAAATTCCCTGCTCAGAGCTCCTTCTCATCCTCTTTGGCAGTATTTATTGCCACAATGATGTCCTCCATCCATTCATGTAGCCTACACTCATCTGGTTCCCCAATCTCATCACCAAGCAGCAGGCATAAGTTGCAGTTGATGAATCTGACCAGCCATCAACACCAACCATTCTTTAACGAGGATGAAAAACTGTCATTTCAGACTGACAASTGTTTGGTCAACCACCAAGCTCAACCTGCCATGTTAATTGTGTATTTTGCGTAATCCTCAGCAACGGTTTCTCTGTGGGTCATGCTAGAGAGAAGTTAAGTATGACTACTTCACAGTTGCTTCACCATGAGACACTACTCAAACTAAGGGGACAAAAACAAAGCTAGATTTTTTTTTCATCCAAGGAGCCTAATAGATTCAGATGCCCAAATGCCTCCAAAATAGCTACCACAGAAAATCAGAGTCCCTGGCTGTACTTGGAAAACCTATCCATGAGACAGGCAGAGTCACTCAGCTGGGTGGAGGTTGCACTTGGCTCCGTAGGGCTGGGGGCCCAGCTCAGGTCCTGATGGGAACAGCTCGGGGTTCCATCAGGATTTGGCTCTACTCTCTGCCTCTCAGCAGCGAACACAACCTTCATCTCAACAGGGCTGTGCAGAAATCACCCAGCATAACCTGTGTTCCCACTAGTTATTACACAGCCCACAAAATTGCCTGCCTTCTGTCAATATCATTCAGAGTACTGCAGAGAAAACATCCATTTCAGGGAAAAAATCTCAGCTAAAGGCACAAAAGCTGCATGTGGAATAGAAAAAAAATGGTATTATGGCCTTGCAACTGAGCTTGGACCTCATAGGGGTCTATAGCTCGGTTCCTAGCTCCAGCATAGACAACCTGCCTGCCTTCAGTGTGTTGCCCATGCTCCCTTTGGTCTGTGCAGTGGGGACAATCCATCCTGAGGTTGCAAGGGCACTTGGGTAGTGAGGGGTGAGTTAGTTGTTCAACAGGATGAGTAATCAAGCCTCTGCCTTTCCGGCGCTTTTATTCCACTATCTGTGAAGTGGGACAAGCGATCACAGTGAGGCAATATAGTTTTGACTCAACTGCAATATTTTATGGCAGATTTTACATTGATTTTAACAAAAAGTCTTCCTTGGGGGGAAAAACTCCCCCRAAGTCAAAGCACCTTGTTTCCTTCCACTTCCTCCGTTGGTGCTTCTTACTTTAAAAAACATACATATTAAGTAATTAAATTGTTCAGTGAGAGTTTAGAAGGAACACAGAATGGATCATTTGGGGATCAAATACAGCATTCCATTCATCTTGAAGCAAAATGGTTTTGACGTTTTTTTGGTTCTCTGAACAATCTGGGAAGCTAGTGAACCAAAAAGAGCAGTTGCAGGCACCACCCTCAATCTGCCCAGCTCTGACACTGATAGCCAAGAAGTCTGATGTTGGAGCTAACACATCCTGCATCTCTGTTTATCTACCTAGACAGACGCAGCAGATGTGTTTGCTGTGAGTGGCCGTCATGTGCTACGCCCAAGCTCAGCAGCTAGCYTAGCCCTGGCACAACACGACACTAATATATCTGCATTGCTTCCAAACKTCTAAATCGCTTCTGGACTCTAGCCAGCTCCAAATGTGGACAGAAGAGCCTGGAGCTGTTTCCCCTTATCCTCACAGAGCCACTCAAGTTGTTGGTCTTCCAGCTTCAGGAACATAATGCTGGAGAGAAAGGGAGGGAAAATAACACTTTCATGATCATCTTATAGCTCACTGTGTGTCAGTCYTTCCTCTACCTCAGTAACTTTTAAAGTCATTGGCCAGGTTCAGCTAAATCCACYGTCAGATTAGTAGCCATAGTGATATCAGTCACTGCACGTTCTGGTAGACCTATACAGGGTCTGTAAGCAACGTGCTGTATGCACTTCAGAGCAAACCCAAGCCCCAAGCTCGGTCCTCCCTCCTCCAAAGACAAACTCATACAGGGTTTCTTTTGAAGTCTGAATGTCTGTTCCTGGGCCAATAAAGTCCTGCAATTTCCCAGCAAGAAGGTAAAGGTAGTGAAAGGTGCTAGCCAGCATCTCCTTGTGAAGTGCAATTAGCAGCTAGGTGAAAGGAGAAAGTGTTGGCAGAACAAGGGGAGGGGATGGCTGTCTCGCTTGAACTGGGCCAGATGGGCCTGGCATGAGCCCCAACACCAGGGCTAGAGACAATCTGGCAAGCCAGTCCCAGGCCGTGGAACTCTGAAGGAGGGAGCAGAGCTTCTTTACACCGTATCTCATCCTGCCAGTGACACTTGGAGAGGGACGGACGACCGACAGAGGAGAGGACCTGCTTCAGAGACTCCAGCAAGGGAACTATTCAATCTGCCTTAGAGAGTGGAGCCATCATAATCTTCTGTAGTCTGGTGAGTTGGGTTTTGCATAAGAACGGTTTTACAATCAGCCCTAAACGCATCTCCAGCTACTAACCGGGAAAAGACATCCATAGGCGGCAAGACCTATAGTTTTTGGACTTTCCTGACGGTTTCTTTGTCTCCAAAACATCCAAGGATGTGACTGTGAAGGAAAATAGAGCGGGCCCARCTCTACTTCAGAAACAGGTAATTTTCCCATGTAGTCATGTCTCTATGCAAAGAAGAAGTAAGGAGGATAGAAAGGCCACAACATAGTCTCTGGTATGTAATCCTCCAAACTGGATYCAAACACTGGAAAGGGTAAGAGTTTCGGTATTGACTTGGTAACAAATCCTAAGCAAGACAGCCTTCTGGGACCACCACAGTTGCCTCAATCTTATCTCACCTTTCGACGAAGTTGATGTCAGGTAAACAGGACAACCCAAGGACTTTCATAGAATCAGATTCAACACCTTCTACCACAAAGCCCTACATTTTGGCCAGGGATTCCTATTAATACCAAGTCAACTGGCCATTTTGTATACCTTACAACATGCTGCAGAAGCAACCAAACTCAGCACTGATCTTAATCTCATTGATCACTCACTCTACACCAGTCAGCATCGCACATATATAGTAGTCCTTATATCAGGCTATTGGTTGGGAAGTATCTGTCTTTTTTCAGRACTGACATGGACCAAGCACGCGAGAAATCTGGAGTTTGCACATCTGTTTCTATCAACAGACAGTTCACTTGTACAAACACATCCAGTCTAAGGGCAAGGCAAATCCTTTTCAATATTAAGCCAATTAAAGACAGGGGAAAAGGTTGAGGACTGGCTAGAAGCCAATGAGGTTTGCAAAACAGTGGAATCTAATAAAAATAATTGAAATATTTAAAGGCAGTTGCTTCATTTTATAAAGAAGCACCTGCAATGATTACCCAAAACATTTGCAGGTGGAAAAAGGGTTGAGCACGTCATTGGTGTTAATATCAYTTTTGCTTAGAGGGCAAATTAGGCATTGTAATTGTGAAGAATCACTGGAGCTATTTCGGTAATGGAATGACTCTGATAATGAAGGATGACTTCTTTAGATCCCTTCTAGTATGTTAGCCTACAAAGCCAAGGCTTGAGTATATTAAAAACCTAACATCAAGGTAAACGGTGTTCTCTGCAGCCAGGTACCATATATCAAGGATCATTTACCTGCTTTAGTCTGTTAACGTCTTGAGAAAATGGAGAATAATTCACCTAAAAGCCCTACAGCCAATCCTTCAGCTGATATAATTCAGCCTATTTCCACTGACTTCCACACAAAGCTGCCATTTCACGCCAGCTGAGCATCTGGCCTTCTGGATTTTAGTTTAGGTGCTGATTCATCACTTCCTAACGTTTGGCTGGATCCCAGCGCATTAAGGTGCAGCTTCAAAGTGCAGCAAACAAAGGRTAGAAATAAACACATCATTCAGCAAGCAAGGAACAATGTGTGTCCATGTCTTCTTTGGGGCAGTCTTCAGATGGAGCTACGCTAGCAATCTGTCCTTCAGCTTCAGTATCAGGCTGCTACTAAACTTACTGGAGACARAATCAAGCATTATCTTTAAAAATAAATGCACCTAAGCATGTAAAACCAAGTCTTGTATTCCTGGATTCCCTAGTGGGTGCAGCTACCCTTCTGGACCTGATCCAAGGCCTACTGAAGTCAGTGGAAGAACACTCCAGTTTCCATAGAATTTAGACAAATAACTGTTAAAAATTATTTCAAGAGACAGCAAGAAAGAGAAATGATCCTCTGACTGTGCTTCACATGGTCATAAGGCAGTTTCTTGACACTGAAAAAAAGATGCACTGAAGAGCCTGGGACACAGAAAATTGCAGGCCCATTTGGAGGCATCACAGGGTCAGATGGCTTTAAAAAGTTAATTTGTGGGAGAGTAGTGAGATGTTGTTCACTGCCTTGATTTGAAAGCAAAAGGGGAAGATCTCGAGAAAAACTGAGGCTCATCAGGGATACTGATTCTGAGTCCTGCTGGCAACRGCTATATTGTCTCCTTTCATCTTCTCTCTCAACTATGTTTGAAAGTGATCTCAGATATGCCATGTGGCTTGAGACACAGCACCCACACTATCTCAAAGGCAGGGCTCAGGTTGGAGCCAAGCTTCTTTTTTCACCTGAAGTTTGGGAAGACRGATAGGTCACTCCAGGCTTGAAGCCAGCAGTTAGCAAGCAGACCATACAGATGGTCAGGAATTTTGGAATTGAGAACAAACTATGTCAATGGTAAAAWGCACCCTGCAAAGGCTGCAGACGTCTATTGATGACACCAGGAGAACAAACATACCAGACATGAAGTTGAGACTCCCCACACAGAGTCTGATGAGACCTTTCAGTGTAYAGCTGCCATTTTCCAGAGAGAACTCAGCCCATTTTTCCATCCTATTCTATATATACTCTYTAAGGCAACTTCCATTTTTGGAAAGGAATGAGTAAAAGGGAAAACTCTTTTGTTTTTCCTGTCAGGGAGGAACTTCAGCCTTAACAGAGGGYGTACAAAGTGGAAAAGACTTTTCATGTAGAGGATGGAAAACACTTTTCATATAGGATTCATCTGGCCAAGTGCAGGTACATGAAATGCAGCCATCTGCATCTCAGTTACTTCTCAGGGGCCATGGAGATGAGATCAGTAGTAAGCAGAGAACAATTTGTGTCATCCTAAGGCAGACACCTAAAATATCTATTTTTTCCCCATTGAGGAGCTTAGGTGGATGGGTGCAAATGACCCCAGTTGAGTTTGCTGTTTGAGTTCCCACTGTAGTCAACAGAAATCTGGTCAGTATAGTCAGTGCAGAGGTGCTGAGCCAAACAAAATCCAAACTGCAAAATCTATAGTCAGCCAATCTACAGTCAAAGCCTCTCTTTGAGCCATTCACCACTTTAAGCACATCTGAAGACCAGTCAAGTCCAAAGGATCTAACCACTTTCAGGGAAGGACCTAGTCATGTCTCCTCTGCAACAGTTCCCRTCATTCCCCATCCTGTTGAAGTGGCTTTGTACTTTTCTCAACACTCAACAGCATGACTTGTTTGTCTGCTAAATGTTTATCCTAATACAACCATTTGTTAGGGTGATGGGGTGGGGATAGCTGGGATCAAATAGTACCCAAAGACATGAAGGTCTGGACCAAAACTAAAATAAACCAGTCTAGAGTTTGAGAAAAAACAGACTCCCTCATGAGACCGTAGATGCTTCCTGATTAACACTCAGCATGACAGCAAGGATTTCCCTCAGGTGTTTGAGCAGGGACCAGGGCAATTAAGATATGGAGTGATTTGAGTAGACTAAGGAAAGCAGACGGGACAGAAGTTATCTGAAAATCTCCATTCCTACTCCAGATAAAAAGATTAAATCTTGACCAAATGTTCAAACTAAGGCCTACTCAACTACTCAAACYAATTGAGTAAATCCAATTATCACAACCTCTTCATCTGGTAACCCTTGCCATACATGTGTGCTCATGTTTTTGTAGTCACCGAAAGCCTCTGCTGCAGCCCCCTCTGCTAAAACCTGCCCAAGCACAGTAGAAGTCACCTTGGGTTTTAGCCCAGTTAGAGGCATCTAGCACCATTTAAGATTGTYTAGGGTATTCCATGCAACTCCAGCTTTCCGGCCAGCAAGGTATGGGTGTCCCAGAAGTCCTGTCATACCTGAGAGTCCCATATGTGCAGCTTGAATATTCAGAGGTTCTTCAAGTGGTGCTACCCAACCCTATTTAAGTAATTGAATCATGCCCCTATTCRCACATCTTCAGAGGCATTTAGACACTTTGAGGCACTTTTGTTTGCCTAAACAGAGGAGTCTCGTATCATTGGGCTGTCGCTTGACCTCCAGGCCCCTCTCCAGAAGTGCATGAATCTCCTATTAGCTCTTCACCTGCAGGACACAGGTCCATATCTGCAAGTCCTGAGCAGACATGTTGGACACACTAGGATGTCTGATATGTCATTAAGTTACTACATTTAGACAGCTGGATCCTAATGGCAGAGACTGTTTAGCTAGAGATTAAAAAACCCTAAATTTAGGCTTTTGAAGGTCATGACCCCAAATGAGTTTGCTGTCTGAACTCCCACTCTAGTCAACAGAAATCTAGTCAATAGAGTCAATGCAGCTGCAGAGCCAAACAAACGTGGCATCTGCTGAAAGGTGAGCTGAATCGGTGGCATCTAGCCACTGTGTTGAGATCACCACTGACTATAATAAGAGTTTAGAGCACACAAAGGAACATCGACATATGAACACCTATATTTAAGTGCAGGCACCTCTGCAAGCTGCACAACATCTTTAATTCCCATTAACTTTGCTTGAGCTCCTCAAAACCTTTGGAGGGGTAAGCTGTCCTACAAGGAGCATAACAAATGAGAATTAAAGAGCATTTGCATAATATTTGCCTCAAAATAGAGAAGTTTCTTCATACCTCTGGCAATGGCTAGTAGTCTTCCTCTACTGAAGAAGCAGATTACACAAATCCTGCCATCTGAGGACTGCAAATTCCTATAGAAGGAAGAATATTTCAGAGATATTTTAAGATTTTGTACTCTTGTTTATCAGTATAACAACTGAGTCATGAAGGGTTTCAAAGATGTTAGGATTTAGCTACAATTTAGGGCCCTAATTCCTGCTGATTTCAATAGCCAAAGAATGAGCTTTTCTACTATAGCTAGGCATGTGTCTCATCTGTATTGGTTGCCATATAAGTGAAAAGTTGGATGCATCCTTTGCTTTGAAGAGCTGAGCCTTGGTGACCATGGATGAGTGCAGACGGGTAACTAAGCCTGGTGTTTAACCACTTTGGGGGATATAGCTATCACATTAAACAAACTTTCCCAGATATCTGTAGATTCCTTCCAAAATGTTGCATGGCAGTATASGACAAGGCTCTATAATAACAGAAGTCTCTTTAATCTGACACACAGAACTGAACATTGCATGATTCAAGAACTAAAAGCTGAAGCTAGTATGTTGGATTACTTTCAGTTGACTAAATGTGGCRGACTTCTGCCTGACCTAATCTCATTCAGGTCCCTTTATAGTCAGTGGAGATCTTGTCAGCTTAGTCACTGGAGCTATGGGATGCATTCATTCTATCCTAAAGCAGGTATCTAAAATAGAACAGATGACTCCTGCCAGCAGCCTGGGTTAGAAATAAAACATACATTTTCAACCYAGAGTAGAATTAATTTACTCGCTAATGAGACAGAGTCATTAAATCTAAAATGTCTTTTTTTTCCAGAAGCCTTTTGGCTTGATATTTAAATCTTGCCCCTGAAATCATTGGGTGGAATTCTCTGGCTTGTATGATGCCGAGGGTCAGAGCACATCATCATTTATGTTGTTACCTCCCAGTTTTAGGAGCCTAGGAATTTATTGTTTTATTGTTCTATTCTTGAATCTTACATCTCAGAGAGTGATTGCCAAAAAAGGTGCAGCCATGGGTGGCAAAGGGATCAAGACACATCCCCTGCTAGGTTTCTTCTGCAGATTTAGTTTATTAGGTTCTGGATATGAGAAGAGGCAGATGTGCCTAGCTACTGAAGGAAAGTTTGTCGCTGGACATTTTCCCCAGTTTTAGCAAGTTGAGGCCTTTGGGGGAGTTTTGGATAACATCTAATTATTCACAACCTTTTGCCTCGCACAGCTATGCCTCATCCCCTCCAAACAAAGCCTACTGAAGCCTGTTGTTTCTGCAGCACCGAGAAGTGTTGGATCAGGCTCACAAACCTGAACACTGTTAAGAAAAAATGCTACCAATATCAGCATTCTCCACTCACTTGCATCTACTTTGCATTTTAAACACCAGTAAATGACTGCCCAAGGGAACAGGGAATCAGACCCGTCAGTGTGGGTATACTTCAGCAACCCAGACCCCAGGAATTCTGGAAGTTCACCAGCCCTAAGKATTATTAATACATATTGAAAAATAGCTGGAAATCTACCCAGTATTGTTAAAGAATCATTTAATTATTATTAACTGAGTCACAGAGAGCAGGCAGGCAAGTTTATGAAACCGATACACTGAGTAACCACAGWCTCTAGACAAGGAGATTGCTGTATACCAAAGTTCGTAATTAAATTTTGGCTCCAACAGCCCAAGGGTAGGTGCTCCAGCCTGACACGTTCAGCAAGTGCCCTCTGCTGAACTCCAGACCAAGCAGCAATCACGTCTTCTGTGTCCAGCCTGYTAACCTCTTCAAGACAAAGCTGGCCATGCAACGGCATCCTTCCAGGATGACTTCCAGGTGACTGCCAATTGCAGCAGTCACTTCCCATATGATTTCTCGGCAAGAGCAATTATTCAGGAAAACAATATTAAGTTACACCCCATGCCACCACAGCTTGATTAGACTTGAAACAAGGGTGCAGCTCTGAAAAGTTCRTTGCTCTTTCCTGTCCCATTCCCACCAGCTCTCTTTGGTGACTGGGAAATGTCCATCTTCACTGTTTAGCTCATGATGACTAAAGCAGGTGGAGCACACACCATGAGGAGATATGATGTGAGAGAAATGAGCGCAATTAAATAACATAGCTTTCAACACTCAGCTTTCAAGGCCTCATTTAGCTAATTAAGCAAGCCACGTATTCCCCTGTGGTGTTTCCAGTGCCCTCAAGAGGAGTCTCAAGATCAAATCTGCTGCTGACCGTTCATAACGCCTAGCCACAGGAGCTCACCTACAGAGGAGTAGGTTTCCCTAGCTGAGAAGTCTCTGGAGGAGACAAATGAGCAATGCTCACATTGCCATGGTGTTCTCCAGGAAACTCTCAAAAGCAATGAGGGCACCTACTGACCAGACTCAAACCCACCAAAATATCTCCTTTTCCTTAGCTCTCTCCCTCAATACACATGTATAATAAGACAGCGTCCTAGACCTCTAGGCAAGTCATCAAGGGACATAAGTGTTTTCCGGGCTATTGTTGAGTGACTCTGGACAAGATGGTCTCCATGCTTCTTGCTCCACTAACTCCCTTGTCTTTTTTGGCTGCCGAGTAGTCAAAGCAGGAGTCATCTCTCATGAGGCCTCCATGTGGGACCTAGCATGGCAGGGCCTCTAGGCACTCTTATAATGCAAACAGAAAGATTACATCAAGCCTGGCCTCTCTTTCAATGCTGTGGGCAGCAAAAGAGTGTAGTGTTTGCCTCTTATCTGCAGTCTTGGGGGACTGGTCCAACATATTAACTTAAACTGCTGTCAATGTCAGTTTACACTAGGAAGCTCAGGTTATAAAATGTGTTGGCTCAGGAGCAAGATTGGTCCTGCTAAGYCATCCTGCTGCTGAGCTGGGGGCTCATGGAGAGAGGAGGCAGAGGGACCGTGTGAGGCAGTCACAGTTCTGGCAACCATGAATACCCAGGCAGGAGTCATAATTCAGCAGGATTTAAGCCAAAGAATGTGGGAGTGCTGGAGACATGCCTGTCATGGGCTTGTGGTCCTGCAGACACCTGCAGAGCTGCTCAGAGTCACATTCAGAGCAATTTTTTAAAACCTTGTGGGGAATCAAAAAGTTAGAGGAGAGAAAACATGTCAGATGATAAGCTAATTTTAAATGAAACCCCGTAYTTTCACATTAAGAAACATCAAAAAAAATGTAAGAACGTAAGAAATGCTCTGCTGATTCAGGCCAGTAGTTTGTCTAGCTCAGTCTGTGACCGTGGCAAAAGGAGACACTCTCCACAGGTGACATATGAGCCGGGCTACTTTCTGCAGTCTTTCACCTTGAACTGTCCCAGCATCCACAGCCACCACATGAGGATGCTGGATGACGCACCTCCACCTGCTCCTCTTTGTCTCTGTTGTTGGAATGAGTTGTCCACGAATTTGTCTAACTGCTTTTTGAACCTGATGATACTATCTGCATTGACAATCTCCCCAGTAACAAATTGCAGAAGCTCATCAAAGATTTTCTTAGTATTTATGAAACAAAATTCAAGAGAACTTCTAAGTGAAAGGCAGAAGTCAGCTCCAGACACCCACAGGCAGGATGTCACCAACTGTCGGTGCTCCYGCCACGGTTGGTGAGATCTGCAGTGCAGTTCAGTGCCCTCAGGCCTTTTTCAAGCAAGATGCCTTGGGCTGCAGCTGCAGAGGGCACCAGCTTCCTCCAGCTCGTGCCCCAGGTCCACCAGCTCCATTCGGGGCACCACAGTCCCACAGGAYCGTCCATCAACTATCCACAGTGTGAGCAGTGCAACTGAGCGCCCTGGGCAGTGAGTCCTGGAGAGTGGTRCAGGTTATCCTGCTGCAGGCCCACCTATGCATTCAGTTGGTCACTCTGCAGGCTCCCACAACCAGATTGCCACTGATTATCAGRACATCTCAGAACTAAGTTTGCATGGTGACACCTGCAACGTAGACRTCTAAATGTAGGTATCTGAGTCTAGTGTTGAATTAAAGCCAGGAAACATGTTTTAATTAAAAGCAAGAACTTTTGAAATTAAGCCAAAACAACATTTTGCTTTTCAGATATTGCTTTCTYTTGGTTATTTTTAAAGAAGGAGATTAAAAGAAGATCATAGGATCATAGGATAATTTAGGTTGAAAGGAAGCTCAGGAGGTCTCTAGTCCCACTGCCTGCTGAAGCAAGATCAGCTGTGAGGTCAGACCAGACTGCTTTCATTACAAAATCACAAGAAATGTCCAGTACTGAGAAGCCTGGTTTGGTTACCAAAGCTTTTGGCAAATATTTCATCCAGATGTAAGAGGGAGCCCCGAATGTGCATGCAATAGTAACACTAGATAACTGTCTATAACCACAGTAAMAACTGTCTACAAGTGAGAAAGGAAAAGGAAGGAATCAGAAAACACCCATAAGCAGGAAGAGCAGGACTAAAGCCAGAGTGAAGTAACGACCACCACGTTTCAGCAGAGAATTGGATGCATGAGCATGGTAGCTGCAATCTGAGTGACATAGGCTGGAGATCCCATGTGAAACATCTTCACATTTCTGAAAGTTAAAGATAGTAAATTTTGTACATTTAGGATTACATTCCAGGGAGAGAAATTCCTACAGGCCTCATCTCACAACAAAGGAGGAACTGATCCAAATGGTCAAATAGCAGCATTCTTGRTATGAGAGTTTACATGGGTCAATATGTGTTCACCGTGAACTATTAAAGACTATTTTAACTTACCGATTAAAAAATCTACAACATTTGTCATTAAGAAGAGAGATCGTATTAGCTTTTTTTAAGGCAGATTAAGAAGGAAGGTAAAAGAAGCATTTAAGACAAGAAATAAAACAATGAATGAGTAGTTGCATTAGAATAGAACTATATAACACATAGAAAAAGAGAAAAATGTTGTAGGCACTAGAACTCAGAAGAACTGGAGAAAATCAATAAGGGAATAAAAGGGACTTGAGGAAGTATTTATAGGAGCAGAGTTAAGGTTGAAAAGAAGGTGCTTTTCTTGTACAAGGAACAAAAGAAACTATGATGAGAGCATTAATTTGTTACTCCAGGGACGTGGTAGAACCAAGGATAATAACTGAGAAAAGCCACGTACATTCAATAAAACGCTTCAGTTCTGCATTTTGGGAAAAAGCTGCACAAGCTACTTCTACCACACACTGCTGATGATCACACTTATGGCTCTAACCATAAGTAAGCAAGATGGTAATTAGCATCTCCCACAGCTAGCCATTAATAAATCTGCAGATTCAGATCATTTACATCCAGGAGTTTTAAAAGAGTTGGCCAAGAAGGAACTGGAACATATTCAAAAGTCTTTGAACCTCAGGGAAGTTCTAGAGGAGTAGAAGAAAATTAATGTTCTGCTGGTATTTTAAATGAGGAGACAGAACAACACGGGTTCTAGACTGCCAACTTGCCAATAATCCCAGAAAAATAATGGAATAGTTAATATGAGATTTGTTTATTATGGAATCAAAAGAAGGTAATATAATTGCTGCCAATCAACTTAGGCTTATGAAAAATAGATCTTGTCAAATTAATTTGATGCATTTTCTGATAACAGTACAAGTGTGGTTAATAAGGGGAAGAGTGCTGATGTAATTTTACTTAAATTTTCCTCAAGGCAACTGCCTGGGTACTGCGTGATATTTTGATTAAGAAACTGGAGTACCAAACATGGCATAAATTAAAGGGATTAAAAAACTGGCTAACATAGGTCTTGAAGCATAACTCTAWATAAGGGATCATCGTCAAATGGGTGCGTTCCTAGTCAGGTCCCATGGGGAATGGTTCTTCAATACCCATTTTCACATTTTCTCTGTGGCCTGGACAAAAAAATAAAATAAAATAAAATAAATGATTGCTGGTGACAACACAAGGTCTACCAGATCGATATGTAAAGAAAAGGCTGAGGTCAATGATGTAGAGCAAAAGCACTCTCTTAACAAGCTGAGTGCAAGCAGCTAACGAGCAAAAGACRAGGGACAAATGTAAGGGTAGATGTGCAGAAGCAAAGAATGTGTCCATATTCCCACTCCTGGGAAGCAGAAATGCTGGATGAGACTTGGGCATCACAGCAGGCAACCAGCAGTAGATTATCTTGCAACCGGGTTTTGTTGATAAAAGGTCTCGTGATCTCCTAGGAAGCTGGAAGGGAGGCATGTCGAATTTACAGAATGTCCTCATTGCCCCAGAGTTCACTCAGTTGGCTAAGTTACCCAGCTGATTTCCCTAGGTTGCTTCCGTAGCTAGTGGAGAGCAGGAGATACTCTTGCTGAGCAGGATTCAAAACAGTCTGAGAGARGTGTTGAGTATCCCATTCTCTCCTCTAAGGGAGCAAAAGGACAKGAATCAGCCAAGTCCTCCAGCTGAACCTGACAGACTGAAAGGTGTTTGGAGCGAAACTCTTCATCCCATGCTCTTCCTCCTAGATTTGACAAGAGGACACTGCTTCTGAAATACAGGCAGGCATAATCCCAACGGGATGGTTGTTAAACCAGAGTCCTGGAAAGACTCTTTGTTAAACCAAARAGTCTTTTCCTGTTGGAAAAGAATCCTGGGAATGGAGACAAGGCTGGAAATCTTTACAGGAGCTTGGTCCACCAACTCAATGAACAGAAGGCTAAGAGCTTAATCAACCAGAGTCCATAAGGACCTTCCTYGGGAACAAAAGCAAAATAATAGAGAGTTTTTCAGTCTGTCATGTAAGCATACAAGATGTAAATGTCAGATATCAAAGCTAGACATATTCAGATACCAAACATCACACATCTTCACACTGAAATTGACTGACTGATGGAASAATTTAGCAGAGACTATAATGATTCACATCACACAGATCTTAGAAGGAAGGCCAAATGTTTTATCTAAAATATATTTTCTTGTTCCAGCAGGAAYTGTTCCAGTAGCCTCCTTCGGCCTTTCTTACACAGGAGACCTGGGACAGTGATCTCAGTCCTTCCTTCTGGCCATTTAAATTCTGTCCCTAAACTGAGGCAGAGAATGGGGAGGAACRTCCATGGAGGATGATGGAAACCTCATCACGTGAGTCACTTCCAGCCCAACTAGACATTCATGCTGCAWCTGCCATGCAGGAATCAGTGGTGGGTAAGTTAGAGACCAAAGTTATGTCTGAAGATCACGAGACTTCTCACTCACATCCTAGAAGTTCTCTCCTCCTTTCTGTCAGCAGAGTTTTCTTTGTACTCTTTCCCGTTTTCTCTCCTCCTCCTTTTTGCTCTAGATGTSCATCTATACACACAAACACAGCTTATTACACCTGTTCATTTCTGGAGGAAAGAGCTAAGTCTTATTAACATAGTATTACCAGAGGCCCTACCACAGGCGGATTTGGTCACACACTTCTGTTGGGAATGAGGTCTGCCACCCACTTGCCAGTCTGCCATGTCTGTTCAGCCTCATCTTGGAGGCTTGCTGCTGCATAGCACAGTCCTGTCTGGTCCTCTACTTCGTTCTCTTTTGGACTTGTCTTGTGCATCTAAACAATTCTTGACTTTGTAGCCCTTCTATTTCGTCAGGTTTAGCAGCTGGCATCAGAAAAGGCCTCTGCATCTCAGCTCCTCTCTCACACCAGCTATGAGAACAGAGGAGTCTGGGTGAAGTGAGAACACAGCCTCAACTTAAACCTCTCAATGGGAACTGGATTCAGGGATATTTTGTCGTATCACTGTGATATTTAGAAGTGTCCTTATTTTTGTACTTAAAAGTACATAGAAGCTCTAAAGGAATTCAAACTCAGGACCAAATCTATCAGAGAGAGAAATATATCAAAATCAAAGAAAGTCTACAGGAGAAGCATCTGGAGCAAGGGACATTCCCCATCCCAGCATACGCCATCCTAACCTCTTCCTATCTCTTTCCCACCAAGCATTTCTCCTTTGCAGTTTGCTTGTACAGGACCTAGCACAAGGGACCTTTTCTTGGTCTGGAGCTGGATCCTTTCATGTATTGAATAGGAATCAATTCATTCTTGTTGTGAAAAACATCCACTAACCATCTGCACAACTGGTATTGGAGCATGTTGCCCCTGCCAGCCTTCTCCTCCTAGGGCAGCAGAGCTAGTTGACTGTGATGGTGTCCATCTGAAGCAAGAAAAGGCCACGTCGATTCATGCTGGACACAGGCAGCACCTGCAGCAGTGGAACTATTGCCTTTCAGTCGAGGTAGTAGACAGCACAATATGAGGGGAGCAGCATCGCTSTCTTGTCCCACGACCCTACACACCAGGCACAACCAGTCGGTGAGACGACGTGGAGCCCCAGAGGCAGGCACGCAGGGCTGAGAGACTGTAAGTCGGTGGCTGCTCCTGCAGCATGCCTTGGCGTTTATTGAAGAATGCCTAATGAAATCTGCTCAGGAAAGCTATTTATAAAGATATTTATCATACAGATATCATGTAGACTAATCAGCTCCTAAGCCAACACCATAATCTCTTCACATGTCAGAGCAGTGCACAGATGGTTCCAGGGAGAGGTCGGGGAACAGGAGATTAGAGCCAAGCCCAGCTCTCAGTCATGGCAGTGCAAAGCCACAGTGGGCTCAACGAAGCCAATTACACCACAGAAGTACCTATAAATCAGTCACAAATCAAATAAAGCAGAATGCATCGCTTACACGCTGTGGTTTCTACCACCCACAGCTGTGAGGATCACAGTCTGCTTGGATTCACACAGCATTTGCTCAACAMGCGGGAGACTTGCTCTGACTGCCAACGTGAGCAGTGCCAGGACTGGGATTCTTGTTATTTTTGCTAATGGCATTTTCTGCGATGCRGCCAGCTGCCTGCATTGCAGTTGCTCCTCCAGAGTCAGGACCCAGACCCACTGTAGCCCTCTGCTCCCTACCCCTTCTTCCATGCTGACTTCAGGTCATGCAATGGGATCACAAAGCTGTATAACCTCTGCCATAAAGCATGTATTTTTTATATGTAATATATATATATATATATATATATATACATATGTATATATATGTATGTATTCAGTGCTATTTCTAGAGGGATAGCTATGTACACAGAGCATAGACAGACACACATGCTATATAAGTAATTTGGTGCTGGCATGTGTCTATATGCACCTAATATATGCACATGTGGGATATTTATTTTTTCACATATCTGCACGAAGAGGTGTGTGTACAGTGCACAGTGGCACACCATCTGGTAGGTCTCAGACCATCCCATTTTGCAGGCGTGACTGCAAGTCACATGCAGTTTTCACCAGGTTCACCTGAACTTTTCATGCACCATGCTTTAATGCTCATGCCAACCACATCGCATCCTTTGTCCCATTCCGCACTTGCATTTCTCCTTTTCTGCCCAAAAGGAAGAGCTCAGCTCTGAGCTGTTGGTCTCAGTCGTGGGTTATGAGTCCATCTCCCATGCTGGCTTGGAGGACCTAGGGTTGCACAAACTTTTGTCTGTTATTTGCAGACCATCTTGGCAATAATGACATTGCTGCTAGATGGAGCAACAGAAAGCAGGATCATTTCACCCAGCTTCAGCTGGCARAAACATAGGTGTCATGTAGTCCAAAGATGTGTCAGGCAGTGTCCTGGAGAACTGTGTAGCTGTTTGCAAGCTCTCCCAAGGATGTAAGCCTGCCAGGAGGACACCAGCAGGCAGATGCCTGCTGTGGCTTAATTCAGCACCCTTCCCTCAAGTGGAAAATTCAGGGCATGTTGCAAGAGGATCTGGTTCGTCACAGCTAAATTCAACGTTTGCAAGCGAGGCACAGCTAGACATCTAGGGCCTCTCTCCCATCAATGTACCATTACATTCAGGGGGCAATTCATTGCCGTCTCTCTGAAAGACCTATTTTAAATGGGATGTGTCACCCTCTAGAGATGCTGATCTCTACCCACTCCCTCCAGAAAAGGCCAGAAGAGCAGCTAAAACTACCTGCCTCCCTTTAGGCAGAGTGAAATCAATCCTACCCAGTGTAAGTAACGTAACATCAGCTCCATCTGGCTGTAAACTACAGTTTATGGTAGAAAGGAAGAAACAGGGCAATGGAGTCAGCAAGAACAGTAATTACTAAGCAGTTGATGTAGATATTTAATATAAAGGTTAATTTTTCAAAATAGTCTACCTGCTTCAGCACCCTAGATTTCATATCCAAAGGTGACAAGGCCAAGATGGCAGTCAGAGTCAGGGATGCACCTTTGCTGGTCAGACCATAGGTTTCTACTCTGGTGCCTTTGGAAAATTTCACCCAAAATCRACTAAGAGAAGAAACATTTAAAACATGTAAACAAAGACTGTTCTTTGTTCCAGGAACACTTCTTAACTATCACAATGACATTCTTTTCTCAGACAAGAACTTTAGGCTGTCCTCAGCTTTAATTCTAAAGAGAAATCACATTTACACAAGGAAAAGTTACTATATGCAAGACCTTACTCCTAGCAAGGCAGCTGATGCAATAAATCTGTGCTTCAAATGTGTTTTCAAAAGAAGTAGAAGTTTGTTTAGTAATTTATAAGTGGGAACTGAGTCTTGTAAGAAAGTATGGGGGTTTGAGGAGCCAAGGGATGCGGAGAAGGGCAACGTACACTCACCATATCGTTTTCTGTAAGATCCTAATTCCTSTGGAACAGCCAGAGCTCAACATCAGAGCAGGTGATGGCAGGGTGGCTTTTGCTAAAGAAAATGCAGCACTTTTCTCAAGCGTCTGTGAAAAGCCACTGCCTCAAGATGTGATGTCATGATAACACTCCACCAAAACATCATCACCTTGCTGAAGAGAAATACCATGCCACTGCAGAAGGCAAATTTGTTCCTTTAAGCCCAAATCAGCTGACAGGAACAGCAAGGGAAGCCACGAGGTGCTTTGCAACACCTCCTGCCTAGCTGTGTTAGAGATGTAACCTGCTTTTCTACAGCTTTGCCCGACAGAGTTAGTCCCTTGTGGTACCATAATACTGGGCCACCCTGGAACACAGTCYCTGCTAGCTGACAGCCCTTTGAAGRGGTTGAGCCCATGGTTTATCTGTGAGRTTTCTCTAATGAGCTCTTAAACCTTCTAGCAGTGACACATTCCATCAGTAGATCAAGGTACCTAAATAAAGTTGACATAAGGCACGGCCTTTTAATTATCTAATTATTTTGTTTCAAGCAGCAGCTGGTAAAAAGTAAAAAGACTTAGTGTTCTTCTTCCATCTCTCTTGACGTGAAATCGAGGATCAAAGCATCTTAATTTTTGGCCTCTGATTTTTCTCTCCTTGTTTTAAACATGTCCGTCATGAGTTCAGTGGCCCTACTGCCCCCTTTGTTATTTAACGGTGACTGAGTGGTGAAAATCCGTAKCCTTGGAGTTCACTGTCATGAGATCAAGACCCCGTGGTGCTGGGTGCTGATGATATGCAGCAAAAGGCCATCACCTTCTCACTGAAGCCATTTTCAATCTGAAGAGCTAAAGATTTGCTGCTGGGGAATTAATGTGTGCAGAGATGAGGTCATTTGTCCAGGGTAGTATTTGGGAAAGGTGAGGAACCGAACCCGACCACCCTAGCATTGATCATGTCCCTCTGTTCTGGGCCTTCCTGGAGGTGCTGGTTTGAACTTCCACGTGTTGGATCTGTATTCTTAGACCAGTCTGGAGATTTCTAGTGCTGCCTGTTAAGTGTCCCTATCTGCACAGAGCAAGCTGCACACCCAGCCTGAATATCCTCTGGTTTTTTTCCCCCCACTAAGAACAGATACTCTATGGCTTCCCATAATCAGGTCCTCTTTGGACTAGGCTGTGGGAGAAAGAAAAACCATCTCAACAGGCATCTCAGGCCGCTCCAGGTCTAACTCACCATCAGAGATGACTGTCCTTCTCTAAGGCCTTAGGATGATGGYTCTGGGGTTTAGTAAAGTGAGTGAGATCTGGACATAAGCTATACAATGCAATTCAGTTTCCTATTTACTTCTTCCTGAATCTGGATCCGCAGGTGTACTGAGGTACCAGCACTGATGAGTCCCTTAACACAGGACACAGAGAGAGTGAATCCTTGTCTGTGTCTGTGCGTGAGGACAGTTGTGAGTGGGAAACAAGAGTCCATGAGAGCATTTCCATCAGCCTAACTTAATGGCATAGGCTTTGCATGTGTTTGCATGTGTTTGCRTGGAGGAGAGAGCCAGGCAGCACAGCTCCATGCAGAAGGACACTCCACCAGCATGAGCACAGGTGCCTGCATGCATCAGAGCATGTCAGCGTGGACTCCCATGTGCATCAGCACATCCCTAGGTCTGCATTCCCAGGCAGCATGGGAAGAAGGGGAGAGAAGCATGGAAAGCATGAAGAGAAGCATGGGAAACTGCAAATTCCAGGTTTCTAACCATTAGGAGACTCTTGCTCGCTTAACCTCCATCTCCCCATCCCTAGCAGTTCCCTGCAACTGGAAGAAAGGGAAAAAAAAAAAAGAGAGAGAGAGAGAGAATTGCCACTGCCAAACCAGCCTTTTGTCACCAGTGCAGAGACGGTGGCTCTGTTAGCTCTTACCAGTCTCTCCCTACAACATGATGTTTCATGAGCCCCTGTGAACATACGACAGGGTCTAAATCAGCTCATTTGATCAGTGTCTGGGCACTGACGTGGTGTGGAGTCCCCCCCAGGACAAAGCCCTGAATGGCCCCATGCTGGCTTTATGAGGGGGCTTTGCTAAGGATGTTGGCTAATTGTAGTGTTCCTGTTGGCGAAGCCATGGAAGCATTTGGTCGTTCCCTCAGCTGTGAAACATCATGTCTAGAGAAGCTGGAGGGAAGACATCCCCCCCTATCAGCAGACACATATTCTGCTAAGGCCATCTCAGAGCTGAAACCACTGCTTCCACTAGCTCTTCTCCTACAGCCTTGTCCTATCATGCTTCTGGCTAGGTCTACGTCCTTGGGCAAGTCACTTCAGCTCCAACTGTTTTGTTTTGCATTGTAGAAAAGTGGTTTGGGGTCCCAGAGGTCTATCTAACAATGTCATAGTTCATGTGATAAATGTGTATGTTCATGTGTACAATACACTCAGGATCAGCCATTTGGTTGCCTTGGCTCCATCGAGAACATAGGTAGAACTGCACTACTGTCTTCACCTTGCTGTCAAAAACTGGTCCCCTTGGGGTAGATTGAAAGCTCTGCTAGGAGATAGAGACCTTGGGAACAGTCCAACCCTCCTAACTTTGAACATCTAGACAAGGACAGGGCAGAAAAACAGGCAACTTCAGGAGATGACTTTTCTGGCACATCTTCAACTGCTGTCTGATGCAGACCAAATTGTCCACTAGAGTTTCCCATTTCTCTTTACAAGCAAGAAAATGATAGGCAGGAGACTGCCAAGTCAACCTCGTGGATACCTAAAGGCAGGTGAGATGAGTGCCATCCTTACTGATACGCTGGGCTTTGGTTCAAGCCAAGGGAGGAGAGGCTTCCTCATCTGCTGAGACAGCTCTCCCCACTTTCTGAGCCTCTGCCTTTGAGTTTCAAGCACCCTCCAAGAATGGAGACTTTAGCTGAGACTAATGGGGACAACAGTCTTTGGGGGAAAAAAGAGATATCCAGTGGTGGGTTTTGAGTTTCCTCACACATGGATTTTCAGGCCTGATWGTCTTCTTGAAATAGCCTAATTAAGATTAAATTTTCACAAAAAGCTCAGATATAAGTGGAGGTTTCAGTAACTCTCCAAGAGCTAACTCATCTCAAAGGCTGGAGCTTGATCATATCAGGAATTCGAAGTTGCTCTTGTGGAAATTAAAGAATCGTATGAAAGGAATTCCCCAGAATCCTAAGGCAAAGGTTAGCACTGCGTCTTTTTTTGAGGAACATGAATTTCATATAGCAGACACCAGCRTGACAAACTGTAATTAACATCTGGCAGCTACTGGCAAGGATCTGGAGAGGAAAATATTC
The DNA here is from genome assembly GCF_003343005.1 of Rhea americana. Taxonomy (NCBI): domain Eukaryota; kingdom Metazoa; phylum Chordata; class Aves; order Rheiformes; family Rheidae; genus Rhea; species Rhea americana. The sequence continues at coordinate 60,265 of NW_028186061.1, read as the reverse complement.
CTATTTTAAATTGAATATCAGTTTGGTCAGAGGATCATTAAAAATAAGCTTTCACCTGCTCCTAATTATTTTCTCCTTTACAATAGCTATTTGTTTCCCCACAGAGGAAGCAGGAGCTGAGAGACCATGTGTGTACAGGGTGGAATTTGCCTCTCCAATGTAGCTCTGACCTGCTCACATGTAGGGCTTAATGAGGGCATAAGGGTGCTTTTTACTCCCAAGTGAAGTTAAGAGCATATGAAAGTAGCATATGTTAATTCAARCCCCGGTTTGTGTTTCTTAATTGATCTATGCTGCTATCTGGCTTCTCATTCTGCCCTAGAGGTGGCTGCATTTCAGCTGTGGATTAAGCCCTCACGTGCATGTCGCATGTGTTCATGCACATTACGTGTGCATGGAGAGCCCTTCATAATTCTTCATACATCAAATAACATCTTAAAAATAAAATTGTAGAAAAAAAGAATAAAATAAAAACCATTTTTAAGACTTCAAAACAAATGCTCTTTTCAACCCACTGGCAATTACAGAGAGGTCCTGATCCTTTCTATATGTTACTGTCAAACAAGTTTTCAGTAGGATTCAATAAAGTGATCTGACATTTCTTTGGAGATCTTTACACACAGTAGCTCAAGCCAGGAAAGAACTTYACTTCTGGCAGCTATGTGAATATTTTATTTTGCCCAAAGCTAGACAGGTGTGATCAAGAACAGCGGGAAAAATATATTAGCAAAAGGCCTTTCAGTGGCAATACAGGTGTTTGCTAGAGAGCAGTCAGTTTGGGATTTTTTTTTTTTTTTAGAGGGTAAAAGAAAAAGTTTAACAGGGCAAGATTAAAGGCACAGTACATTTATTTCTGTTAGAGTGAAAGCTAGGATTTTAACAAAGCAAGTTATGGAGTTAGGTCATGGAGTCAATAATTCTGAATTTCTAACTAATCTAAGCAGCAGCTGTCAGCATTTGCCACAGAAAAGGATATTTTGAGCTAGACCTACAATAGGGTTAAGCATCTAATTCCCACAAGCCTGAAGGGACTTTGGCCCATTAGGTGTCTCCTGGATCTGAGCCTGTCTCGTCAAACATTAAGGAGTCGCTAAAGAGTTAACGGAGTTCATGATTCACAGAACAAGTCAATACATTCATTCAGGTAGTTACAGAAAGGTCACAGGCTGAGATGCCTGAAACCTGCTTAAGCAACAATCTGTTGCTCGTGGGGTAAGCTAAAACACGGGCCACMTTTCCTGGAAGAGGTCAGAGATGTTGCTAGAGCACTGGGCAGGGAACCAGGGGGAAGCCTGGCTGCGCGCAGCCCTCCCTGGGGAGCAGGGAAGGAGCCGTGCAAACTGCTCTGTGTCTYGGGAGCCAGCTTGAAGTCCAAGGGCTTGGGAACTTTACTAGAGAAGAGGTGAAACAGTGGCTTGAGCACAACTTATAAGAAGGGGARGTAGGAGAAGGCTTTTTAATTCAGCAGTAAGGACAAAGTGTGATAACARAGCTGGGTAATTAACTCTCAAGAGTTTTGGGGAGCAGAGAATGAAAGAAAGCAGGAGAAGAGGTGGTCTTTGCATGACTCTGAAGTATCTCAATCAAGAAGAGCAACTACTCCTTGAGGACTTGCTGTGGCTCAGTCACATCCCAGGAGTGTAGGGAAAGGTTTCTGGCCTGCACTAGCAGAGAACCAGCCTTGATGAGAGCTAGCAGCAGTGGGACATCTCAAATCCTACTTGCAGCCTGCTCTCCGTGGAGGCATGAAGATCCTAGGGGCCATATCTGCAGCCTAGATTTGGGGGACCCTAAAGTGCAAAGGTGGAGAGCACTGGAGGACAGCTGAGCTGGAAGAAAGGAGCAGCTAGGCCAGGTTAATGTGGCTGAGGAGGAGGAAGGAGAAGGCAAAGTCAATAGGGGTTTGACCTCCTCCAGCTGTGATGGCCTACTGAGGTCATGCCATACATCTGTGACAAATACATGCTGATAGACCTGTGAATCAGATTGCACACACACACACACACACACACAAACACATTTTAAGTACAGTCCACTGTGATATTATGCTAATATTCAGTATTTTATGGTTAACAAATACTGTGTTATGTTTATACTAGTATCCATGAACATTACGGGATACGATGTAAACATTTTTAATAAATGCAATATAGCATACACTAATACCTATCGTACAGAGGTGAGCAGAATATGAATCTGCCATCTGGGCTATACCTTGAAGTTTCAAAGACATGACTGAGAACAATCCCAGTTTGGGGAAACCATTTCAGGAACAGAAAACACTGAAACACTAAAGATAGATCTGGAAGGGATCTTTAGGTGGCTCTTAATCAGTTYAGTCAATGACTACAGAGCATTTTGAGGCCAGCCATAAAAACGATCAATTTACAGAGCAGATTCAATGGAAAGCTTTTTCTTAGAGATTTTTCCATTCATCCTAAACTGACTCATTCTGTGGCCACTACAGCACTTAGTGCAATGCAACTTAAGATACTCAATAGAAACAAGATCAAAAACTCCTGGAATCAGCTCTTGAACTGAGCAAATCCAAGAATTAAATACACCTTAGTATTGGGACAGCCCATGCTTTCCTGCTCTAACATTTTCTTCTCTCCCAACTTTCTAAACACTTAAACTTTAAGTCAGGATTAACATCACTAAGGTAATAGTTTGCAGTTGTTAGTGCTGTACTGTAAGTTTAGAGAGGTCACCAGTGTGGGTCCAGCACCAGGAAGAGGGAGGACAGCCACCACAATTTTAAAGGGTAGTGATCACAGGACCCTTCGTTTGCCCATGAATGTTGGCATACTCTCAAGAGACYGAATTTTATACTCAATCTTAACCAAGAAATTTCTTCAAGGAGAAAATACTCCTTAGAAGGCTACAAAGGCAGTCGAGATGCCCCTGAGTAAACCAATATGTCAGTATGGCCCAGTGGTGCCTACAAGGAGGGGCTGGCCCAGGACCCTGGCCCTACCGAGTGCATGGGAGAATTTCCACKGAGACAGGACTTGGCTTCCCACGGAGAGGGAAGTAGCTGATCCCTCCAATTTCCTTGGGACAAGATTAACCATTAGACCAGGCAAAGAACTTCTAAATACAAACACCTTATTTGCTGAAGTTATTGCTTCATGTGGACCAAAACTATCCACCATATGCTGTATTTTCTAACTATATTTTATAGATAGGAAAAAGCTCAGCTTGGGGAATGTGATGATCTGCCGAAGGAGATAATATTCCCCTTGCAGTACAGAAGAAAGGAGTAAGCAGAGAATGGCAGACATTGTATCAGKCCAGCCTTGGAGAAAACAGACAGTGCTATTTTAGAGTAAGGCCGGTCTCATTTGGTCTCACTTTGGCTGTGTCTCACTTTGCCTCTAGTCCCACAGCTGACCCAGGCTGTTCATCTGCAAACCCTCCCTCCACATTCCCAAAGGAGAATTAAAACCTCTATCRTGAGATTTTTGCTGCCCCAGCTCTCCTGAGGACAACATGGTGCCTTATGCCTGTTACTGAGAAAATRCCCAGTGTTGCCCTGGATTATAAAAAAACATTCGTTTTTGTTTTGTGGAGAAAGAAAATGCTGCATTTCTTGTTGTTTTGTGCAAGACAGCCCTTTACCAAAGAGAGGGCTCCTTGCTYGGAAAGCTGCAGGATCTAAGGAACCCTTCAAAAGCCTTTTAATTATGTTTGAAATAGGACAGGCCTTGCTCTTTGGGGAACATCTTGAGACCTGAGAGCAGAAAAAAGCTGAGAGAACTGGTCCTCGCTGACTCCCAGCTCTAAGCTGAACAGGTTTGGCCAGCTCTAATTAAGGTAATTAATATCCTCAAACCTGTTATTAAGCAAGAAACAGTAAAAGGGAGTCTCCTCTTCACCTCAGGGTCCTGACAAAGTGGCCTCCACACACCGCAGCTGAACAAGTGGCCCATTGTCAACCTGGCGTGCGGTCCACAGCCTCCGGGGCCAGATCCTGCCGCCGGGGGCGAGGAGGGCTGTAGACCTGCGGCGTGACCGGTGGAAGGGAGACAGGGTGGCCAGGGTCAGGGCAGTGCACTCACCCTCCCCGGCACTGGAACATGATGGGGAGAAGATGGGAGATCCTTCCCTTCCCCTCGCTAGGAGGTGCCGAGTGGGAAGGAGCCATGGGGGGGAGGAWGAAGACAAACACCATGGACTCACAATAGATGTATTGTCAGCTGTTTCCACCCTGGGAAAACAATTTTCAGTCACATCCCATGACCCATGTTGGACTGGTGAGATATTTAACCTTCAGGACATGTCTTTAGATGTTGAAAAGGTTGCTCAGCTTATTGATCACTCTCCAACAAACAGGTAGGATCATCCATAGGGCAGGGTGAGGCCTATACATCACCCTCAGAGAGACGAGGTCTGAATTTGGACTTGAATATTAATTCATATATTTGGCTAGCAGATTGTCTGATAGACATGAGGGATCACTGGAAAGACAGCTTGTTTCAAAGATCATGGTAGATCTTTGAAATATAATATTTAATTTGGGCACAAATCAGAAAACAATTAAGTCCAGTTAAACATAAGAAAAGTTTTTTCTTATARTGAGGGTGGTCAAGCATCTGAACAGGTTGCCCAGAGAGGTTATGGAGTCTCCATCTTTGGAGCTGACATTACTGGAGCAGAGGTGTTGGACCAGATCATCTCCATGGGTCCATTCCAACCTCAGCTATTCCATGATTCAGTGAGATTATGTATGTAATATAACRCAGCAAATTATATAAATATAACTTGTATTGTGGAGAAACACAATATATTTCAGTCCCTCCTAGGTTGACAGGGCAATGTCCATCCACCTTAGCTGGTGCAAAAGGAAAACGCAGCAGGATGCACAAACCACAGTGCAGCACCCATCCAGTGTTTTCAGCACGTGTGGGAAAGATACCCTGCCATCAGTCAGCAAAAAGTGCCTCCTCTTTCACTTGTGCAATGAAAGGACCTGACAATATTTCTTTTACTTCATGCCTGTCCATTCAAGTCCTTTCCCCCTTGCCGCCCCCAGATAGGAAAGTTCCTGCCAAAGGAAAACACTGTTGCAATCTATTTTGGTTTTTCATCCAGTGCAAGAGTTTGAGCTGTTGGTATTTTTCCACTGGAAATTCTTCTTTGATTCCTTCTTTCTAACATGCCTAGGAGGGAAATTTGCTTTTCCACTGCTGGCCTGCAAGAGCCCGAGGTGTCAGCCCCTGCTCACAAGAATGTGAGATTTTAGATGTGCGAACAAGTAATCTTGCCAGAGATGAGCAGCCCCTGAAGCAGCACATCTGGGGCATTTCTGAGGGCATGCAGTAGGTCCTGTGAATGGCGCTCTGGTCTTAAGGAGAGAAAGAAAGAGCATTGCAAGCTCAGAAGAGCATCGAGCAATGTTATCCTGGACTGATTCCCATGACTGAACAAATAAGGAGTAAGGCCCCCTGATACCTTTGCAAAGCAGGTAGTTATGACTGGCTCTTTTCAGCCAACTGAGAAAGAAATTTCAGTCCAGAAACGGCACGACTGAGGGACGTTAGCCACAGCAACTCTTGCTTTTAGCTTAAGAAATCCAGTGCTCATAATCTGCAGGTTCTGAGTGCCAAAACAAAACAAAAATGTGTATCTCAGAGATACGTCAAGCCTTGCTGATCTCAAGGGTTTGCTTGAGCAGCCAGCGATAGTTGTTGAAGTGAAAAGCTTCAAAGGCAGACCACCAAGTCTTGGGACTGGTACAGGCCTCGGAAAAGACTATATGTTTGGCTGAGCTCAGTGAAAAAGGACCATTGCAGGATTTAGCTTCTGCACTTTAACAGGTTTCTCTTGTGTACATGCAAAAAGAGCTTTTCCTCCC
>NW_028186061.1:35616-54257 GCF_003343005.1 Rhea americana | reverse complement strand
AGCAAAAACAGCAGCGGTTCCTTGGGAGGGACAAGCTCAAAGTCTCAGCTTTGCTGTCTCGGCTTTCAGCTGCCACAGAAAGGTAGTTAGAGGRGGGCTTGGAAATTTCATCGTGAGTGTTTCAAGTTTGTCCAAGTTTGAAGAAACTGGGAATATCATCTTCTAATGGGAAGTGTCAGACCAACCTCAATTACAGCAGTACAGAAACTAGAACACAGGGCAAGTCACAGCCTTATGCTCTTTCCACTGTCCCCCATGGTCTGGATCCCCCCTTACAAAACAGAGATTGGCCTTTGGTCTGGGTATCAGGCTCACACCAGTGGCAAGATGCTCCTGGTGCTCAGAGAAGTCGGAGGCACTCAGCAGGATCTCAGCAAAAGCTATGGCCACGTTTGTGTCCTTGGATGCTCAGGGAATGTATYGTTGCTGTGGGGGGAGACCTGCCCCACAGCAGGAGCAATGGGACCAGCCCAGAGCCAGCTGCACGGGCCCTGGGGCAGGTGCTGAGTGAGACCCTGGCCATCCCTGCTCCCCCAGCGAAGTCATCTCTGCTGGTGGTCGGCGAGGCGAGGCTCAGCAGCTCTAATTGCTGCCTGTTGACGACTCTTGTGTTGCCAACACACCGTCCTTTGATTCCAGCTGTCATGCAGCCCTCCTTYCTGGCGCCCCTGCCTGCTCTCAGTGGGACCATTACCAGCTTTCCAGAGGCTGCCAATGACTTCCAGTTTGCTCCCAGACCTACCTGGTACCTGCCAGTCCTTCTGTACTGCAGGGGCCAAGTAGTAAGTCTGGAAGCAGCAAATCCACAACAGCATTTTCTGCTCAGAAGGTGGAAGCTGCTCATCCCACAAAATTGCTTTTCCACACACAGCACCAGGGTTTGGGGGTGAACCATCACTAAGAGCTCCACACACCAACACTGCGAACAYAGCACTCACTCCTTGGCACAAAGGCAAGCCAGAACACATTGCTCCAGGTACTTGGGGCTGCACAAGGTGCTCAGAGGAGACCCAGCCCAAGGGAGATGACGCATGGACACAGCTCAGCCAGCTCTGGTGGGCTCCAGGCTCAGGAATCGTTCTCTACAATACGCTGCAAGGAGGCCATAGAGACAGGAGAGCTTTTAATAGCCTCAGACTGGCCCTGATAGGATTGGTTTCTCGGAGTTGCCTCTGTTGAGTCAGCAGGAGTGCTCAGCACTTCCTACAGACCTGGGATCCTGTTACAGGGGACTGGAGGGAGTGAGGGCTATGCTTATGCAAGAAAATTAAATGTGCCTGGAACTGTTTTGTGGCACCGAGGCCAAGCAGCACAGMACAGCTCACCTCTATCCCATTGAACGCTGCTACCCTTCAGAAAGGGTAGCCACTTGCGAACTGCCCTTTGGGACAAGTCATAGAATTATAGAATCAGTAAGGTTRGAAGGGACCTCTGGAGATCAGCTAGTCCAACCTCCCCACTCAGCAGGGTCACCTAGAGCATGGTAGACAGGGTTGCATCCAGGCGGGCCTTGAAGAGCTCCAGAGAAGGAGACTCCACCACCTGTCTGGGCAACCTGGTCCAGTGCTCTRTCACTCTCACAGGGAAGAAATTCCCCCTCACGGTCAGGCAGAACTTCCTGTGCTTCAATTTCTGCACATTGCCTCTTGTCCTGTATCTTCTTCATAGCCCTACGCTGGACTCTCTCCAGTAGCTCCATGTCTCTCTTGGACTGGGGAGACCAGAACYGGACACAGGACTCGAGGTGAGGCCTCCCCAGGGCTGAGGAGAGGGGCAGGATCACCTCCCTTCACCTGCTGGCAACACTCTTCCTAATGCACCCCAGGAGACCATTGGCCTTCTTGGCYACAAGGGCACATTGCTGGCTCATGGTCAAYCTGTCATCCACCAGCACTCCCAGGTCCTTCTCTGCAGAGCAGCTCTCCAGCAGGTCAGCCCCCAGCTTGTMCTGGTGCCTGGGGTTATYTCTCCCTRGGTGCAGGACTCGGCACTTGCCCTTGTTGAACCTCAGGAGGTTCCCCTCCGCCCAGCTCTCCASCMTGTCCAGGTCTCTCTGAATGGCAGCACAGCCYTCAGATATGTCAGCCACTGCAGTCTGCAGCCTGCACTTCCCRCAGATCTTGGAGATTGTCTGGGAGACCCTTTAGCTGGGTCCAAACTGTGCTGATCGTAATTTGAATAACTTTACAGTATGGAGAGCTCAGTTTCCATGCCCAGAAAAATCCCCAGCTCAGTTTATGGGATAGGACTGAAGTAGCCAAGGAATTCACAGTAGGACATGGCCTCCCACTCACAGGCAGCACGTCTATTGTATTCACCAGCCCTGCAGACCAATGGCACAGCCCAACTTGCATCCATCCACACGAATGCTGCATCCCGAATGAAGCATCCAGAATGAAGCAGTTCCATCCATGTTGCCCACAGGGAAGAGTTGCTGGCTCATCCTATCTCCAAATCTGTCCCCAGGGATAGTCCAGGATGTCACCATTCAAGGTTATGCCTTAGAGTACACCCTAGGGTTGGACTAGGTGACTTCTGGAGGTCCCTTCCAAACTAAATTACGATTCTGTGACTCTAAAACAATGGCAGAAGAGAGGAGAATCCCCCTATAAAGGACTTAGAAGTCTTTCAGCAAAGGACTTTGCCTTCCTGGCCACACATAGACCTTCATCGCACCAGCTTCACCCCTGCAGCATTGGGGAAAAGCACATTCAACGCTTTTAAAACAACCTGTTGAGGCTTTACAGGGACAGATAAAACACTTAAATGTCACAGGAAAAGATAATACAAATACCGTTTAAATAAAGACTTGTATCAGATGAGTGTTTGCCCTGTGGAATGCTCTGCTGTTCTGAAGRACAAGGTTTTGGCAGGTTTCAAAGGCAAACTGGGCATTGACACAGCTAAGGAGACAGTCCACGGGGTGGTGGGCCTCATGCTTGAGGGCTGGATGTGCTCARGAAGGCATTTTGCTGACATTATTATTCTCGATGAGCACACAAGGTCCAGAGCAATAACTTCTGGTGCTGGGCAGGGAACAGGAACGTCAGCCCTCCAATGACTGGCATTTCAGGTGGAATTTTGGAAACAATACTCTTCTTCATTCTAGGATATCATCTGWCATTTTTTTTCCTGTTTGGGTATGAATCTGTGGGCTCAGAGCCTGATTCCAAGTCCACTAAGTCCATCGTAGCTTTACACTGATTTCAAGAGGCCTTGGGTCAGGCATAGAGTAAACTCAAAACCAATATATTTCACCTTACTAAAGAGAAATCCCCTCTCTTAACATTTCTGAAGCCAAGCAAACACTTTAGCACAGTGGGTGCTTTCAGAGCAGGGCTCAGGTACATGCTGTCAAGTACATTTGCCACAGCAAAAGAGGAAGCTCTTCACATGAGTGTGGGTTTTTTGGTTGGTGGAGGAGAAATCTCTTCAATAAAAAGTGTCTGAATGGATAAACATCCTTCCCCAGTGTAGTTCAGCCCTGATAAGGTCCCAGCACGAGACAGGGGCAGAATCTATCCAGAAAGTCACTTTTATTCCTCCTTGGTCAGATGCCAGTTCCCATTACTCAGGTTGGCCTCAYAGTTGCACCCAGATCTCCCATGCTTCAGCCATGTCCTTGATGGAYAGTTAACTTCTAACATTGTTGTCTCCCAGCTGCATACTCTGGTAGACCTTTGGGACCAAGACCTTCCCACTGCTCTGTAGTTGTCCCATCATCTGTTGCCTGATTAGGCACTGTGGCTCACAGCATCCTCAGAATTTAAATGCATTGTAGGAACTAGTGTACAAAGCGAGGAAATCCATGTGTACAGACATTCTCATGAAGATTGTGCRTGGGGCTGCAGGGGGAAGTCTGATTATATCATAAATTTCCGGCGAGAAGAAAATGGGAGGTTGTCGTGCCAGCAGAGGGAGCTTGCCAGTTCACAAGCCTTCTGGAGCGGAGAGCCAACAATCTGTCGAAAKWGATGGAGGGGAAATGTGCAAACACCAGATCTATATTTTTAAACAGATTAATGAAATTAAAGCAATTCACGTCACTTCATGCATTCAGCAACCCGTCACGAAGTGAAACAAAGAGGGGGAAAAAAAAAAGGGAGAAAAATAGAGACAGGCCAACTCCACTACTTCCGATTAAGCCAATTCAAATTATCCACCCTGTGAAACCCGGAGCCTGCCAGCCTCCCCTCTGCGCCCTGCCGAAGGAAATGCAACGYGCTGGGGAAGCTCATCCAGATGCCTGCAGGGAGAGACGAGTGGCTAATTAGAGGCCTGACCATGAAGAGCRCTCACTAGGTCTCTGAGGGACTCTCCCAAAAAACAAATATCGCACAAGATACACTGCCAAATAAAAACATGCCAAGCACAAGCTGGGAGATCCAGTTACATCATTTCATTTTTTTTTCTTTTCCTGCTGCTGTGACAATTTCTTAATAATTATGATCTTCAGGTGCCCAGTCCTAACCACTTCACACTATCACAGGACTGGCTACTCAAACRTGCAGTCTGAAGAGGAATGAGGGAGTCAGAAACAGTAAGGATTTCAAATACATGCTTCCTGCAATCATTTTAGCCATSTTTTAGATTTTGGAGGAAGTTTTTCCCATTCTCTTGACTTTTAATTTACAGCAGTCACATTTTATAAGTCATCTTTGAGAGTAAAAAGATAATTATTTCTCAAAAGTAAAGTTGCGATTCTCCTAGAACTGCARAACTCCAGAAGTTGGTACTGCAAGAAAAGAAATAGCAGGAACCCCAAGAATTAAACAGCAACTGGAAAGCTGAAATCATATCACCAAAAAATATTGTGAAGAAACACTGAAAAAATAGCAGATTGWCAGACCCACCGAGGTTTCCCCTAAACCAATGGTATTTGTTTTGCAATGCAGAATAACTAGTAAGCTTCAAGATATTCCTGCCATTTTTTGTTAGTGGGAAAATGAAGCCAAGAGTGATTGAATCCTACTTTTCTCAGTGTAGCTAAGAATTGTACATACAGTTTGGGGCTGTCCGGCTGCTCTTATTTGGACTTATGCCTTGGGAGATCTTTCTAAGCTCAGGTTTGGATATGMACCTAAAACCAGCAGCTCTTTCCAGCTGCAGAGATGGAGCCAGTGCAATGACTTAGTGGCAATGGTAAAAATCAACCCCTGAATTTTTCATCCTTATCTTGATTGTATTTCAGGGGGTGCTGCTATATTGTAACCAGTTTTACCCATAATTGTTTTCACAGATGTTTCACTCTGTCTTCTGTTATCTTTTAAAGGGTTCCCTACTCCCATTTAACTTTTTTCCTCAGTTAATTTTATCCCCTCAAAGTCCCTAGAGAACGTCCCCATTCAAATATTTCTGCCACAGAGTAAATCAAATCTTTCTTTATAGAAATCCAGCAGGGACAAAGGCTTTTTGCAAAATTTTTATGATAGTCTATTCCACTTGGGCTTACAAGACAAAATCATAACCCAGTTTAACCCACCAAAAATGCTATTCGGAGAGCTGAAACAGTGGGAGGTTTTGTTCTGGATGATTTTTGAGGGTTTATTTTCATAAAATATTGGAACTTAAGATTTTCCCTAAACATATCTCAGTTCTCACCCAACTTATCAGGAAATATTCCTCTGTTTCATCACTGCTGATTAAAAGCAAGGGAGAAATGTCCAGCCCAAATATTGTACTTTACCACTCCAATGAGCAATAAACTACTTATATTAAGTAAAAGGCTATCAGTATGCTCCCTTCTCTAAAGAGGATATGATAAGGGCAGAGTGGAGGGCAGAAAGGGTATGTGAACTTGGGCMTCCAACCTTAGCAAGACCTGATCTGTCCACCAGACAACCATCCTCTTATAGAGCTCCTCTTTGCTCTTTTTTGATGGCCTTGAGTTCACCTTGTTGGGGAATCGGAAAATTTCTGCTATTGCAAAATATTTTGTTGAACGGAATAATTATTTCCCACCCTGTTCAAGCTGCAAGCACCTGTTCACCCTGCAGAACTCCTTGGCACAGAGAGGCGACAGCAGTAAAAGGCCATCCTCATCTGTGTCAGTGAACATCTCAAGGCACAGGGGCAGGTGACGCTGGAAGAGTAGCCTGGGTGGCTCTCTGAGTTTCAAGCCAGCTTTCTCCAAGGTCTTTAAATAGTACTTAGTGTTGGATTCCTTGGCACAACTTTTGTTTTTTTTTTTTTTAATGCAGAGTGTTTCTTTCTTGGCACTCATGAGACATCAAATCAATTACTTAATCCAGCAGATCTACATCAGCAAATCAACCACATATATTGGCCAAAGGGAGGTGGGGAGAGAGTGAGGGGGGAAGAAGGAAAAAGATTCAATTCCTATTTTCAAGTCCAAATAACCTTATTACTCACCAGCTTTAGGGGTAGGATTGCAATTCACCCATCGAGTCAGGGACTAGTGAAAATAACCCCAGACCATACAGCTGGTGTAATATTTTCTGCCTTGTGCAGAACCCACGTGGCCAGGCTGTGGCTTTGCAAGAAGCAAATGAGCTCTGATGCTCTGGCAGGCACCTGGAATGCAATCCCATCATCTGAGCAGCTCTGAAAGCAAACTCCGCAGCTCCCCTCTCTTCCTCTGAAGCCTGAAGCTCCCTTGGGTCACTACATGCTTGGAAAAAATGGCAGCAGGTGTGAACATGCACTCAGAAAATCACGTCCTGCCTCATTACCCTGATGACTGCTTTCAGGGCCTCCAACCTTTCAAATTCTGGAGTGGGGAGAGCATCAGTGCAGTCTGAGCATCCCCCATGTCCCTACCAAGAGCCCCAAGAGCTCTGGCCAAGGTGTGGGAATTATCTGACCCCCCATTACTATCCTGTCCAAACACTTGGTAATGTGTTGACCCTAAGAGCATCTCTGGGGACAAGATGATACTACTTTTAGTACCTTCTAAAGGTACTAAAGATACCTTTAGTACCTCTACTGCTAGTTCCAGTTGAGATGGGATTCATCTAACATTACAGATGAAAGCCATCTGGCAAAGACAGACATCTAAATTGAAGTGCCTACAGTAGATGTCTTCTTGCGTCTAGTATCTAGCTCCCCTGCCATCAGTGGAGAAGTAGGACTCCATTCACCTGAGGGAATTCACTATCAGTGGCCTTTTTCCCTAACCATCTGGGTTTCTGAGCAAAGATGTCTTCAAAACCTCTGCTCCACCTTCAAAATGAGGGCAATCAGCTTCAGTAAGTTTTCAAATTGGGTGCCCATCAACTTCAAAAAGTATCATGAGTGCGCACAGTCGTGCACACACATGTACACATCCAGGTTGTGGTTATATCAGCCGTATTTCCTTTTTGACCATCATTAGAGAAGCCTGCAAAGTGCAGGGGTAGATTCAAGCATCGCTGGATTTTCAGGTTATCTGCCTGCATTGGCTCCATCTAGTACAAACATGAGTGCACTGAAAATGGCAGGAATTGCCCCATTTGGCTCCAGGAAGGCCGTAATTAGATAATGTCTGTACCGCTCTCCGAGACCGTTGCCTGAAAGGAGCCACAACACTGCGAAGCATTAGAAGCATTTCAGAGCCCGCATTTGTCACTCAGAGGTAAATGATACAAGGAAAGATGGCAGCTTGCCATAAAAATGTTCCTGATCATCACATGGCATTTGGAGCTTAATGCCTCAGACATGTCCCAACACAGGATTCGAAGCCTGACACGCTTCATAGCATTTAACACCATATTTGGGGGTTGAAAAGGCCTTGGTGGACAGGTGTCCATTTAAACCAATTGCAACATCTCGCAGGGGAATTCCACTGGGGAGGCAAAAATGGCTCTGCACAAAATGAGCTGATCCCACGTAGTTCAAGGGCCTAAATGACCACATAGGTTGTGAGYGCAGTCACCCAAGACAGAAACATCTCCAGAAGGAAATTCAAAGTTTACCTGMACTGAATTGCCTTGGGATGGTGCCTCTCTCTGCTAAGCATAGCAGGAGGAGAGTTTATACTCCCTCATAGCATAAATCCAAGCTGTGGTGGACGCATCCAGGAGCAGGGAAGATGCAGGCAGGTACGTCATAAGATGGAGCAGCTGTATTTTCTTTAAAGTTTGCATCCACCTATTTTCAGTTCRAAATTGCTGAATGGAAAAAAGACAAAATTAAAGAAAGCAATCCTTCATGCACAGAAGCATCATGGCTTTGGGAATCCTGGTTTGTCAAGCCCAGGGTAGACTAGGTGAAACACCAGGGATTAGGACAATGGGCTGGTGGGTGGAGAACAATATGGATGGGATATGGGTCAGATCCTGTTCTGGGGCACACGTCACTTCACGCTCAGGGCACCCTCTCATTTACGTCTCACTATGCAATAGGAGTAGATTCGACACCTCAGAAGATTTCAGGCTGCAAGAAGACTGCACACCAGGAAGATGAACAAAATATTGTTCATTTGGGAACAACCAGTTACTTCCTGCACAGCCATGGACATGATGTGCTGTGGTAGACCAATAACATGGGGAAACAGTGTGCTGCTGTGTAACACTCCACCTGTACCTGCATAGAAGAGAGAGCGAGCGAGCTGTGGATGCAAGACCAGAAGAATCAATAGGTTCATCTCTTTTAGCGTTCTGAAAGATTCAAGCCAGGAAAATGCATCTTGTCCTTATACAACTACTCTGCAGGGACAGGGCTGCCCTTGGGCATAGCTGAACACCCAGGGATGCTGGGCCTGATAGCAAGAGAAGTTCAGGATGATACAGTCATCATTGTGGGCTGATGGAAGAAAGAAAACACCAGGCAGCAGAACGATAAAGACTCATCYACGGTTAGTGGGAAATTATTTTTTCCCATTTCTTATTGCAAACACTTGCTTTTGAGGTGAAGAGGAGTGCTTTCAGGTTTATGGTGCCCAGAGATCCAGCAGGAAAAGCACCTTTTTTTTAGTTTTAATACTCACTGGTTTCCACAAGTGGCCAAAAGCTGCCCTCACTTCTAGCCCCAAAGAATAAGTTAAACAGTTTCTCTCCCCTTGGCAAGTGTCTGTTTAAGATGCCAAAGAAAAACACAAAGTCAAGCTAAGCACATCCAGTAGTCCCTGTGGGACCAAGAGGAAGCAGAAGTGAAGTCAAAATGGGATCTAAGCACAGGCTCTCAGGAAAGATACTTGAAGGGCTTTTCCAAGCTGAGAGATGGAAAATTCACTTATTGCACAATTTATGTGTTAGAGGTAAAGAGAGACCTCCCTTCTTTCCCACTCATCACCTTCTTCCCTTCTCTAAACCAAATGGATAGTGTGCATTGGCAYAGACAGGGCTTTCGAGCCTGTTTTGAAAGGCCACAGCCCTTTAGCGTGTCAGTGCACATATTAAAAACACCCATGCATTGCTCTTGCTAAGTCATCTTTCTCTTTTGCCACCACCTCTAAACAAAGGTCACAGATCCCTATTCAGATCTTTCCCAGAAAGGAGATCTCCTCCGCCAAAACCGCGTGTTAGGTCAGGCCAAGGTGGAGAGAGGAAACTGTACTCAGCAAATCGCTGCTTGGTCTCAGCCGTCACGGCTGCCAGAGCTGGGTGATCAAAAGGACCATCATACACGTGTGACCCCTCTCTGAGGAGGCAGTGGGGAAGCTAGATYCAGAGGAAGGGCAGAAGATGCTTTCAGGGTCATCTGGCCACACAGGTTGTGTCTGTGCTACTGAAGAAAGAGGCTCAGGGGCTCACTCTGATCTTGAAGCCAACTAGCACYGATTCCTTTGCTCTAGTTTGGACTACACCATCTGGTTGTGTTCAGGGCAGAACGAAGGCATGGTCTGGGGGACAGATCACTCCAGGGAACACGCTCAGTGTGAATAAGAGCAGTTTCAATTCTTCCTCTATGCACAGTCCACCAACACTACCTCATCTCATCTCACCACATGCACCCTGAAGCAAGATCMCAAGGCTGCAGTAGATCCTCCCAATCTACTATGAAGCATCTAGCCCTGGATCCTGGCCTGGATCACTATAATGCAGAGATTTCTGGGATGGTGATGGTAATGTTGCAGGTTCTGAGCTCTGCCCTGGAAAGAGCCAGAGGGGATAGTCCRAAGCAGACCTGGGGCTGAACTTGTAATGAAGTAACAGAGGCAACTGGGGTGCAGGGCTGGAGGTGGCTCCCTGGCCACCCCTTCGCGGTATTGATAGATCACTGTAGCAAGGTTTCCTCACCTTTGCTGGACCCAGACACCTGGTTCCTGCATGGTGTAAGCCATAAGTGGTCAAGAAAAATGGTTTCCAAAACAGAAATCCTGAAATAATGTTGGCACTGCTCAGCCATGGCAAAAGCCACATTGGCCAATGCTCCCAGGCTTTGCAGGGCCACCAGTATGAGGTGAAGAGCCTTGTTTCATCAAGAGGGGCAGCAAGCCTCCAGCTTCTCTGAGAGAGTCCTGGAGGRCATCACCTGGCAAGCAGACAAAAGGCGAGGAGGGAATGAGAGCTATTCTCCATTTACTAAAATAAATAGATTATTGAGCAACAGGTTGGGCAGCCTGGGAGATCCCTGTTCAGCCTAGAACAGCAGTGTTTCACCATGCCGGAGACAGGGACYGAGAAGGGAAGGGAAATCCAGCAATGTTGAGCTTTTTGGCTTGCCAGAGGCCAAGTTGAGCCTTGCAGTTGCAAGAAGACTTTCCCCTGAGGTGACCTATGGGTGGCCCTGGCTATGTTTAGAGGGAGCAGGGACACCAAGACTCTAGAGCAGGATGCTCTAGGATAGCCAGACAGGGAGTGTTGGCTCCTCACCCTTTATGTACTTTGCTAACGGGATGCCCTGGACAAGAGAGGTGCAGATRGCCCCAACCTGCTTTGTCAAGAGGGTCCCAACATGCCCCATTGGCCTCCCAGAGGTCCTYGGCTGTGGGGTGAGCAGCAGAGAGAGGATTAGAGCAGCTGGTCGATAAACATCGCCCCAGCCCAGGTTGCTGYGCTTACTTCACCCTGGAACACAGCATGTTGGCACGCAGAGGGATGACGGTGCTGAAAGATCCCGTCAGCAAGGTGATTACTGGGAGGAATTTTCCAAACGGCACCAAAAGACATGTTCGAAGAACGGCAGAGGCCAGGCACTGCAGATGCAAGGAAGCCAATGCTCCTGCAAGCAGAGTCTGGGGCCAGGGAAATCCACGGGCAGATGGAGAAGGAGAGGAGGGGATAGCAGCCTCTCCGTTTTGTCAGTCTGTCCAGCCAGGAGGCAGCGTCATGAGTGTCACCCAGGGCCGAGTGCAACATCAGGCTGAACCCGGCTGCAAAAACACACTAAGGCAGTCCACATGGTTTGGACGCT
The DNA here is from genome assembly GCF_003343005.1 of Rhea americana. Lineage (NCBI taxonomy): Eukaryota > Metazoa > Chordata > Aves > Rheiformes > Rheidae > Rhea > Rhea americana. Next base: position 42,962 of record NW_028186061.1, on the reverse strand, counting down.
TGACTAAAGCGCAGGATATGGGGCTGCCAGGCTAAACTGCCAGAGGCAAGCTGCCTTTTGCTGTCCCACTGTGCAAGTACGGTGTAAGTACAATTCTGTGCATCCTTTTTACAACACACATGACAGTCGGATCAAATGTAGGCAATCAAAGCAATACTGTGAGCTAGACCCCAGCTGTGTGCATATGTACCGACTATCCAAACCCACAAAGACACCTGGGATGTGGAGACTCACCCCAGTGGTACAATCTGCACCAACCTCATCCCCAATCCTGAAACATTTGGAGATGGAAACAGTCTTTCCATGTATCTGTATTCACCTGCATATCTTTGGCTAAAATGTTAATTCTGAGGTCATGATAGTGGGATGCCACGACTAGAGAGCAGGAGGAGGCACTTGGGAGTTATTGCATGTTGCCTTGTCCAACCTCCAGCCCATGCAAGCTTGCAGCTGGGAAAATTCACATTAGGCTGCATGATCTGCATCTCATCTGAGTTTTACAGCAAATTGTTGGCATTACTGAGGTCTCTGCTCTGGCGTTTCTTGCTGTGGCTCTGGCTCGGACTGGGAGCAGAGCAACCATCCTGAGGAGCTTGCTGTTGTACCATGTGCTAGCAACAGTGGCTGGTCACCACCCATCATTTCTGGGAAAAACAAGAGCATTAATTGTTACTAATGATTAATATTGTTAATGATCATTATTATTATCATCTGCCACATCAGCCTGTGGCCTCCCCTGTTCTGGCATCCACGCACTCTCTAAGCAAATTTGCTTTGCAAGGAGGCTTAAAACACGCACTTTGAGATTAAGGGAATAGACCCAACTCGTTTACACAAATAAGGAGAACAGGCTTGTCGCATTCCTAGCATGCTTCCCTTGTCCTCCTGGCCCCCTCCCACTCCGGGAAAGGAAAATTTCTCTTTCAAAAGAAATCCAGCACAGCAGACTCCCAATCTACATTAATTTGGAGGTGAACCTATCTGCAAGATGATTTTTATACATGCCTAGGTGATAGTTTAGCTCCCAGGGCAATTTTGCTATCCTTGTCTCATGCTGGCAGCACAGAAGAGAGAGGTTGAATTTTCAACCCCAAATAGCAGCTGCTCATATGACTACGGTTATCTCCCATCCTATTGCAAGCAGTCATGCAAGGAGATGCAGATCAACGCCCAGGATGCAGACGCGCTGGGACTCCAGGTGAGCTGGAGCAGCAGCACTGGTGCCCGCTCGGACCCACAGGCTGTGGCTATGGGGGTCAGACACGCTCAGGGCTGCTCTCCGGCACTGAACAGCGCACACAGCCCCGGTGCAGCCTGTTGCGTCTTTGACACAAAAGACAGTGATTGCATGCATGCGCCGGGAATGATCCATGGTCCACTTGCACCAGAAATTGCTTGGGGCATTGCCGGTGAAGCCAGCTGAGGCCATGTCAATGCTTTGACAGTCTAGACCATCACAGCATGGCTCGGTTTATGAGGGGTAGCCAGAGCCTCTTTTTACAGCCAAAGCTTTGACCCACCGCCAGGGTCCTGCCAACTAGATTCACTAGGAGGACCACAGGCTAGTTCCCAGCCCCAGCAGGCTTCACATGCGCCCATGTCCGGGTCCAAATCTGCTTCCCCCAAAGCAGAGGGAAGCAGTAAGGAGCAGTAAGGGCAAGGTTAAGTCTAAGAAAAAAAAAAAAAAAAAAAAAAGAAAAAGAAAAAAGAAAATACAGGAGGTAAATCAGATAAGGCGCATTCCAGGGCGCGCATTACTGAAATGACTTCGCATCGCAGCTCTAATGCCCATACTTGACCGGAGAGACGTACAAATCCACTTGATTTATAGATACGGAGGTGCAGGCGGAGAGAGAGGCCGATAAGGGTATTTCCCCCCCTCTCCCCATGCCCCTTCTCTTGTAGCTCGAGGAACAGTGACAATGTGTCTATTGTGCTTCAAGTGTGGCACAAGAAAAATGGGAAATGCAGCGAGACCGATAAGAAACATTCCAGGCCAGAAATGCAAACTCGGAGCGCGTATATCACTCGGCGTCTGTTTGCCGGCCAGCCAGGCGCTCTCGCCGCAGCAACTGCTCAGGGCTCACTACTGGGAAATAAGGCCAAAAAATTGAAGTGTATTGGAAAGGCAGCTGTGATTCAGCTATAGCCTGGCCACTGAGTTATCCCTGGTTTCCCCTGGAGCCTGGGAGTCAACAGGTATCAATAACAATCCATTTTCATCAGTTCAATGTCCTCCCTCGCAGACTTAATTCTCTTCCACCTCCAATGCACACTGGCAGATGTGACACCACAGCTACGTCCAGAGCATCTCCACAGGCAGACAGCATCGTTGGCTTCATTTTGCAGATGGGGAAACTGAGGCACAAAAAAGACATGAAGAGGCTCATCCCTGCAACAAAGCAAATCCAGCTGTGCCGAGCTTTACTCAGGGTTTGCACCAGAGCCTGGATTCGGGCTGGAAGCCGGGCTCATGAGGCGATGCCTGATCCTCATTAGGAGGCAGGCAGGTGAGACTAGTTTGTTCCCACACCCCAAGCTGCAGGGGGAATTCAGGGAGGTGGGATGCGAAAGCCTCAGCTGGAATTCAGCTCTGACAGCTGAGGTTCGGTGTTGTTTATTTTCCGCGCTCGTCTGGCGGAGAGAAGAGAAAGCAGGGTCATGGCGAGGACTCGTTGTCAGTCTCAGGAATGGGCCAACATTGTAGAAACGAGCTGCTTCCCTACATGGGTGTCCCAGGTAAACTCATACAAAAGGCAAGGTGATTTCCCAAAAAAACACGCTGGGCTGGGACTCTGGAGACCAGTGCTCTCTTGCCAGCTCTGCTCAGCTGGGAGACGCGAGGTATCAACCCCACCACGCACTCTGTGCCTCAGTTTCCCCATTGCCCTGACCTCCCTGAGGAAGAAGTTTGCTATTTCCTTCCCATAGCGCAACCCAGGGAACTGCTATGAATTTTCCTGCCGAAATAACCCACATCGGTGGCTGCAGCCGCCTGCCTGTTCCTCAGCGGTCCCGCAGCCAAGCGGTGACTGAATCTGACCCCGCTCTGCTCGCGCGAGCACAGCCTGGGGTGCTGCGATTATCAGCTAAAAACCTGCTACCTTCGGGTTTATTGCTATCATGCAGACATACCAAGCCACTGACTTTTACCTTTGTCCATCTCAGCCGTGGAGTTTCCTGGCTCGCTGCTTGTTTATGCACGTTTCCTCTGCGAGCCGTGACTCAAGCCTCAGGTATTTGCGATTTGGTCATTGCTGAGCGAAGCCACCTTCCCAGCACTGCAGAGCTGCGGAGCAACTTCTGAAGCCCTCAATTAAAGCAAACTCGTGATCATTCGCTGCCCGGGGCTTGACGGCTCCAGTGAGATGGTAGCGGGGAAGCCTACCAGCCGTGATGGGCCAGAAAAACATTTGTTTTGACCCCAAAGAAAGGCTTTGTCTGGGTATAGAGCTAGAATTAAAGCAAAAGAGCCAGCCCTGTATTTACAGAGAAGATGAGGTCAAGGAGGAATAAGCAGCTCTATCTCCCGTAAGGTCTGGTAAGCTCCCTGTTAGGCCTGAGGTGGGATGTTTTTGGCCTTAGGGCTCAGTTCAGGACCGTCTCTACATCCCACAGCCTGGGGACAGTGTGGGACTCAGGCTCAAGGTCCTGCACTTGATCATTCTCAGACTTGCTCCTATGATGACCCCACCTGAAGACTGCTCAAAGCTATGTTTGTGCCCAGGTCCACCCCAATTAAGGGCAGGAGTTTGGCTGAGCTGCCTCAGCCAAGAGCTGGGCACTTTCCTGAGTCAACAGGCAGAGACGGCACCCCAGGAACCAACCAGATCCTTTGGAGCTGGCATCCTCTGTTGACTACCAAGGAAAAGCAGGGGCTGAAAGCTTTGGGCACAGCCACCAAGAATGTGAAATCCAGCAGGATGGATCCAAGGCTGAGCCGACTGGATGAAGACAGCTGTGGATATTCACCCTGCTTGAGGACAGGTCTTGGCCCTGGATTTTCCAAGACGGTGAAGGTGACACCTCCCTTGGGCCTATGGGCAGAGTGTGAGGGTAGGCCCCAGGTGAGGTTGGCCAGGGCCATTAAAGTCTGCTATTTATTAAAGCCTTGACATTGCCAAGGTACCAGCCACATCTGCCCCGAAAAGGCTGATGTAAAGGCACAGCTTTAATTCAGATAAGTGCATCCAGCCATGGAGAAGCCTACCAGGTGTGATACAACCCACGGGAAGCAAGCACAATAGCCAAGAGATAAGATGGAAACACACAAAGAATATGCACCAACCATGGTGAGCTATAGAAATGGTGGTGTAGTAAGTCCCCTCACAGAGCTCCAAACACTTTTTGAGCAACTGGGGACAATGTTGCCTTTCGAAAAGGTGCCCTTGCTCTTTGGCTTTAAGACCCCGGAGTGGTTTTGAGCTCAGAGAGCAACATCCTCCTTGGACCCTGGTGGGATGGCAGGGTCCCTGATCTCCTCGCACGCACGTCCCAAGAAGGTACGGTGCTGCCTGAGTTGCTCGCTGGCCACACTGGAGCATGAACACTTTGTGTTGCCTTGGGCCGGTGCAGTTCGCTGGCTGTCACCTTTTAATCCCCAGCCTTTGACCTTCCGGCTTTGTGCAGCCGCAGAAAAATTCATGTGTTAAGGCAACAAGGAAATGACCTGGAGTCTGATCTCCCTGATCCGTCTTCCCCGACAAGCGCGGCTCTGAAGCGCGGCTCGCCGCCGATTGATCTCAGCCCCACCGACCCCTGGGGCCAATGACGTCCCCCAGCCGCCAGCAGCGCGGGGCAACCCTGATCCCTCGGCCAGCCGCCACAGCTGTGGTGCTCCTATCGAGGGCAAAATCACTCCTTTTATGTATTTTATTTTATTTTATTTTTTGAAAGCATCCCCGGAGCACGGTGCAGGGGTCATTTATGACATCAGGGCTTGTTTATGACATCATCATGTCGTCGCGTGTGTGAGGTCACAGAGAGCCTCTGTGATGTCACAAAGGGGGGGGCACCAACACGCTGAGTTCAAAGGGGAGGGAGGAGAGGGAGAGCTGTTCCCGGAGAGGAAACACCAGCCGCCGGGTCGGGGACCTCGGCAGCTGGAGCTGCCTGGCTGCAGGAAAAGCCTTGTTCTGCCCCGAATTCCCTCTGGGCTGAGATGCGTGGAGCGAAAGGAGTTAATTGAACAAGATCGAGACATTTTTTCGTTCCTCCATGCCTAGGGCCACTGCTCCATCTAGTGTTGGAAACGTCCCCTTCAGAAGCAAACTTCCCAGCCCGCAGTGTCCCCGCTCCGGAGGCACAGGCCATCCATGGAGACGAACTACTGCTGTGAAAATCCAGYTTGGTGAAACACTTTTGGAGGAACACAAAACCCTGCTGATTTTACATTTTATGTTTTTTTTTTTGGGGGGGGGGTTGGAATTGGGGCCAGTACCTCTGTTCTCTGTCAGAAAGACAGAAGACAAAGCACCTCCAGAGCACCGTGGAAGGGGCTCCTTTCTCATGCCGCATTTGGACACGAGCAGAGGAAAGCTCATGAGGAAGATTTCCAGCCTAGAAGAGCAAGCTCAGGAGCCACCTCTTTTATATTCATGATTATCATGTAGCAGMTGGAGCTCCAAATGCAGCTAGAGACTCTCATGGGATGGAGAGGCACCCCTGTGGTTCAGGAGCCATTGGAAAAACTTCCTGGCAATGCACATTAGTAGGGAGCTGCTGCTGCAGAGACCCAAAGCGAGATAGTTTGTGTCCATGACAGCAGAAATGCCATCAGTAATGTTCAGAGTTAACACTTTATCATGGGAAAGGTAAAGCTGTGKCTCTTTCTGAGCTATCCTGCAGAGATATGGAGGGGATTCATCTCCCCAGATTAGAGCCAAGAGGAAGTGTTCAGTCTGAGTTATTTATGTTGGACCCTGGCCTGATGAAAGGAAGCACTTCTGGAGAATGATTCATGCCATCTGTCTTAAACACCCACCTGCAATTAGTCCCCAGAAATGACAACAACTGCTAGTGACTTGGTGAGAAGCTGAGACAACTCTTTGCTCAGACACCTTTTTTTTGGACAGCTATARGTTGTGAAATGAATCCCACCCTTCCCAGCTGTAAGATCTGGGGACCTCCCAAAGGCTCGTGATTACTTTAGAAAAGCTACTGCCCATAAGGAACTCAATAAAATCACAAATTCTCTAGAGAAGGGAGGTGGGAACTCCAATTCTCCATGCCTTGGAGAAGGACACAAGGAAAGAGGCACTTTGGAAACTACATGGAGGGGATTTGGGGAAAGACGAYGTGGATTTAACTGCGGGGTTCACTCCAGCAGGCTGCATACAGGGAAGCTAGCAGGATTCAGATGGGGAAAGGACATTTGCAGCAGGAAAGTTTCTTTGCGTTTCTAATGCAAGATAAGAAAAACTTAGAGTAGGTTCATTAGATCTCATTCTCTTTGGCCAGGCTGGGATCTGGGAAATTTTCTTAAGTCTTGGAGTGAAAGGGATAAAACAGGCTTCTTTCYCTGAAATATTCCAAATTGGCCATTCCTGGGCCAGCCAGGCTTATGGCTAGATCCTGTCTGGCAGCTCCCAGGATGCCATCTCCACAAAAACCCACAGGCCACTGAAAAAGGAGGAAAATGGGGCCCAATCAGGTCTTAGGGAACAAGGAGGGATAAAGGGCTCAGCCCCACAGAGTGGCTGGCCCCRCTGTACCTGCCCCACTGGCAGCCAGGCTTCTGCATCTGTGGCTCACGTGGATGTCCCTGACCACAAACTGAAGTGGAAATGACCAGYTGACTGAAAAGTTTGTCCATGGTGGGACATGGCATGGTGTCGGCAAGTGCTGGGTTGGACCAAGGTGAACTCTCAGCGTCACATGGTCCTACTTGTCTCCACAGGAGGCTAAAGACAGGAGACCCCTCCATAAGAGCAAGCAGCATTTTGTGGGCTGAGGGCTGGGCTGAGCCAACCCCCACGGCCCCAGGAGAGCATATCCTCTACAAGCTGCACTAGCTCAAAAACTTCTGTGGCACATCTTCAGAGAAAATGGCCACTGTTTAAAACCTGAGTTGAAGGCACTGGTCTGAGGAGCTCTCAGTCTCTGCTGTGGCTGACGTGTCCACAGCATGATGAAATGCAGTGGTTTCAGCAGAGCATCCCTGGGTGAGGCACTGCTAAAGCCAAACCCATGGGGGTCCAAAAGCATTAGAATGAAACCTTGACTTCAGCAAGGCTTTTKACACTGTCTCCCATAACATTGTCCTAGATAAGCTCAGGGAGTGTGGGTTAGACAAGTGGACAGTGAGGTGGATTGAGAACTGGCTGAAAGGCAGAGCTCAGAGGGTC